>NC_090379.1:60804209-61143985 GCF_036365525.1 Heterodontus francisci
CACACACAAACACACACACATACTCCAGAAAGAAAACTGTTAAAGAGGATAGTGCACTTTTACCAATTACAAACAAAGGCTTAGTTCGTAAGGCACCTGGGGGAAAGGCATGCGTTGCTGGCCTGGTGAAGAATGCGTTTTCACTCCTGAACTGTAGTTAGGTGGAATCTATAGATGGAATTGTAGTTTGAAGTCGTTGCAGGATTCTCTCAAAAAATTAGATTTTCAGCAGGTCACAAAATTAGTTGCTTGTAGTCTCATTGCCAAGAGGTCAGTTTTCTGTACTGGTCAACTTAAAAAGGAACAGGTTTCAGATGTAACAGCCTCCAGTTCTTTTCAGGCACGATGGTACTCCGTTGTCTGCTTTCTCTGCAGCTGTTGTTTGCTGACCGACCAGTTTCTCTCTGGTGCTTGGAGTAATAAGATCCTGTATCTGTGTTTAGTTTTGTCATGTGACCACCTGATCAATATTTCTACTGACCACCCAGAATGATTTGAAGTTCGAAGCCATTGCTACACAATGGGGGATGGATGGTGGCCATTCACCTCTACTAATGATTTAACTGGTTTGTTAAGTTTTGAGCTTGGAGAAAGTGGGCTGAATTTTACAGAAACCCCAACACCACCCCCCCCCCCACACCTCCCGCCGTCAGAGGTCCACGGAGGGGGCTGGAAAATGCCTCTGGGAGAGGGCCGCCACGCACCCCGATGCCAGAGAGCCCGGCCCGATATTGCTGGTGGCGGCAAGGCCTTGTGGCAGGCCCCCCACCATCTGGCAACAGGACCACCATTTAAATATTTAAATAAATTAAAATCAATGAATTAATTATATTTATGTTCCCGCCATCTTTCCCGGTGCGATCTTTGTGCCACTGATAGGGCACTCCTGCGCCTTCAGATCCCCGTCCAGGCAAATGAGGCGGAACACTAGTTGGGAGGGGGCAGCAGTTAAGTTTCTCAGTGTGGGGGGGTGGCGAGTGAATGGGGTCAAAGAAACATCATTGGTGTAGGCGATGGTGGGAAGGGTTTTAGGTTAAAGTTTATGCACTTCCGGGAGGGGGGGGGGGGGGTCAGGTGGTCGAAGTAAGTGTTTTGGGTGGGGGAGAGGGCAAGTAATTAATTTAACGGTTATGGGCCGATGCGAGGGGGCAAAATAAATATATTTAATTTTTTTTTATTAACTGTTTCTTTAAATATTTAAGTTGAACAGTAGGGCTCGAAGCCCTTTAAAAATGGTGTCAGCAGCTGCACACAGGCAGCTGACACCATTGGTGGGGACGGACAGCCTGCCCCCTCCATGCCATCTGGGGGTGAGGGGGGGGGGGGGGGCGCGTTCTGCCCTGGCTATTTAAATGAGCCATCTTGCTTAGGATTGCGGCAGCTCCGCGACATGCAGCCTGAAATGGCACGCCACCATTGTTTTCACCCGCCACCAATTTCGGTGGCAGGAGTATAAATTTCAGCCCAGTGAGTCTAGGAGTCCACAGACATTGAGTTTTGGGTAAGACCATAAACAACAGGAGGTGCGAATTCCACAAATGGTTTCGTTTTGGTATGCCCATTCAAGGGAGGCACTCCATCCATGGTTATTCAATTACAAAAGTCATCTGGCCTCGGCAGCTATCTTATGCAGCCCTTTTAATGTCCATTGTGGTTCATTTAAAAAAAAGGAAAATCAGTTCCAAAAGATGCAATGCTGTTTAAAGTTTTGAATAGGACATGCCTTTACTGGGCATGACACCCATCCTTAGGAAAGATGGTGACAATGCTGGGTGAAGAGTTGCAATCCCTCCCAGGATCCTGCCAACAATGTTACTATGTTTAGAACTGTCTTCCTTATTGCAATGTCAGTGCTTGGGCCCCAGCTATTCACAAATCTATATCAGTGATTTGGATGTGGGAAGCAAAAGTAATATTTCCAAGTTTGCTGATGACACTAAACCAGGTGGGAATGTGAGTTGTGTGGAGGATGCAAAGAGGCTTCAAGGGGATACAGATAGGCTAAGTGAGTGAGCAAGAACATGGCAGATGGGGTATAATGTGGAAAAATGTGAAGTTATCCACTTCGGTAGGAAAAACAGAAATGCAGAGTATTTCTTAAATGGTAAGAGATTGGGAAGTGTTGGCATCCAAAGGGACCTAGATGTCCTTGTTCATAAGTCATTGAAAGCTGGCATGCAGGTGCAACAAGCAATTAGGAAGGCAAATGGTATGTTTGCCTTTATTGCACGAGGATTTGAGTACAGGAGTAAAGAACACTGCAGCACAGTGGCGCACTGCAGCCTCACAGCTCCAGGGACCCGGGTTCAATTCTGGGTACTGCCTGTGCGGAGTTTGCAAGTTCTCCCTGTGACCGCGTGGGTTTTCACCGGGTGCTCCGGTTTCCTCCCACCGCCAAAGACTTGCAGGTTGATAGGTAAATTGGCCATTGTAAATTGTCCCTAGTGTAGGTAGGTGGTAGGGAACATGGGATTACTGTAGGGTTAGTATAAATGGGTGGTTCTTGGTCGGCACAAACTCGGTGTGCCGAAGGGCCTGTTTCAGTGCTGTATCTCTAAATAAAATAAAATAAGGTCTGAGGAGCCTAACCAATATACCTAAATAAATAAAGTCTTGCTACAATTGTATAGAGCCTTGGTGAGTCTGCACCTGGAGTATTGTGCACAGTTTTGGTCCCTTATCTAAGGAAGGATATACTTGCCATATAGGGAGTGCAACAAAGGTTCACCAGACTGATCCCTCGGAAGGCAGGGTTGTCCTATGAGGAGAGATTTAGGTGACGGGGCCTATATTCTCTGGAGTTTAGAAGAATGAGAGGTGATCTCATTGAAGCATACAAAATTCTTACAGGGCTTGACAGGGTAGATGCAGGAAGGATGTTCCCTTGGCTAGGGGGTCTAGAACCAGGACACAGTCTCAGAATAAGAGGTAGGCCATTTTGGACTGAGATGAGGAGGAATTTCTTCACCCAGAGGGTGGTGAATCTGTGGAATTCTCTACCCGAGAGGGTTGTGGGGGCTCAGTCAGTAAGTATATTCGAGACAGAGATCGATAGATTTCTAAGTATTAAAGATATCAAGGGATATTGAGAAAGTGCGGGAAAATGGCGTTGAGGTGGAAGATCAGCCATGATCTAGTTGAATGGCAGAGCAGGCTCGAGGGGCCGAATGGCCTACTCCTGTTCCTATTTCCTATGTTCCTATGATTTCTACTGGCTGTTGCTGCGATCATACAAGTGTTGGGTGGTTTTCAGAGTTCTTTAAAGTTACTGAAGTCTACAGGGAGATGTGTGGCATCTGCTGTGGGAATTTGTCCAGACTTCAAGGATTCTGCACAAAGCACTTGCTCCTAGACATAGCTGCAGTAGTAAGCAAACCCATTGGACTACAGCAGGACAGTGAGAATGAACAATGGCAACACAGAGGAGGACAAGCTAATGGAAGAGGGAGAAGTAGAAGGGGAGAAGGGTGCTCAGCAGGAGGCCATATCAGGACATGCTGAAGACAGCTTTCCCACCCAGAGGCCTGGGTCCAAGGCCTGGTGCAGTGGTGACGCTGCCAATACTACTGAGTTGCCGGCCGTCTGATTGACCAGCAGCTCTTGGAGGCAGGATCCCCGTCTTTAAAGGGATGGGGATCCCAGTGCCAGGCTGTTAATTGGTCTGGTGCCACAGAATCGTGCCGGGGAGCTCCAAAAAGCTGAAGCTGGATTCCCCTGCTTTTTCGGCACGACAAGGAAGTCCCGCTAGTGCCACAAAATTCAGCCCCAGGTGTCAAGATATGTGGTGGTCTGCTGCATGCTGCACAACCTCAGCATCATGATCTCACAACAACAAGATGAGGGGGAGGAGGAGGGAGGGGAGGAAGAGGAAAAAGGAGAAAGGGAGGAGGCAATCAACAGCGCTGCATTTTTGTCTGTCTCTTTGTGATTGACACATCCGACTGCAATACCAGTAAGCACAACCCCAAACCCTTATTCATCAACAGTTTCCACACAATGCCATATTGCATACAAACTAATCTCAAATATGCATTCCCTCAGTGCCTGTCTTTCCTGTGCCTTTGCCTTGCCTAATGCTCCTAAGCATTGCTGACTTTCAGAGGAAAAGACTGCAGATGGTCTTGGAGGACAACCTCGAGCTGCTCTAGCCCTAGAGGACCTGATTTTGGACTGCACTTCTCGCATGGGCAGCAGCAGTCTGGGCACCACTGGTGGTGTCATCCTGAGAAAGGCCAGCAGGTTCGTGCTCCACGGAGCCACTGCGACTCCCCCAGGGTGGCACCTCAGCAATCCTAGTAATCCATTGAAGGGCAGATTGCTGGACTGCTGTGACACTCTACAAGCCCCTTTCAACACTGGTATTCTCAGCCATGATGGCAGTTGTCTGCGCTTGTAGGGTTTCACAGCAAGCTATGCTTACATGAGAGCAAGTTGACCTTGCATGACAGAAGTCTGGGCACCCACTGCAGCACTCAGACATTGGGTGGCTGCTGCCTGTACTGCAATGGAAGTTGAGACATTGGCCATCAGACGTTGCATTATGGTCGGGTCCGCAAGTGTGCTAACGGAGTTGACCCCATTTCCAGATGGAAAGGATGAGTTCCAAGTTCTTCATAAGATCCTGTGCCAAGTTTGTGCTGGACTCTTTAATGCTCTTTGACAGCACCTTCCAAACCTGCGACCTCTACCATCCAGAAGGAAAGGGCAGCAAATACAAGAGAAAACCACCTGCAAGCTCCCCTCCAAATCACACACCATCCTGACTTGGACTTATATCGCTGTTCCTTCACTGTGTCTGGGTCGAAAATATGGAACTCCCTCCCTAACAGTATTGTCGGTATACTTATACCACATGGACTGCAGCAGTTCAAGAAAGCGGCTCACCACCACCTTCTCAAGGGCAATTAGGGATGGGCAACAAATGCTGGCCTTGCCAGCGATGCTCACGACGCATGCAACAATTTTAAAAAACTGACCACAGGCTTTCTGGCAGGCCTGTCATGGCACCAAAGCTTTTCATTGTGCATATCCATCAGCTTTCTTTGTAGGTCACCCCCTCAAAATGCTCATCTGAATCCTCGGCAGCCGAACTTGTGCACAACTTCGCCCTCTGGTGAACTGGCATCTGTGCTACCCTATTCCCCCAGCCCTGGCTGCAGGCCACTCATACCCATAATTTCACCACATGCCGATCCCATCTCTAAGCTGGTCTCTAAAGTAAGCACAGTCAGTATCCAAATTGGTGGCTGTGAATGTGACAGCAAGTAACAGTGTTTCTTCATCACTGGCTTCCTGCTCATCCACCACTGCCTGGCCAGGTAGTAATTCTTGGGTATCTGAAAGGAGAAAGGCATAAGGAAAGAGCTGTGGTGAGGTGGGGTGGAAAAGATACATGCTTACAACATCTGCAGCTTGTATGGGATAAGGGGGAAGTGGGATTAGTTATGAGGATACCATCAGCTTTGATGGTTTAAGCCCCGCTTCCAGTAATGGCCTCAGTCATGGCTACTCCAATCATGAAGAGAATAGTCTCATCCATCAGAGCAAGGACATGCAGCCATGCCTGTTCCGCCGGGTTAGGTGTTGTTGCCTCCCATTGTGCACCACCTTGTCCTGCAAGAGAGAGGCAAGTGTGCCAGTGAGTGTGGTGCAACTTATTTGGGTGATGTGCCTGACATGGTTGAATAGCTGACAGTGTGTGCAAGCTGTGAAATATAGGTGTGAGACTTACAGAAATGCTAAGTGTGTGAGGGTGAGGTGAAGCTATTAATTTCAGGTATAAGTCGGAGTTGACAGATTGTTGGTGGGTGAGTGACGGGTATGTGGTGCATTGAGCAGTGTATGAGGCTAGTGGTGCAGTTAGTGAGATATAGTATTTAAAGATACATTCACTGATCTTGACCACTCATGTGAGGTCACTGAACTTCTTGCGGATCTGCATCCAGGTCCCCGGGCCATTGCCAGCCATGCTATCTGCTCCCACTGCCTTCTCAGTGTCTGTCTGGAAGCCTTCTGCCTCCTGTGAATAGATGACATCTCTCCTCCTCTCCACCTCCTGCATCAAGGCCTCCAATGCAGTGTCTTAGAGCTCATTCTTTCCCATGCTGTGCTATTCGTCTGTCATTCCCAAGTCAGAATCAGTTGTAGAATGACTTTGAGCACATGCTCCATCCACAATGCACCTCCCCTTAATGCAGTAAAATAAAAGCAAAATACTGCGGATGCTGGAAATCTGAAATAAAAATAGGAAGTGCTGGAAATACTCAGCAGATCTGGCAGCATCTGTGGAGAGAGAACAAGAGTTAATGTTTCACCTGATAAAAGGTCACTGACCTGAAATGTTAACTCTTCTCTCTCCACAGAAGCTGCCAGACCTGCTGAGTATTTCCAGCACTTTCTGTTTTTATCCCCTTAATGCAGACTGGGTTTAAGTAGTATAGGCTAGCTTTAACTCGGGCTAGCCCCTCACGATTTTGCACCCTCTGCTCAAGCATGAATGCCACTTAAGAGCACACTTATCACTGGCTGCATGCTACAATCATTGAAATTAGCAGGCAGCACAAAGTTTGGCAGCATCGAAAGAAGAGCAGGGAGTTCTCCCTGTGTCCCAGCCAACACTTCTTTCTTCATCATTTCTCTTCCCTTTCCCCATAATCAGTCTCTACTTTACCCATTTCCTCCTTAATGAAAAGCACTCTGAGAGGTCCTCCTGCATATGAAAATGCAAGTAGTTGACAATTGCCCCAGTGGGTTGTAATTGAGACGTCAGGCCAACAAAATGAGGCATTGGAAAGTGAGAAATAGTTGATTTATAAATAAATCGATTCTTGGACACTAAACTCATAACTACAGCAATTTGACAGAAAATTCCAAGCATAGTTTAACTGGTATAAGATGGATTAAAAATTATAGGCTTAAAGGGGGATGGAAAGTGAATGTTCCTGTACTGCTGACACAATGTGTGAACTGTAGAATTCAAATAGTCAGCATATTGCTTCCAATGTTAACTTAATACTCACCAGTTCTGCTCAATTACCTGCATGTGCCAAGGAAAAATTGAACCAAGTTTTATCTTTCTGGAACTTTCCGTTATCATTGCCTCAATTAGGAAGCAGACCTAACTCTCCCCCATAAAACTGCTGAGGCTGGATCAATTGGAAGTTTCAAAACTGAGGTTGATAGATTTTTGTTAGACAAGGTTATTAAGGTTTATGGAAATCGAGGTGGGTAGATGGGGTTGAAGTGGGAAAATCAGTATCACCGGTGGCCAGTCACGGACTCAGCAGGATACTGAAGTCTCTCAATCACAGCAGTAGTGGAGGAAAGGCAGTAAACTGATCAAAATTACTTTAAATATCACAACAGAGAAACAATTCAGAGAAAAAGTTGGGTCTTACATTATAAACAGTGTAGTCCAGAGAAAAAGCATCTTCTTGATGTTGAGATAAGTCCAGAAATTTGAAGCCATGTTTGAAAGAAGATCTAGATCTACATTTTTCCAAATCTTTTCCACAGCTCACAGATCAGAAAAAAATGGCAGCAGATTATAGACGGAAGCAGAGTCTTACATTTCTTCCAAGGTAGGCAAGGCACAAAAACATGATCTTGATGCCCAGTGAAGCCAGGAATCTGAAGCCAGATTTGAGAGAAAAACCACATCCAGATCTTATCCAGATCTTTACCAGAGCTCACAAGGCAAGGTTGTGGATGGGGTTTGTTCCATCAGACAGAGGCCGTTTGAAGGGACAGCTAACTTGAAGTTTGGGCTAAAATTGCACCCACTGTTAGAATCAGGGGAACGGCAAAAGAGGGGATTTAGTGGGGAGAAAGAGCAATGGATGGCAGCAGATGGTCACGGATAGACGTGAACAGTGAGGAGCTCCCTAGTGTACCCAGGTGTGTTGACACTAATCAAACAAATGTGGCTTCGATGGATCAGACATGTCCACAGGATGGAAGATGGTCACGTACCCAAGGACCTTCTGTAAGGTGAGGGAGCCATGGCCAACGACCAGTGGGGCACCCAAAGCTCCGCTTCAGGGATGCTTGCAAGCGTGACATGAAGGCCTTAAATGTCGACCATCACACCTGGGAGTCACTAACTAGTGAAAGAGGGAAATGGCGACACATCCTGTGGACTGGTGTGCACTTTCACAACAATCAATTGCTACAGCAGTTTGGCAACAGTAGTTACAACACTGGCATCTACCCAACAATATGGAAAATTGCCCAGGTATGTCTTGTACACAAACAGCAGGACAAGCCCAACCCGGCCAATTCACACCCCATCCGTCTACCTCAAATCATCAGCAAAGTGATGGAAAGTATCATCAAAAGTGCTATCAAGCGACACTTACACAGCAATAACCTGCTCAGTGATGCTCAGTTTGGGTTCCACCAGGGCCACTCAGCTCCTGACCTCATTGCAGCCTTGATCCAAACATGGACAAAAGAGCTGATCTCAAGAGGTGAGGTGAGAGTGACTGCCTTTGACATCAAAGCAGCATTGGACAGAGTATGGCATCAGGAGACTAGCAAAACTGGAGTCAATGGGAATCAGGGGGAAAACTCTCCGCTGGTTGGAGTCATACCTAGCCCAAAGGAAGATGGTTGTGGTTGTTGGAGGTCAATCATCTCAGTCCCAGGATATCACTGCAGGAGTTCCTCAGGGTAGTGTCCTAGGCCAAACCATCTTCAGCTGCTTCATCAATGACCATACCTCCATCATAAGGTCAGAAGTGGGGATGTTTGCTGATGATTGCACAATGTTCAGCAACATTCAGACTTGGGTTCATAAGTGGCACGTTACATTTGTGCCACACAAGTGCCAGGCAATGACCATTTCAAACAAGAGAGAATCCAGCCATCTCCCCTCGACATTCAATCGGATTACCATCACTGAATTCCCCCACTATCAACACCGTGGGGGTTACTATTGACTAGGAACTTAACTGGACCAGCCATATAAGCACTGTGGCTACAAGAGCAGGTCAGAGGCTGGGAATTCTGTGGCGAGTAACTCATCTCTTGACTCCCCAAATATTGTCCACCATCTACAAGGCGTGTGATGGAATACTCTCCACTTGCTTGGATGGATGTAGCTCCAACAACACTCAAGAACCTCGACACCATCCAGGACAAGGCAGCCTGCTTTATTGGCACCCCATCCACCACCTTCAACATTCACTCCCTCCACCACCAACGCAAAGTGGCATCTACAAGATGCACTGCAGCAACTCACCAAGGCTCCTTCAACAGCAACTTCCAAACCCGCAACCTCTACCATCTAGAAGGGCAAGGGCAGCAGATGCATGAGAACACCATCACCTGCAAGTACCCTTCCCAGCCACACACCATCCTGGCTTGGAACTCTATCACCATTCCTTCACTATCGCTGTGTCAAAATCCTGGAACTCCCTTCCTAACAGTACTGTGGGTATACCTACACCACATTGCAACAGTTCAAGGCGGCGGCTCACCACCACCTTCTCAAGGGTAATTACGGATGGGCAATAAATGCTGGCCCAGCCAGCGATGCCCACATCCCATGAAAGAATTAAATATACAGGGGCCAATGTCAAAAACAACAGCTCACGTAATCACTTGGCAGCTTCACGTGCAGCACTTGTGGTAGAACCTGCCTCTCAAGGATTGGCCTTCACAGCCATCAGCAAAGGTGCACCAGGAGAAGACACCCCACCTAAATGGATTGTTTGCTGCGTGTCCATCATCTTTTGTAGATGGAGGGATTCCAACCAACCAGATGGGATCAAGATACTAATTAGCCATGATCTAATTGAATAGTGAAACGGATTCAAGCGGCTGAATGACCTACTCCTGTTCCTATATTCCAGATACTGCAGCTATTGGTCTGAGACCACTAAGGCAATTCCTCAATTATTTAGTCTATATTTATAATTCCATTGTTCAGGAGAAGGCTCAGCATGGCCACTAAATTTAAGGGGTTTACTTCTACGAAGATTCTACGGTTTATCTGCCATAAAGCTGCAGAAACTCTGGAATAAAAGCAAAATACTGCGGATGCTGGAAATCTGAAACAAAAACAAGAAATGCTGGAGTCACTCAGCAGGTCTGGCAGCATCTGTGGAAAGAGAAGCAGAGTTAACGTTTCGGGTCAGTGACCCTTCAAGAAACTCTGGAAAGCAGCCTAAATATGAAAGGCAGTTTAATAGCTGTGATACATTTGTTTGAAGTGGATTTTCACCTTTATCTAAATCTATGCAATTATAGAATTCAAATGATGTAGACATAACATTAAATTTAACCTTAAACTCTCAGTTATGATGCAAATGGTTGTTTAATGGTAAACATTAAACTAAAGAATTTCATATACTCATGAGCAGTACCTACAAAATTTATGTGTTCCAGTAGGGGCTGTGAGCTATTTGGTCCCTCTCATTCCCATGTGTTATGAAGGTGCTTCTATTTTTAATATTTTTTGAGGGCTTGTGGTTCAAAGACTGTGAGGAGATGCTGGACTTGTTTTTTTCTTAAAAAGGGTCACTGCAGGGACATTTGGGACTTTGTTTAAAAACACTTACTGGAAGTCACATGTCTGAAGCTAAGTAAACAGTAGGAGCCTTGCTGACTACTAGAGTTGTTTACAAAGAAGTGACATGTCTAGATTTATGGTGGTCAGGAGTTGGTTTCATTTTTGAACTGTTTGAATGGGCATTTGGGGTGCAAGCCTGCTAAAAGAGAGAAGGTACCAGCTGACCCTGTTCCACCTCTTTGAAAAACCCTGAGAATCCAGTGGAGAAACTGATACAGCATTTCTCCTGAGAAGCTTCTGCAAGACTTTCTCTTGACATCTCCTGAATGAACTACTTCTGTAAAGATCCCAGAGACCACCACATGTGTCTAGTGACACCCGTCCACGTGTACCTGGACACCAGACAAAAGAACCATCTGGAAAATTCCATCTCTTATCCTTTTTCTTCAAGAATTAACAAGTATTTGGCCAAAGTACTTTTTTGGTTTTTTTTGTAAAGTTGATCTCTGCAGAGAAAGCTTCTTTATTTTTTCTTTAACTGGTGTGCGTGTGTGCACGTTTGTTGGGCTATTTAGAAGAAAATATATATTAACTTTTAATTTCAACCTGTGTGTTAATAAGCTTTGCATCTTTATTGAATGAGTCATGTTTTACAATAAATTAATAATTTTGTTGTTTATTAAAGAAACCTGGTTGTCAGATTTTTAATCTGAAACTAAAATAAAGTATATAATTGGCCGTGTCGGTAACCGGGTAAAACATTTAAATACATGTTGTGACCCGTGGAGCAGTGGAACTAGAGAAAGACAGTGCATTCCTCCATCCTCGGTCATACCACATGATAAATTTCATATTCTCAACAGCTTTCTCATATTTTGAATTAAGTAAGCTGGCAATGATGAGTATAGCAAGTGGAAAATATTTCATATTCATGCAACTTGCTGATTTTAGTTAATTTTAATTCTCCTCTTAACAAATTCTCTAACACAAGTGTGATAATTTAATGCATCAAGGAGATCAAATAAATAATAATCACTCATGATGTAGCATGTGACAAATCAGAGAATATGGTCTCTTTTTTGTCCTCCTCTGTTGTTTTCATTTTACTGTTTCTCTCTCTCAAGTTCTCTGCTTTTGTATATTTTTCTCTTCTCTTTTGCTTCTCTCCGGACTCCGGTTCTTGGTTCCATCTCTGTCCTCTTCTGTTTTTTGTTTTTTTTCTTTCCTTTTGATCAGGTGGTTTTTGACATGTAATAGTGTGGCAGGTAAAAGTGCTGCCAAGGCCTCCAAGTTGCATTGTCCATTTAAGGATTAAGGGAAAATGTAATCTGCTGCCCTCAATGGTTCTCTTCCAACTCTTTCCCTCCCCATAACTCGTGCTTCACATCACTCTGTTAAAACCCCCATCCTCCTGCCCTTCCACAAACCCCTGCCCTTCAAACTGCCCTCTTACTACGATCACTAACTACATTCACTCCTATCACAACCCTGACTTCTACCCCTTTAAACTACCTGCTTCATCCCTGTATATTCCCCTCTCCATAGTTTTGTCATTCATCTCACCCTTAAAACTTCATCCACTCTCCCTTCACGCCAACTTATTCCCTCCAAGGCCATCTGATGAAATGTCAAAAATACCATTGTCTTCAGCCTGTTTTCTTCCTCCTTCTGCCATTCTAACCCCTCCTTCTTATCCATGTCCTTTGAAGAGGCTTTGATGGCTTTCAACATTAAAAAAAACGAGTATGTTGTATTTTAAGAAACCACAAATTAAAATGAAAAATGACATTCTGCCCGTTTCTCTCCCTTTTTCTCTCTTACAAAGGTGTCAGTCGTAAGAACGTTTACATTTTCTGTTGACAAAACACAAATCATAGAGGCTTTTTGCTTCAAAATTCAATGCATGTTTCAAGAGTAGTATTTGGTTTAAAAATACCTGCTTTATCACTGGGACTACAGATGGAAGAGTTTGGTTTTAGCAGTTAAGTACACAAGATGAGAAATATCTTACCCAAGTGAATTTTTCCTTCACCACGTGCAATAAAGAGCAGTGTTAAAGACTACAAAGTTAATCATGTAAGTGAACAAACATAGGACGGGTTAATCTCCACACGGGTTCTCCTGCTCCTCTGCCATAATTTCAACATATGAGCCAACAGACAAGGCATGGAAATCCCGCAAAAAGCAGAAGCACCATTTGAACCATTTTCCTAGGATTTTTTGTGGCTTTTCCTTTGAGGTTATGGTGGAAGAGTGGGAGAACCTACGTGGAGATTCACACCCCATGACTCAAATCAGTGGGAAATCTGCAGTAATGCCTCAGAGCGATCCCCTCAGTAAAATACTGAAAATTACAAATAAAAGTGCACAGGTTCCTTACAATATAATTTACAGTCTATGACACCAGTCTATGGGGGAAATTTTAACCTGGGTGAGTGGATTAGGGGTGGATTGGGGGGGTGGGAGGTAAATAGGCAAAAAAATGGAACTGTGCCAACCCGCTGCTTTCTGGATTTTACGTAAGCAGGAAAGGGGTGGGCAGTTAACTAGCTCCCAGGAGACAGGTTGGAATTTTAAGTTGGTTAATGAGGCTGAAAGCCTCAGATTGAACCTGCTTTGCAGATTTAATTGTAGCTGGCCAGATTTCCAACCCAGACCCACCATCTCCCCAACAACGATTGCCCCTACCCCTCCCAGGATCAAGGATCAGACTGCTCCATACCCCCCCCAGTGTCAGGGATCGGACTCCACCCAAAACCCAGAATCAAAGATTGGACACCCCCCAACCCAACTAAAGAATCAAACACCGCACCCCCCTCCCCGCCAACCCCCTTGCTGGGGTCAGGGATTGGACACCCCTTGGTATTGGACCACCCCTGCCTCCCTGTTTGCTGGGATCAGACCCCCAAGCCTGTCAATCAGGTTGACTCCTAGGCAGGGAGCCTGTCAATGATGTAAGACACACACTATGGAGTTAAATTCCACAACATACAGGGAAACATGTGCAACTGGCCACTGCCAACTGTGCCCCTACCCTTCCCCCATCTCCCACGCCCAGCACAACAGAATTTAAAATTCCACCCCCCCCCAAAAAGTCTGAAACTTAAGGCAATATTTACTCCTTTAATACAGAAGTAATTTAACTTTAGATTATTTTGTCTTCAAGAGTATAATTGCCACAGACTGTCCTTTACATTATCTTGTGCTGTGTTATAGGCAGTGCTGAAAAAGCATAAGCAATAGAATTATCATTTGTACATAATAACAGCTAAATCAATATTTTGCAGTGCATATACAAACAGCTGAAAAGTAACAATAGCTTGAAATGATTTATCTGAAGAAAGTAAGCAGATAATCATGTTATTGCCTTTCATTTTTTAAAATGTCATGATGTATTAATGCCTCAGCTATACTGAGGTCAAAGGAAAATATAACTTTTAACAAACTATTGCTTAGTCCTCTGAGAATACAATGCTTATAGTTTTGGCATATTGGCTGGATTTTCCTCTATAACCCTAACCATTTTCCTGGGTCAGGGATAATTTGACAAACAAGAGAGAACCTGTTTTGAATGCTTTCTTTCCCATTTTGCTGTGCTACTTCACATTTCTTTTCTGTACATTCTTCTGAATTCCTCATTATTCTTCGGCAGTTTGCTATAAATAACCTATTAGCATCAGTACCAATCTTTCTTTGGCCTCCTTATCTCGAGAGACAATGGGTAAGCGCCTGGAGGTGGTCAGTGGTGTGTGGAGCAGCGCCTGGAGTGGCTATAAAGGCAAATTCTAGAGTGACAGGCTCTTCACAGGCGCTGCAGAAAAATTTGTTTGTCGGGGCTATTGCACAGTTGGCTCTCCTCTTGCGCCTCTGTCGTTTTTCCTGCCAACTACTAAGTTTCTTCGACTCGCCACACTTTAGCCCCGCCTTTATGGCTGCCCGCCAGCTCTGGCGAACGCTGGCAACTGACTCCCACGACTTGTGATCAATGTCCAATATGCTCCAATATGCTCCACATAATAACAGTGGGGTGATATCACCGTTTCAATAAAATATCGCAGAACGTTTGCTTTCTCCATCATCAATGGACTAACATTTTCATTTTCTTCAAAGGGACACATTCGCTGCGTGCCATGTATGTTTAGAACATAGAACATAGAACAGTACAGCACAGTACAGGCCCTTCGGCCCACGATGTTGTGCCAAACCTTTAACCTACTCTAAGATCAAACTAACTACCTACCCTTCATTCCACTATCATCCATGTACCTATCCAAGAGTCGCTTAAATGCCCCTAACATATCTGCTTCTACTGCCACCGCTGGCAGTGCATGTTTCCATTATGTCTTCATAGGAAACATAGAATGTAGAGAGCTACAAGGAGAGATTTTAAACCCCAGTGGAAATAATGTAGGCATGGCTGGAAGTGTTTAAAATGGTGAGGAATTCTCACCATGTTCCCAACATGTTCCCGTCCCTCCCCATTTAAATGCCTGAATTCAGACACGAGAAGGCAGCCCACCCCAGGGAAGCATAATTTCAATGTCAAAGTCACATCCTGATGCTGTCATTGGGACCCACATGCCATTTTAACTGCAGGTCTGATCAAAGCCTGCACAGGCTACAACGGCCAGGAAACAGATCAGAAAATAGGATTCAGTCCTATTCAGGAATAGTGTTGATTTACAGTTGGTCTCTCTATATCAGTACCTTCCAAAAGATAGGAAAAATTCATGTAGAGGCTTGCAGGAGATTACACTATCAGATTCATTCAATGAGGGGTTGCCTTCTTTTGATTCCCCCCTCCCCCACCCCAGCTCATATACCCCTTAGCTAGAGATTGAAAACTTTGGATTATAAAGGACTTGTAGTTCGTTTACTGTTCGTTTACAGTGACATTGAACCAGAGAGAATATTTAGTGCAGACTTGGAATTTGTAACACATGTCAGATTAAGTAATCAACAATTCCAGAATTTCTTCACACAACCAAAGAGGCCAAAAATTAAATTCATGTATTAAATGGAAGGTGGATCAATTGTATTGCAATGCATAGTACCATAGAGTGTCATCATTTAGTTTTAGTGTTATCCTAATAATTCCTCCCCATACTTAAAACCATAACCTAATTTTACGTACACACACCCTAAACCAAATCTTTCTCAGTATTTTCTCCCCTTTTTATGTTTCACTCCACATCGCACCGCATTTTATGGTTCAGAAAAGAAATACAGGTAGGCAATATGATCCCAAGCCATTAATAAAAGATGAAATGTTGTAAATTTATAACACCAGCCAGCCTGATAATTAGATTTGTGCAGTCATGTCCATATTTTGAAGGAGAGAATGCTTCAAATATATGACTTGGGTCCATAAGTTTGTAACATGATGGCAATTAGCACAATATAATGAAATAGTTAAAACTTTCACAATGAAATAAAAGTACAGAATTTATCTTAAAGTGCTTGAAGAACATGTGAATTCACGTTGAGAGAAGTGGGACAACATCATGGCATGTTCATCATATTTAAGGGACTAATTTTCAGAATTCCCACCAGTAATGCAGTGAAAATCAAATTCCATTTTAGTATACATTTACAAAAATACCAGCAACCAGCAATCCTTACAACTGTCTGTATTTTGCACTCCTCACAGATTGGTATGCAACACTATGTAACACATTATAAGATTAATCATTCAGCAATAATTATGTTCCTGTTTCACTGTGCCAAGTACGGAAATTAATGGATTGAAATTAATTGTTCTAAGACTTCCTTACAAATTAGTATTTTCTGCAAAAATTGGTATGTTTCGAACCAAGCAAGTGCAACAATATCACCAGCCAAATAAAGTCTATTTCAAAGAATACAATATAAATCTTTTGCTAGCTAGTGCTGAGTGTGGCCAAAATACTGCAATGTGCATATAAAAATAACTAGCAGTGTGTTTCAAAATAATTGCTACATTCAAATTGGCCACTTTGATGGACTATTTTTCCAAATTTATCCAGTTTGGATTTTAACATTCACTTTTGACTCGGCTTTTTCAAAAAGCTTACCTTTTTTGATGGCGCCCTCCAGTGGTCCATTTAAGGTTCACTGTTCTTTTTTATTCATACATGGGATGTGGACATGACTGGCAAGGCCAGCATTTATTGCACATCCCTAACTGCCCTTGAGAAAGTGGTGGTGAGTCACCTTCTTGAACTGCTTCAATCTGTGTGGTGAATGTACTCCCACAGTCCTGTTAGGTAGGGAGTTCTGGGATATTGACCCAGCAACAGTGAAGGAATGTCGATTTAGTTCCAAGTCAGGATAGTGTTACAACCAGGTGAGAAAGGGGTCTAGGGGTTCCATCTCAGCCTTTTCCTGGTTCGATGGTAACAGGGTTTAATTTTTAAAACACCGTGTCTTTAGCTTCCCCTCAGTGAATCTTTGTTCACTGCTCTCCAATTGTAATAGCAAAGAAATCAACCAGACAGGTTTTCTTAGATTTAAACAAGAAAGGTGTAAGTTTATTAACCTTAAAACTCTAATTCCATTAAAACTACTAAAAATATGCGATGTGACCAGGCTAGCATGCATAAGTGATAAACACACACGCAGATAGCGACAGAAAAGGAGAAAGAATCAAGGGGAAAGGTAAGAAGCAATAGCTGGAGTTCATTTACTGTCTTTTAAGTTTGATGTAGAGTCTTTGATTGCAGTTCAATCTTGCCGTCTCGTTGGGGCCCAGTACACTCTTTCAAACTTGTTTCGATGATTTTCCTGTCTTCTTGAAATCCAGTTGCATTTTCTTCTCTTCATGAAAGGAGAGAGAGAGAGTGAGACAGGGAGATGCTGTCTTCCTTCAAGTTCAGTTGCAGTCTGACTTCAAACTGTTCTGTGAACACAATTCAAACCAAACCTGAGCCAGCAGGCCAGTCATGTGACTAGCTTTCCTTTTAAACAACCTGTAGTAGACATCCTCAGTAGAGGGCTGAAATACTGACTTTGGTGATTAAAATTCATTTGGTTAATTGAATCAGGGAGCAGTTCCATTGTCTTCTCCAGGCAACTGTCTCTTAGAATGCATATGTTTCCAGCCACTGTCCTGTTAGAATGCAGGTGCAGTCATACTTTCAGTCCAGTAAGAGTTTAAAATTAATGTTCCATGTGATGAAATTAATATGCCTCATTCTTGGCAGGTGTAGTTTTCATCACAATAGTGTGTGAGTTGGACGGGAACTTGCAGGTAGCAATGTCCCATGCACCTGTAGTTGTCCTTCTAGATCAGGGATGATCACATTTTTCAGTCTGAGGACCACATCTGGGCATGGAACTTGCATGGCGGGCCATAAATGTTCAAGAAACAAACACATTGGGCTGAATTTTATTAGTCCTCCAATGTCGGGGTTCATGGTGGGGGGCCCAGAAAATTCTTCTGTGAGAGGCCCGCCACAACCCCCGACGCCTTTAAAGGCCCCGCCACATTTTGCCAGGGGTGGCAAGCCCTTGGTGGGCCCCCCCCCCCCACCCCACTGCTTGATGGCGGGGCCTTCATTTCAATATTAAAATTAAGTTAAACACATGCAAATTAACTTACCTTGTCCTAGTGGCAAACTATTTCAGCTTCAAAGTAAACCAGAAATTATTTAGCAATTTCTTTGTTACTCAATTTAATTCCAAAGAAGAAGCATTAAAAGGATAAATTTTGGTAGAAATAGACATGAAACTTTATTATAACTGTGTTTTCTTGTTCAACTCAGAAGCCAAGTCTTCATCAATCATTTCTACACAGCAAGTAATAGTTCTTCGTGACAAACTAATGTTCTCAATTTTTTTTTTTGATATTCAGGGCACAGCATGCCAGCAATATCTACTGTGCATCCTTTCAAAATCTCCCCTTCAGCAAAAAGTTTATTTTGTTTAGCAATTTTAAATGCCAGAACATAACTTGCCTTTCCAGTGGTTACCTGAACTGTAACCTGTCGTACAAAAGTGGTTTGGTGAACTTTTAAGTTAGTAGCGATTTTGTTAGCTTTTCTTGCCCTTTCCTCAGTTGCTAACTCCCTGCTATAATTAAGATATTTCATTGAAAATGACAATTCAAATTGTATTCCTTGAACACTACGATAACCACCTGACAAATTAGGCATACAGCCTTTGAGATAAAAGCAGAGAGTGCTGGAAATACTCAGCAGGTCAGGCAGCATCTATAGACACAGAAGCAGAGTTAACGTTTCAGGTCTGTGACCTTTCATCAGAACTGGCAACGGTTAGAAAAGAATTAGGTTTTAAGCAAGTGAAGGGGGTGGGGGGAGATGGTGGGGAAGAGAACAAAAGGAGAGGTGTGTGATAGGGGAGAGAGCAGGAGAGATTAAATAACAAACATGTCATGGGACAAAGGCAAAGAGTGTGTTAATGCTCGTGGTGAAAGGCAAAGCATTAGTCCAGAGAGAATGGTAATAGCAGAATAATGAGCAGCTCTGTCGACATGAAAAACAGGCACGTGGTTAAAAAATAAAATTAAAAATATAAAAATATAAAAAAAGGCCAGTCATGCTCTGATATTATTGAACTCAATGTTCAGTCCACATGGCTGTAGAGTGCCTAATCAAAATATCAGGTGCTGCTCCTTGAGCTTACGTTGATGCTCACTGGAACACTGGAGCAGATCAAAGTCAGAAATACTGGCATGAGAGCAGGGGTGTGTGTTGAGATGGCAAGCAACCGGAAGCTCGGGGTCATGCTTTCGGACTGAGCGGAGGTGTTCCGCAAAGCGGTTACCCAATCTGCGTTTTGTCTCCCCAATATAGAGGCAACCACATTGTGAGCAGTGAATACAGTTGAAGGAAGTACAAGTAAATCGCTGCATCACTGGAAGGAGCGTTTGGGGCCTTGGATAGTAAGGAAAGAGGAAGTAAAAGGGCAGGTATTACACCTCCTGCGATTGCATGGGAAGCTGCCATGGGAAGGGGATGAAGTGGTATCGGGGGTGATGGAGGAGTGGACTAGGGTGTCGCAAAGGGAATGATCCCTTTGGAATACTGACAGGGGAGGGAAGGGGAAGATGTGTTTGGTGGTGGTATCACGCTGGAGGTGGCAGAAATGGCACAGTATGACCCTTTGGATGTGGTGGCTGGTGGGGTGGAAAGTGAGGACAAGGTGAACCCTGTCACGGTTTTGGGAGGGAGGGGAAGGGGTGAGGGCAGAAGTATGGGAAGTGGGTCATACACAGTTGAGGGTCCTGTCAACCACAGTGGGGGGAATCATCAGTTGAGGAAAAAGGAAGACATGTCAGAAGCGCTGTCATGGAAGGTTGCGTCATCAGAACAGATGCATCGGAGATGGAGACACTGGGAGAATGGGATGGAATCCTTACAGGAAATAGGGTGTGAGGAAATGTAGTCAAGGTAGCCGTGGGAGTCGGTGGGCTTATAATGAATATTAGTAGACAGCCTATCCCCAGAGACGGAGATAGAGAAGTCGAGGAAGGGGAGGGAAGTGTCGGACTGGAACAAGGAATGTTCGACATATCCCACAAAAAGACAGGCAGAGCTAGGACCCATGTGGGTCCCCATAGCAACACCTTTTATTTGAAGGAAGTGAGTGGAGTTGAAGGAGAAGTTGTTCAATGTAAGAACAAGTTCAGCCAGGTGGAGGAGGGTGGTGGTGGATGGTGGTTGGCCTTTGTTCAAGGAAGAAGCGGAGAGCCCTCAGACCATCCTGGTATGGCAACAGAGGTGTAGAGAGATTGGACGTCCATAGTGAAGAGGAGGCAGTTAGAGCCAGGAAACTGGAAATTGTCAAAATGACGTAGGGTGTCCGAAGAGTCACGCATGTAGGTGGGAAGAGACTGGACCAGAGGAGAAAAGATAGAGTCAAGATAGGAAGAAATAAGTTCAGTGGGGCAGGAACAGGCTGAAACGATGGGTCTGCCAGGACAGTCCTGTTTGTGGATTTTGGATTATGCAGCCTTTGAGTCTGTGTTTGTGAAAAAATATTTTGCACTCCATTCTTTGTTGAAAAGCCGCCACTGTCCACTTTTCTTTGCAGCGCTCATTGTTGAAAGGGAAAAGAAAAGCCTAACCTTTTTTCAAATGGTTGTTTCTCAAGGTTGCTCACACTTCACGCACTGACAAAATAACATCATACATGCTGCGTCCTACATGGGGCATTGATAAGTGCTTTGGTTTGGTATGGCTCGTTGTATGTCTAGTAAATTGGTAGGCTATGAAAAATCTTAGGTCGATAGATGTTAATTCAAACTGAAATCAACCACTGACATACATCGATTTAATGTGTTTTTATATTATTATTTTTTAGTACTCAAGATGAAAAGCTCCCATGGGCCGGATGTGGCCCACGGGCTGTAGTTTGCTCACTCCTGTTCTAGATGATAGAGGTAGAGGGTTTGGGAGGTGCTGTCGAAGAAGCCTTGGTGAGTTACTGCAGTGCATCTTGTAGATGGTACACATTAAAGGCCGGCTCAGGTCGGGAAAAAGAACCCGACCCGAACCCGACCAATCCACAGTGGACCCGAGCCCGACCCGGCCCGAGCTCCTCCAATTTCGCCCCTAGCCCAACCCAACCAGAGCCCAACTTGACTCAACCTGAGCCCGACCCGACCATCCCTTTACTTACCTTCCGACTGGGAAGTCACTCGCTCACTGCGCAGACTCAGTTTCATCCCGGACTCCCAGCTCAGGTAAGTTTTTTATTTTTAATACTTACCAGCAGAGCACTTACTGTGTGTGTCCGGCCCGACCCGACCCGGACTCGGCCCGACCTGACCTGAACCCTACACATAGCAGGCCTTTAGTACACATTGCAGCCACACTGCACTGGTGATGGAGGGAGTGAATGTTTATGGTGTCCAGCTTCTTCAGTGTTCTTGGAGATGCACTCATCCAGGCAAACACAGGGTATTGTATCACGCTTCTGACTTGTAGAGGTGGAAAAGCTTTAGGGAATCTGGAGCTGAGTGACTCAACGCAAATACCCAGCCCCTAACCTGCTCTTGTTATCACAGTACTTATGTGCCTGCTCCACTCAAGTTTTTGGTTAATAGTGACCCCCCCAGGATGTTGATGGTGGGGGATTTGGTGATGGCAATACCGTTGAACATCAAAGGGATGTGGCTAGACTCCCTTGTTGGAGATGGTCACTGCCTGGCATTTGTGTGGCACGTAGGAACATAAGAAATAGGCGCAAGAGTAGGCCTTAAAGCCCAGCAAGCCTGCTCTGTCATTTAATAATATATCTGATTTGATCTTAGCATCAATTCCACTTTCCTGTCTGTTCTTCATAATCTTTGACTTCCCTATAGTAAGAATTTGTCAATCCCAGCCTTGAATATATTTGATGATTCAGCTGACACAGCTTTCTGGCGTACAGAATTCCAAAGATTCATGATCATCTGAGAGAAGAAAT
Organism: Heterodontus francisci; assembly: GCF_036365525.1. NCBI lineage: Eukaryota > Metazoa > Chordata > Chondrichthyes > Heterodontiformes > Heterodontidae > Heterodontus > Heterodontus francisci. The sequence goes on from NC_090379.1 coordinate 60,826,132, forward strand.
CCCTCCTCGTCTTACAGGAATGTTGCTTGCCACTTATCAGCCCAAGAATGTTGTCCAGGTCTTGCTGCATGCAGGCACAGAGTGTTTCAGTATCTGAGGAGCTGTGAATGGATCTGAACACTGTGAACTCATTAGTGAACATGCCAACTTCTGATCTTATGATAGGTGGAAAGTCATTGATGAAGCAGCTGAAAATGGTTGGGCCCAGGACACTACTCTGAGGAACTCTTGCAGCACTGTCCTGGGACTGAAATGATAGACCTCCAACAAGCACAACCATCTTCTGGCTAAGGTTAATTAGGTAAATAGACTGGAAGGTAGGGCAGTAAATGAACAGTGGGAAACATTTAAAGAAACAATTCAAAGGGTTCACCAAAAGTACATTCCGTTCAAAACAAAAACTCGTCAAGAAAGACACATCCGTGGCTCACTCAGGAAGTTACTGAGAGTATTAGATTAAAAGAAGAGGCTTACAATGTTGCAAAAAAACAGTAGCAGGTAAGAGGAATGGAGTGTTTTAGAAACCAGCAAAGAGCCACCAAAAAGTTGATAAAAAGGGAAAAAATAGAATGAGAGTAAACTAGCCAGCAATATAAAAACAGACTGTAAGAGCTTTTATAAGTACATAAAAAGGAAGAGAGTAGCTAAAGCAGACGTTGTTCCCTTAGAGGCAGAAACAGGAGAAATTACCATGAGGAATGAGGAAATGGCAGAGACATTGAACAAATATTTTGTGTGTCTTCACAGTAGAAGAGACAAGTTCCACACCAGAAATAGGTCGTAACCTAGGGGCTAAAAAGAGTGAGGAAATTAAGAATATTGATATCAGATGAGAAAAAGTATTGGAGAAACTTGCGGGACTAAAATCTAGCAAGTCCCCGGGACCAGATGGCCTACATCCTATGGTTCTAAAAGAGATAGCTGCAGAGATAGTGGATGCGCTGGCTATGATTTTCCTGAATTGCTTAGATTCGGGAATGGTCCCATCAGATTGGAAGTTGGCAAATGTTACGCTGCTTTTCAAGAAAAGGAGGCAGAGAGAAAACAGGGAACTACAGACCAGTTAGCCTAACATTAGTCATTGGGAAGATGCTGGAAACTATTATTAAGGAAGTCTTAATATTGCACTTGCAAAGCATGGTTTTACTAAAGGGAGATCCTGTCTGACAAATTTATTAGAGTTCTTTGAGGATGTAACTAGTAGGGTAGATAAAGGGGAACCAAGAGATGTAGTATACCTGGATTTTCAAAAGGCATTTGACAAGGTGCCACATAATAGATACTTCTTCTTCTTCTTCTTTGGCCTCCTTGTCTTGAGAGACAATAGGTAAGCGCCTGGAGGTGGTCAGTGGTTTGTGAAGCAGCACCTGCAGTGGCTATAAAAGCCAATTTTAGAGTGACAGACTCTTCCACAGGTGCTGCAGATAAAATTGGTTGACAGGGCTATTACACAGTTGGCTCTCTCCTTGCGTTTCTGTCTTTTTTCCTGCCAACTGCTAAGTCTCTTCAACTCGCCACACTTTAGCCCCACCTTTATGGTTGCCTGCCAGCTCTGGCGATCGCTGGCAACTGACTCCCACCACTTGTGATCAATGTCACAGGACTTCATGTCACGTTTGCAGACGTCTTTAAAGCGGAGACAAGGACGGCCTGTGGGTCTGATACCACTGACGAGCTCGCTGCACAATGTGTCCTTGGGGATCCTGCCATCTTCCATGCGGTTCACATGGCCAAGCCATCTCAGGCGCCGCTGGCTTAGTAGAGTGTATATGCTGGGGATGTTGGCCGCCTCGAGGACTTCTGTGTTGGAGATACGGTCCTGCCACTTGATGCCAAGGATTCTCCGGAGGCAGTGAAGATGGAATGAATTGACACGTCGCTCTTGGCTGACATACGTTGTCCAGGCCTCGCTGCCGTAGAGCAAGGTACTGAGGACACAGGCTTGATACACTTGGACTTTTGTGTTCTGTGTCAGTGCGCCATTTTCCCACATTCTCTTGGCCAGTCTGGACATAGCATAGGAAGGCTTTCCCACTCGCTTGTTGAATTCTGCATCGAGAGACAGGTTACTGGTGATAGTTGAGCCTAGGTAGGTGAACTCTTGAACCACTTCCAGAGTGTGGTCGCCGATAGTTATGGATGGGACATTTCTGACGTCCTGTCCCATGATGTTCGTTTTCTCGAGGCTGATGGTTAGGCCAAATTCGGTGCAGGCAGCCGCAATCCTGTCAATGAGTCTCTGCAGACATTCTTCGGTGTGAGATGTTAATGCAGCATTGTCAGCAAAGAGGAGTTCCCTGATGAGGACTTTCCGTACTTTGGTCTTCACTCTTAGACGGGCAAGGTTGAACAACTTGCTACCTGATCTTGTGTGGAGGGAAAGTCTTTGCTCGAGTCGCTTTAAACAGGCTCCAGAAGCTGGCTGAGCGTGTCTACCCTGAGGCACAGTGTGGCATTCGAGCAGCGAGATCCACCATTGACATGCTGTTCTCCCTTCGCCACCTACAGGAGAAATGCCGTGAACAACAGATGCCCCTCTACGTTGCTTTCATTGATCTCACCAAAGCCTTTGACCTCGTCAGCAGACGTGGTCTCTTCAGATTACTAGAAAAGATTGGATGCCCACCAAAGCTACTAAGTATCATCACCTCATTCCATGACAATATGAAAGGCACAATTCAGCATAGCAGCGCCTCATCAGACCCCTTTCCTATCCTAAGTGTCGTGAAATAGGGCTGTGTTCTCGCACCTACACTGTTTGGGATCTTCTTCTCCCTGCTGCTCTCACATGCGTTCAAGTCTTCAGAAGAAGGAATTTTCCTCCACACATAAAAGATTAATAGGCAAGATAAGGGCTCATGGTGTTCGGGGTATTAGCATAGATAGAGGATTGATTAACAGACAGGAAGCGGACAGTGGGCATAAATGGGGCATTTTCAAGCTGGCAGGCAGTGAATAGAGGTGTGCCGCGAGGATCCGTGCTGGGGCCTCAGCTATTTACACTCTACATTACTGACTTAGATGAAGAGACAGAGAGTAATGTATCTAAGTTTGCTGATGATACAAAGCTCAGTGGAAAGATAAGCTGTGGGGAGGATGTAGAGAGGCTGCAAAGAGGTATGGACAGGTTAAGTGAGTGGGCAACAAGGTGGCAAATGGAGTATAATGTAGGGAAATGTGAAGTTGTTCACTTTGTTCGTAAAAATAGAAAAGCAGAATATTTTTTAAAAGGTGTGAAATTGGCAAGCGTTGATGTTCAGAGAGACTTGGGGTACTCGTACAAGAAACGCTCAAAATTAACATGCAGATACAGCAGGCTATTAGGAAGGCAAATGGCATGTAGGCCTTGATTGCAAGGGGATTGGAATACAAGAATAAACACTAAAATTGTCTTACTAAAATTGTACAGGGCTTTGGTGAGACTGCATCTAGATTACTGTGCGCAGTTTTGGTCGCCACATTTAAGAAAGGATATACTTGCACTGGAGACAGTGCAGCGCAGATTTACTAAATTGGTCCCTGGGATGAGGGGGTTGTCCAATGATGAGAGGCTGAGTAAATTGGGCCTATATTCTCTGGAGTTTAGAATAATGAGAGGCAATCTAATTGAGACATACAAGATTCTGAAAGGGCTTGATAGGGTAGAAACTGAGAGATTGTTCCCACTGGTCGGGGAATCTAAAACACGGGGACACAGTCTCAGGATAAAGGGTCAATCATTCAGGACTGAGATGAGGAGAAATTACTTCACTCAAAGCGTTGTGAATCTTTGGAATTCTCTACCCCAGAGGGTTGTGGATGCTCCATCATTGAATACATGTAAGGCTGTGATAAATAGATTTTTGGTCTTGCAGGGAATCAAGGGATATGGGGAGTGGGCAGGAAAGTGGAATTGAAGCCCAAGATCAGCCATGATCATATTGAATGGTGGAGCAAGCTCGATGGGCCATATAGTCTACTTCTGCTCCTATTTCTTGCGTTCTTGTGTTCTTCCTTTGCGCTAGGTATGATTCCAACCAATGGAACATTTTCCCCTTAATTCCCATTGAGGTTGATTTCACTAGGGCTCCTTGATGCCACACTCTGTCAAATGCTACTTTAATGTCAAGGGCAATCACTTTTACCTCACATCTGGAATTCAGCACTTTTATCCATTTTTGGAACAAGGCTGTAATGAAGTCTGGAGCCAAGTGGACCTGGTGGAACCCAAACTAAGCATTGCTTAGCAGGTTATTGCTATGTAAGTGCCGCTCACAGGACTGTCAACAACACCTTCCATCATTTTGCTGATGATTGACAGCAGGCTGTTGGTGTGGTAATAGGTCAGACTAGCTTTGTCTTGCATCTTGTGGACAAGACATACCTGGGCACTTTTCCACTTTGTCAGGTAGATGCCAGTGTTGCAGCTGTATTGGAATGAATACCTATTTAGATATAGTCACATCTAGATACATATTCATGAATAAAATGTCAATTCATAACTGCAGCTGACTGCATTTATTTACAGCAGCAGATTAGTGTTATATTAATAATCAAATGATACAACCATATTGCTGAGTCCTTTGACGGAAGTAGCAACAGGAGGACCACCTAAACGCTTGCAGCTACAGATGTGATGGATTGGTTAACTGGCCCTCTGATTAACCATCCCTGTTATATCCTTCATCACTCTCTTCATCCTGCAAATAAGAACATTCAAACCATTCCAATAACTTCTATATCGACCACAAACTGACAGTGCAGTTTCAGAAGTTGCCATTAAGCCGCACTGCAGGCCAATGCATCAAATGTGATAACGGTGATTAATTTGATGCCAAGTATAATAACTACCCTTGAATTCATTTCTCACATAAGTGATTTTCATAGTACTTTTCATACTGTTTCAGCTAATGCCCGGAAAGGATGCAGCATCTGATGGTGCATCCTCAGGAGAACTGTCCTCCTCTGAGGTATCTGCTGTGCTGGAGTGGAGGGAATTGGTGAGAGCAGTAGGTGAGGGGTGAAAGCAGTGCTGTCCGAGAGACAGAGAGATGAAGAGCTGTACTAACTCAAATATTTTACAAGGTGCTCCCCTGGTGACTTCAGAAAAACTGGTTGGATGGCTGCTGTTCCTCATGTTGGCATTTTTACGATGCTTGTGAGGACTTTTGCTGGTCCTTGATTTTATAATCTGACATTTAAACAGAAGTATGCATATATTTGTGACATCATTCATTAAACAAGTATAGAAAGAGCTCAAAGAAGAGAGAGCAGATGGAATGTCTTTGGCAGGCCTGTTTATGTGGGAAATCATTGGCTGAGGTAACTCCAAAATCAGTGATGCATGCAGACTGCAAGCACAAATGCGGAGATGTATGGAACTCTGCTTGAGACGTTTTACTGGACATTACAAATAACTTTTAAAAAGCAAAAATGAACAGCTAAAGATGGCCATGCACAATTTGCATATGAGAAGCCAAAGGCCAACCGGAGACAGTGGTAATTACCTAGTCTAGCCAGAATAATAGGAGCGCACTCTGATTCAATTACCTAGAATAGATTTTGTCAATAGTGGCGATCAAAAGCCCTTTGACCTTGAAAGAGCCAACCCCCCCACCACCACCAACGACACCCCCCACAGTGTGGGATCACTTTTCATGCCAAAGCTAAGAAATCCAAACTCTTAAGACTTGTGGCCAACTAGTTTTCCTTCGAAACTGAAGAGGCAGAGACAGGATTGGAATTAGAGTCAGACAGGGTAATGTTAATTAAGATACAACTGGAACAAAGGAAAGTTGAATTGGAAGACAGGGAGAGGGAATGTTCCAGAAGGAGCAGGAGGGAAGGGAGCTATAGCAGCTTGCATTAGCTAGAGGGCATCAGAGTAACCCCAGTGAAAGCATGGCCAATATGGAGAACACAATTAACTCAGGAATGTGTGCTAAGCTTTTAAAATTCTCCCAATTGATCCCAAAGTTCAATGAGGGAGACGTGGTAGCATTTTCTGTAATTTTTGAAAAGCTTAAAAGGCAGTTAAAATAGCTGGCCGAGAGCTGGACCCTCCTGCTACAAAGCAAGCCAACAGGAAAAGCCCATGAGGTTTATTCCCTGTTGCCAAATGAAAGTTCATCAAATTAAGAACTGACTAAAAATGCGATCCTCAGGGCATATGAGCTAGTATCAGAAGCATACCAACAGAAATTCCGAACCTTCCGGAACAAGCTTATCAAACTTATCTGGAGTTTGAGAGAAGTAAGTAGCTGACTTTTGCCCACATATGAGAATCTCAGAGAGGTGATTCTTCTCGCTGAATTTCAAAACTCTCTCCCACTCTCCATAAAGACCCACATGGAGGAACAAAAAGTGCAGAGTGAGGCAAGCCACAATTCAGGCTGATGAGTTCACTCTCATACACAAGTCGGTTCCCCAGGGGAAAACCTTTCCTAGTCACCCCAACAACACTGAAAAGGACAGCTCCCTCAGAGGACACTGAACTGGCACTACAGACAGATGACCAGGCTGTCTGAAACTTTCTTTGGGAAGTTGGAGGACCCAGGGAATGGGTTAAACCAATCTTCCCTAGTTGAAGTTCAGCAAGCCGACCCAGTATTATGAAAATTAGCACAGGCTGCCCACTCTGCAATTGAAGCAGAGGGAGTCCCTGATTGCTACTATGTAAAGAATGAGGTGCTGATGAGGAAATGGAGTTCTCCTCACAGACCTGAGGACAAAGAGTGGACAGTGGTTCACCGCAGAGGTACCAGAGAGAAATATTAAGAATGGCCCATGAGATTACAATGGCTGTACATGTCAGTATACGAGAAACCAAAGCCCGCATAAGGCAGCAGTTTGACTGGCCAAAACGCCACAAAGATGTGGTGGAGTCCTGCATCAACCTGCAGTGAAGTCTGCACCCCTAATTCCTGTACCAGCATTTGGAGGACCCTCCAACAGAGGGCTGGTGAATTGTGAGGGACCCCTGCCGGGAACAAAAGGGGACAAACAAGCACAGGTCTGGCAAAGAGTTTGGGAGGAAGGGGACAAAAAGGACAGGTTAAAGGAGATCCAAGAGGATTACCACATGAAAACACCTACTCTCCGGTCAGCCAATCCTGAAATGTTGGAAAAAAATCAGACCCCACACCCTCCTATACAAATGCAGACAACAGAAGCACCGACCAGGGCTGCTAACAGAATTTGCAGAAATCTGCAGGGACAAAGGAAGTCCCCAAAACGGCAAAGAAAAAGTGGTGGTGATGCCTCACCTAGTCGAAGTGCCACAGGGGGGTGCAGTGGAATTTGGACAAATACCTGTGAGCAGGAATGTCCCAGAGGGCATGGGGGAGATTAACAAAGGGACCCTCCCCACAGTTAGGAGAAAAGGGAAACAAAAATGCCCAGAAGTGAGCAGCACTTGCACGACTCACCAGAACAATGAAAGTCAGGTCAGAATAGATCCACCCACTGCAGACTCCCATGATCACAGCTCAAGCCCAGAGCTAATTAAATCCAACAATCTCCCTGCAGACCCCAACAAAACAAAGACCCAGAGGAAATCTCAAACACCTCACAGGGGTCTAAAACCAATTTACTACCCACTACTATCCTGGGGAGAGAAATAATCAAGGTACTGGAACCCAAAGAGTTAGAACTACATGATGCAGAAACAACAAGAAAGGGGTGTCATGTAGGCCCCCACCTGCCAAGAATGAGGCACACATTATTTTGTCACATGAACATTAAAACTTAAAATTACTGCTGAGAAGAAAAGTGGGCCTATCATAAGGAATTGCCAGGCCCCTCGCCGGAAAGACCTTTTTTGCATACTAGCAGACAGTGTTGGAACAAAGGACCTAGTCCCTGCTTCTCCAATACAGAGAAGACCTGGTCAGGCCAGTTTAATCACTGGCTGCTTGAATTTGAATTTGCCACAGAGTATTTGAAAGGCAAAAAGCTCTTTGCTCCTGGACTGAAAAGACCTCTCTCCTGTCAGCTCTCATCTCACTCTCACCAGATTCGGAAACCATTGAAGACACATGAACCCCAAGAGAGAAAAGTCTCCTACAGTGAACAAGGTTTAAGAAGAATACTGGGCCCCAACGAAAAGCAAGACTACTTACAAAAGGATTACAGTGAGCTCGAAGCACAGTAAAAACCCCTCTTCAGATATTGCCTCAAACCTCTCAATTTTATTTTTCTTCTGCTCTTTTCTCTCCCTATTTGCATGTGTGTATCGCGTATGCATGCCAGCGTGCGGCACGTAGTGTATCTGTAGATTTTAAGCAAATTAGAGTTTAAGTTTCAATAAATTTCACTTTTCTTCTTTAAACCTGAGAAAACCTGCTTATGCTCTTTCCTTTGCCTGAAAATTGGAAAGTGCTGAACAAGAATTCACCAAGGGGGGAGCTCAAAACACTGTTAAAAAACATAAACCCTGTTACAATAAGACCAGGTGAAGGCTAAAAGGGACCCACTAGACACCTTTCTCACCTGGTCGTAACAGGGGTTAAAGCTGGTGCACAAAGAAGAACTCATCCTAGACAATTATGGAAATTTGCAGACACCCAAGCTCCCCCCAAAATCACATCTTAATTAAGATGCCCAATCCCAGCTTATTACAAACTGATACTAAAGAAACTTTAAACTCATTGGGCAACACCTAACCATCTCAAACCAACCTCAAGGGAAAAGGGCAGTTTAAAACAGCACTGCTGCAGAGAAAAGACAGGCTGCAACAATTCTAAGATTTCTGAACGGACGAGAATGAATGAGAGAAATGCATGTGTGTTTTCCTGTGTTTTCTCTTTCTAACTTATAATGAAATACTCCCCATCATCGCATTTCATTCAGCGTGGTACAGAGGTGTGACAGAAACCCACATGTTACGCTATGTTATGACGGTGCTTCAATTTTTTTTGTTAAGTATTTTTTTGAGGACTCATGTATTTGAGTTATGGACATTGTTTTATTTGGGAAAACTGAAAAGAGTTCCATAGATGCTAGACCTTGCGTTTCTTTTTTTAAAAAAAAGAGGCCATCGGAACGTCGTTTGGACTTGGTTTGTAAACAACTCTTACAAGAAGTCATATGTCTTCGGATAAGTACACAGCAGGGCTTTTTGACCTGGGGAAGATGTTTACAGAGAAGTGACAGGCTAAGATTTATAGGGGTCAGGAGGCTGGACTCTTGAGATATTGTTTTTGGTTTTGCTTTGGACAGTGTGTTGGAGTGTGAACTGTTTTGAAAGCAGTTGAAGAAAACCAGCCAAGAGAGCAGTCACCAACAGCTCACCCTCTTCCATCTCTTTAAGAACTTCCTGATAATCAAGTGTAACAAAATAGAGAAACTGATGCTGCATTTCTCCTGAAAGGCCTGCCAGAAACCCTTGTCGGCACATTTCTCCAGAAAAGCCTGCCAAACCAATCTTCAATGTTGCTTGAAAAGAACGGTTCTAGAAAGATACCAGCTGTCTACGTCTATTTGTGACACAAGAATAAAAGGGATAACTGACATCTTTCCACATCTCTTTTTTTTCTTCAAGAATTAGCAAGCATTAGGCCAAAGTATTCTTTTTTCTCCTTTTTTGTAACAGAGTTCTGAAGTAAAAAATCTTTTTTTTCAGTTAACCAGTGTGTATGTGTGAGTGTGTGTGTGAGGGGCTAAGGTTAAAGGGAACTTTCATATTTCACTCTGTGGGTTAATGCCTAGCATCGTTCCTGGCTGTGTCCTGTTTCATAATAAACTGAATTTTGTTGTTTATCAAAGAAACCTGGTTGGTGTATTTTATTCTGGGATAAAGAGTAGTCTATGATTGACTATTTCAGTAACTGGGTAAACATTTAAATATATGTTGTGACCTGTGGAGAAGTGGAACTAGAAAAGACAGTGCACTTCTCCCACCTCGGTCAAAACGTATAATTGGGGGCTCGTCCAGGATAATCCAATGTTGACGACATACAATTGTAAGTGGGGTAATAATAGTTGAAAAGAGGAAAAGTAAAAAAAAAAGTTTCTTGTACAATAGAGTAAAGTTTACACTATTGAAATCTCTGCCAGTTGCTATGACCTTCCTGGTGAAGGAGGATGGATCCCTGAGTAATGAGAAACTTAACCATGGGTAGGCTAAAGAATCTGGCAGAATTGTTGGTATTAAGAGTTAAAACCAGGAGCTAAGAAAGCAGATATAATTGCAGTAATAGCACAGCATTTGCTATTAGAAGATGAAGAAGACAAACCACATGGTAGTACAGTTAACTAGACTTCAGTTGCAGATGAGGCAGTTTGAACTTGACAAAGCCTATTGGAGGCAAGAACACAAGAAATAGGAGCAGGAGTAGACCATATGGCCTATCGAGCCTGCTCAGCCATTCAAAACGATCATGGCTGATCTTGGGATTCAACTCCACTTTCCTGCCTGCTCGACATATCCCTTGATTCCCTGAGAGACCAAAAATCTGTCTATCGCAGCCTTAAATGTATTCATCGATGGAGCATTCACAACTCTCTGGGTTAGAGAATTCCAAAGATTCACAACCCTTTGAGTGAAGTAATTTCTCCTCATCTCAGTCCTAAATGATTGGCCCCTTATCCTGAGACTGTGCCCCCGTGTTTTAGATTCCCCGACCAGCGGAAATAATCTCAGTGTCCACCCTATCCAGCCCTTTTAGAATCTTATATGTTTCAATGAGATCACCTCTCATTCTTCTAAACTCCAGTGAATACAGGCCCAATTTACATAGTCTCTGATCATAGGACAATCCCCTCATCCCAGGGACTAATCTAGTGAACCTTAACTTCACTGCCTCCAATGCAAGTATATCCTTTCTTAAATGTGGAGACCAAAACTGCACACAGTATTCCAGGTGTGGTCTCACCAAAACACTGTACAAATGTAGCAATACTTCCTTATCCCTGTACTCCAATCCCCTTTCAATAAAGGCCAACATGCCATTTGTCTTCCTGATTGCTTGTTGTACCTGCAGGTTAACTTTCTGCGTTCCTGGTACAAGCACACCCAAGTTTCTTTGAACATGGACACTTACAAGTTGCACACCTTTTAAAAAATATTCTGCTTTTCTATTCTTACAACCAAAGTGCATCCTTCACACTTTCCAACATTATACTCCATCTGCCATCTTGTTGCCCACTCACTTAATGTGTCTATATCTCTTTGCAGCCTCTCTGTGTCCTCCCTACCTACCTTTGTATCATAAGCAAACTTAGATAATTACTTTCTGTCTCTTCATCTAAGTCATTGATATTGTTATGGCCAAGGCGGGAGTAATGCACTGTTAATTCAGTCCCACTACTCCACAGGTCACAGCATATCAAATAAAGTTTCCCACCTACTGAAAACTAGCCAAATTAAACACTATTTTTCCCCAGAATAAAGCACACCAAACCAGGTTTCTTTAAACAACAACATTAACTATTTATTAGAAAAGAAATAATAGGTCTTATCTACTAATGAGAAATCCAAATATGAAAAAAATCCCTTATTCCCTTAACTCTCATGCACACACACATACATTCAAAAAGAAATCATTAACCGGTTTCAAAAGGTGGTTTTGGATTATAACTGTTTCTTAGGAATAGAAGGAATAATAAAAAAAATAATTGAGGTTCATGTTCTGGTAGGAGATTTTGGTACGGTGAGGTGTCCCAGAGTCAAATAGTCAGATGCCACTCGAAGTCTCTCCAGGCGAGGTTGATAAACAATCTCTGATGGGTAGGTGTTCACAGCAATTTAACTGCAGCAGGCATCACATAGGTCTTCCATCAGGGGTGTAGCAATATGTCTGCTTGGATTTTGAAGCAGCAGTCAAGCAGTAGAAGAATTCTTCAGATTTCAAGATTTTCTTAGCACACAGGAGGCAGCAGGAATCTCACTGGATGCAGAAATTCTTCAGAGACCGGAGGCAACAGGAATATCTGCTACCTTTTAAATGTAGGATACCTTTTCAAGAGATGCGAGTCTCCTTTACAGAGAGAGGTAGCACTTTTCTGCGTCTTTTCTCTCTTGCTACAGGTAGGTCAAGGAAAGATTTCAAATGCCTGCTCTTTGTCCAATTTACAGGCTTTTAAAAGGGTCCAAAGTGAGAAAACACCTTCCTGAACATGGTCACATGTCCAGACACAGCGTCTCCTCCTTGTCACTCAAGCTGCTCTGGTCAAGCCCCTGTGAGTTCCTTGAAACTGCTGACCTTCCTGTCCTTTTACAAATTTAACTTTCTTTCAAAACACCCATAAAGTTCAACTCTTTGTTCTGAACTTCCTTTCAAAACATTGCTGGAATTCCAATTGTTTTTGCAGGTGCCCTTCACTGAGCAAAATCCTCTTTCATTTTTTTTGAAACACATAGAAGTCCAAGATTTTAGTACAAAAATAAAATCTTTTGTGACAATACAGATTGTAAAAAGCTGAGGTCCCAGCACTGATTCTTGCGGCACTCCACTATTTACTGCCTGCCAATTCGAAAATGCCCCGTTTATGCCCACTCTCTGCTTCCTGTCTGTTAACCAATCATCTATCCATGCTAATATATTACCCCAACTCCATGAGCTCTTATCTTGCCTACGAACCTTATCGAATGCATTTTGGAAATCCAGGTATGCTACACCTACTGGTTCCCCTTTATCTACCCTACTAGTAACTAGTAACATCCTCATAAACTCTAATAAATATGTCAAACAGGATTTCCCTTCAGTAAAACCATGTTGACTTGTTCTAATCATACTGTGCTTTTCTAAGTGCATTGTTAAATCTTCCTTAATAATAGATTCCAGCATTTTCCCCAATGACTGACGTTAGGCTAACTGGCCTGTAATTCCCTGTTTTGCCTCTCCCTCCTTCCTTGAAAAGCAGTGTAATATTTGCCAACTTCCAATCTCATGGGACCGTTTCTGAATCTAAGGAATTTTGGAAAACCATAGCTAGCACATCCACTATATCTGCAGCTATCTCTTTTAGAACCCTAGGACATAAGCCATCAGGTCCTGGAGATTTGTCAGATTTTAGTCCCTCAGCTTTTTCCAATACTTTTTCCCTGCTGATATGAATTCCCTTAGTTTCCTCACTCTTTTTAGCCCCTAGGTTACTGTCTATTTCTGGTATGGAACTTGTGTCTTCAACTGTGAAGACAGAAACAAAATGTTTGTTCAATGCCTCTGCCATTTCATCATTCACCATGATAATTTCTCCTGTCTGTACTTCCAAGTAACCAATGTTTACTTTAGCTACTCTCTTCCTTTTAATATATCTATAAAAGCTCTTACAATCTGTTTTTATGCTACTGGCTAGTTTACTCTCATTCTATTTTTTCCTTTTTTATCAACTTATTGGTGGCCCTTTGCTGGTTTCTAAAACACTCCCAGTCGTCAGACTTGCTACTCTTTTTTGCCACATTGTAAGCCTTTTCTTTTAATATGCTATCCTTAACTTTTTGAGTGAGCCACGGATGCGTCTTTCTGGTTGAGTTTTTGTTTTTCAAAGGAATGTATTTTTGTTGAACATTTTCAATTGTTTCTTTAAAGGTTTCCCACTGTTCAATTTAACACCATACCTTTTAGTCTATTTATCCAATTCACCTTAGCCAGTTCTCCCCCATGCCTACATAACTGGCTCTGTTTAAGATTCTTCTTTGTGATTGGAGCATGTCACTTTCAAACTTAACATGGAATTCAATGGTATTATGATCACTGTTTCCCAGTGGATCTTCTCCTATGACATTGCTTATTAACCATGCTTCATTGCACAACACTAGGGACTGAATTTTACTGACCCCCGACGTCATGGGTTGTGGTGGGTTGACCGGAAAATACTTCCGGGAGAGGTCCGCCTCACTCCCCGACTCTGGGAAGGCTCCGGCTCATTTTACTGGCGGCAGCGGGATCTCGGAGTGGCCCCCCGCCGCTCAGCAGCGGCAACCCAATTACCATATGTAAAGTGCTACTTACCTTGCTTGATTATGCATCCCGCTGCCTGTCGCTCTACACTTCCGCATTTTTGGCTGAACGGGCGGCTATCATGTGCTGTCCTGTTCACGAATGAGAGAAGCCGACAGGACATCAGAAATAGGAGTACTCGCTCACAGTGCAGGTAAGTCTGGATATACTGGGGTCTCAACTCTGCATACTTGAAGGGAGGTGGGAGGGAGGGGATGCTATTATCAGGGGCACAATTCTGCCGGCATGAAGGGAGGTACTGTGTACCCTCCCTCCATAAACGGTGGCCGCTCTGCACCATTGTTTGTTTCTGTGAGTGAAGAGCAATGGCACTCCAGTCACCCTGTGTGTGGGGAGGGTGCCAGAAACGGTAGGCGTGTAAAGGTTATCTGACTGGTGGGGCAATCAATGCAGCTGTTACAATCTTAATGTGGTCATGCTGTGTGCCACTCTTATTGGAAGCCATGATGGGCAATGCCATGTCACGCCACATAGTTGATGCATGAAAGCACCTGATGTACCAGTTAACATCAATCTGTGCCCATGTAGAGGCTCCTGGTCGTGAGCAGCAGCTGGCCCCAAGGAGAGCTCACCACTACAGATCGCCGTGCATCTATAGGTCCCGCATGACATACCTGCAGATGTCAGAGCGCCTGTGTCAGAGACGACTGCAGATATCACAAGAGGCGGTGACACATCTCTGTGCCCTGCTCAACGTTGACCTGCAGCCCATGGGCATCGGTGGACATCCTATGCCTGTGGCCCTCAAAGTGACAATGGCTCTAAACGTTTATCCCTCTGCATCATTTCAGAGGGACTCAGACAGCAGTGCACCGCTGCATCAGGGAGGTCACTGATGCCCTGTACCGGAGGACCAGTGAATACGCCCACTTCAGGACGGACCTTGGAAGCTAGGCCCAGAGGGCCATTGGTTCTGGCTCCATCGCAGGATTACCACAGGTGCAAGTGGTCATAGGCTGTACCCATGTGGCCATCAAGACTCCCACCGGGCGACCATCTGCATACATAAACCGTAAGGGTCTCCACTCGCTCAACGTACAACTAGTATGTGATCACCATAACCTCCTTATGTAAATCTGTGCCTGCTTTCCAGGCAGCTGCCATGATGCCTTCACCCTGCGCCAGTTGGCACTGTTGCACACTGAACTGGCTCAGATGGAGGGATGGCTACTTAGAGACAATGGTAGACATGCAGATATGGCTCCTGACACCAGTGAGACACACCACCACTGCTGTAGAGGAGAGATACAATGCCAGCCACAGAGCTACTGGAGCCACCACTGAGCAGGCGATCGGCATGCTGAAAATGCGTTTCCGCTGCCTACATAGATCAGGCAGTGCCCTGCAGTATGAGCCGGAAAGGGTAGCTCGTATTATTGCTGTGTGCTGTGCTCTGCAAAACCACGCACTCAATGGGGGGAGGATTTGCAGGATGAGGAGAGACGTGAGCAGGACTGCTCCTTGGACGATGGGGATGTTGAGGACTTACAGCAGGAAAGACGCAAGGGAGGACAGAGAGCATCCAGGTGTTGCATGCAGGGTGAGCAGCAAGCTAGGGATGCACGGCAATGCCTTACTGATCAAAGGTTCCCCACACCATAGGAACCACCAGAGGCTCTGCAAGCCACACAGCATCCTCGTTCATCTGTTGTGCAGCAGTCCGCAACTGCAACATCTTTGCGTCCACCATTACTGGCAGCAGCAGACTGAGCCATGCCATTGTCCATGTTACTGCATCGTGGAGACGCACATGAGTAATACAGGCATGGCAATTATGTTGTTCCATACATTGGCAGTTCTGAAAGGCCAATGATGTAATGGAAAGAAACACGATCAGTCCACGCTACTATGGGGAGGCGGTGGTGTAGTGGTATTGTCACTAGACTAATAACCCAGAGACCCAGGGCATTGTTTTGGGGACATGGGTTCAAATCCCACCAAAGCAAATGGTGGAATTTGAATTCAATTAATAAATCTGGAATTTTTAAAAAAAAAGCTAGTCTAATGATGGCCATGAAACCATTGTCGATTGTTGTAAAAATCCATCTGGTTCACGAATGTCGTAAGGGAAGGAAATCTACTGTCCTTACCTGGTCTGGCCGACATGTGACTCCAAACCCACAGCATTGTGATTGACTCTTATATGCCCTCTGAAATGGCCGAGAAAGCCACTCAGTTGTATCTAACTGCTACGAAGTCAATAAAAAAAAGGAATGAAAACGGACGGACCACCCGACATCGAACTAGGCACCTGAAACGACAACGGCAAACCCAGCCCTGTCGACCCTGCAAAGTCCTCCTTACTAACACCTGGGGGCTTGTGCCAAAGTTGGGAGAGCTGTCCCACGGACTAGTCAAGCAATAGCCTGACATAGTCATACTCACGGAATCATACCTGACAAACAATGTCCCAGACACTGACATCACCATCCCCGGGTATGTCCTGTCCCACCGGCAGGACAGACCCACCAGAGGTGGTGGCACAGTGGTATACAGTAGGGAGGGAATTGCCCAGGGAGTCCTCAACATCGACTCTGGACTCCATGAAGTCTCATGGCATCAGATCAAACATGGACAAGGAAACCTTGTGCTGATTACCACCTACCGCTCTCCCTCAGCTGATGAGTCAGTACTCCTTCATGTTGAACAGCACTTGGCAGAAGCACTGAGGGTGGCGAGGGCACTGAGGGAACTAACAAGAGGGGGAAACATACTTGACCTCGTCCTCACCAATCTGCCTGCTGCAGATGCATCTGTCCATGACAGTATTGGTAGGAGTGACCACCGCACAGTCGTTGTGGAGACGAAGTCCAGCCTTCACATTGAGGATACTCTCCATCGTGTTGTGTGGCACTACCACCGTGCTAAATGGGATAGATTTCGAACAGATATAGCAATGCAAAACTGGGCATCCATGAGGTGCTGTGGGCCATCAGCAGCAGCAGAATTGTACTCAACCACAATCTGTAACCTCACGGCCCGGCATATCCCCCACTCGACCATTACCATCAAGCCTGGAGACCAACCCTGGTTCAATGAAGAGTGTAGGAGGGCATGCCAGGAGAAACACCAGGCATACCTCAAAATGAGGTGTCAACCTGGTAAAGCGACAACACAGGACTATCTGCGTGCCAAACTGCATAAGCAGCATGTGATAGACAGGGCTAAGCAATCCCATAACCAATGGATCATATCTAAGCTCTGCAGTCCTGCCACATTCAGCCGTGAATGGTGGTGGACAATTAAACAACTAACTGGAAGAGGTGGCTCCACAAATATCCCCATCATTGAGGAGCCCAGCACATCAGTGCGAAAGATAAGGCTGAAGCATTTGCAACAATCCTCAGCCAGAAGTGCCAAGTCGATGATCCATCTTGGCCTCCTCCTGAAGTCCCCAGCATCACAGATGCCAGACTTCAGCCAATTCGATTCACTCAGTGTGATATCAAGGAACGACTGAAGGAACTGGAGACTACAAAGGCTATGGGTCCTGACAATATTCCGGCAATAGTACTGAAGACCTGTGCTCCAGAACTTGCCGTGCCCCTAGCCAAGCTGTTCCAGTACATCTACAACACTGGCATCTACCCTGCAATGTGGAAAATTGCCCAGGTATGTCCTGTACACAAAAAGCAGGACAAGTCCAACCCGGCCAAATACCGCCCCATCAGCCTACTCTCAATCATCAGCAAAGTGATGGAAGGTGTCATCAACAGTGCCATCAAGCAGCACTTGCTTAGCAATAACCTGCTCAGTGACGCTCAGTTTGGGTTCCGCCAGGGCCACTCAGCTCCTGACCTCATTACAGCCTTGGTTCAAACATGGACAAAAGGGCTGAACTCAAGAGGTGAGGTGAGAGTGACTGCCCTTGACATCAAGGCAGCATTTTGCCCTAGCAAAATTAAGGTCAATGGGTATCAGGGGGAAATCCCGCCGCTGATTGGAGTCATACCTAGCGCAAAGGAAGATGGTTGTGGTTGTTGGAGGTCAATCATCTGAGCTCCAGGACATCACTGCAGGAGTTCCTTAGGGCAGTGTCCTAGGCCCAACCATCTTCAGCTGCTTTATCAATGACCGTCCTTCAATCATAAGATCACAAGTGGGTATGTTCGCTGACGATTGCACAATGTTCAGCACCATTCGTGACTCCTCAGATACTGAAGCAGTCCGTGTAGAAATGCAGCAAGACCTGGACAATATCCAGGCTTGGGCTGATGTGTGGCACGAATATTACTTGCCACTTAAGTGCCAGGCAATGGCCATCTCCAACAAGAGAGAATCTAACCATCTCCCCTTGACATTCAATGGCATCACCATCGCTGAATCCCCAACTATCAACATCCTAGGGGTTACCATTGACCAGAAACTGAACTGGAGTAGCCATATAAATACTGTGGCTACAAGAACAGGTCAGAGGCTAGGAATCCTGCGGTGAGTATCTCACCTCCTGACTCCCCAAAGCCTGTCCACCATCTACAAGGCACAAGTCAGGACTGATGGAATACGCTCCACTTGCCTGGATGGGTGCAGCTCCAACAACACTCAAGAGGCTTGACACCGTCCAGGACAAAGCAGCCCGCTTGATTAGCACCCCATCTACAAACATTCACTCCCTGCACCACCAACGCACAGTGGCAGCAGTGTGTACCATCGACAAGATGCACTGCAGCAATGCACCAAGGCTCCTTAGACAGCACCTTCCAAACCCACGACCTCTACCAACTAGAAGGACAAGGGCAGCAAATACATGGGAACACCACCACCTGCAAGTTCCCCAAGTCACACACCATCCTGACTTGGAACTACATCGCCGTTCCTTCACTGTCGCTGGGTCAAAACCCTGGAACTCCCTTCCTAACAGCACTGTGGGTATACCTACCCCACATGGACTGCAGCGGTTCAAGAAGACAGCTCACCACCACCTTCTCAAGGGCAATTAGGGATGGGCAGTAAATGCTGGCCTGGCCAGCGATGCCCACATCCCATGAATGAATTAAAAAAAAGTGCTGGCACACTTCATTCACACAGTAAAAACAACACACGTTGGTGAAGAAGATTCAGCGATTCAACTTTTTCTTGTGTCGTGTCAGCTGTGCAGACCCATTTGTGTCACGGTGGTTTTTGGGAACGATAGCAGGTGCTCCTTCGCGGTGCCACTTCCGCGCTAGCAGCCTGACTAGAGGAAGGTTGCTGATCAGATTGCCCTTTGGCTATGGATGACTTTGGCGGTCATCCTCTCTGCGCACGAGGCCTGGAGGGCCCCAGCTGGCTGGGGGAATGATCGTTCATCCTCTTCTGGCAATGGGCCCTTTGATGCCAGATGGCCCCAGGGCTCCTTACCTCCTCTGCCATCTCCAGCCTGGCTGCCTTGATCAGACGGGATGGCCTCTTCTTACCATCACTGGGGAAAAGGACCTCCCGCCTTGCCCGCACAGCCTGGAGGGGAGTGAGCAGGGATGCATCGCTGAACCGCACCCCTCTGCCATCTTCGTTTTTTTGTCTGTTCCTTTATATGCAAAGGTTATTCCACAGTGTAACTGCTCTAACTTCTGGCTGTTAGGTTTTTTTTGCACATGTTTGAAAACTAATGCAGAACTAGTGAGGAAATCTGTGCTGTTGTCCTGGTTTTTCATCTCTGACGGATCGACACAGATATACATGTTCATGTACACTTTGGTTCTGTAGCAGTTGATCATAATTATTGATGCAATATTTCTGGTTTGCAATGCAGCTCGAATACAAACATATTTTCCTGGTTCTTTAAAGAATACCTTTAATTCAGTTACATGTCTTTTCACATAACAGTGGTGCAGTGGTTAGCACCGCAGCCTCACAGCTCCAAGGACCCGGGTTCGATTCTGGGTACTGCCTGTGCGGAGTTTGCAAGTTCTCCTTGTGTCTGCGTGGGTTTTCGCCGGGTGCTCCAGTTTCCTCCCACATCCAAAAGACTTGCAGGTGATAGGTAAATTGGCCATTGTAAATTGCCCCTAGTGTACGTAGGTGATAGGGAATATGGGATTACTGTAGGGTTAGTATAAATGGGTGGTTGTTGGTCGGCACAGACTCAGTGGGCCGAAGGGCCTGTTTCAGTGCTGTATCTCTAAATTTAAAAAAAATATTTTAACAAAATGATTACAGATTCCAAATGCATATTAGTCTGCGGCTTTTCACATTTAGGTAATTAAGAGCCCATATTATGTAGATATTCTTAAATTATGCTTTTATTTCTGACAGTGTATTTGCCTTTTATGATACAATTCAGTCTCACATTCTGATATGTGCAAAAATTAAGATTATTCACCCAGGTGCAGAAAGCCTACAAGAAGGAATGTTATATTTGAGTGGAAGAAGAGGATCTCAACTGCACAGGATACTGGGACAAAGCAGAGTAAGTTTGTGGCAGCAAAACAGAAAGTGCTGGAGAAACTCAGCATCTGCCAGACCTGCTGAGTTTCTCCAGCACTTTCTGTTTTGCTGCCAGACTGCCAGCATCCCCAGTCTTCTATAATGAGGTTAGTATTTATTTGGCAACCTTCAGGAAGCAGGTGCTGGGGCGCTTTAAATAGGGCCCCAGCACATGCTCCTCAGCTGAGCCGACGTCGATCAGGGTCCCGCCAGGTAATTTGGGGAGGGGGTTGGCACGTCGCGCTGAATATAGCGGTGGCTCAGCGATGGGTGATCCACCCATCTTTAAAGCGCGCCGCCGCAATTGGCGGCGAGCTCATAGATCTAAGATAGCTTTATCCCTAGTCAGCTCCACAACATATTGCTCCAAGAAACTGTCCTGAAAACATTCTACAAACTCATCTTCTAGACTACTCCTGCTAATTTCATTGTCCCAGTCTATATGAAGATAAAGTCCGCCACAATTATTACATTGCCTTTGTTACAAGGCTTGCAAAAAAATGCTCGAAAAGCTCTTATGCAACTCCAGTAACCACTCCTCAAAGTTGCTTCAGGGTGCAGGCTCCAAAGTAAAGTACTTGTGCCAGTACTGACAACAAGTATATCTCTCACAGTACATTGCTAATTACACTTTGTGCAGTGGGAGCACAAGTCATGAGTTCTAGACATTTTGATGCTGGTCATCCCATTTTAATATATTACAAGCATATTCCAGCTACCGGCAAGCACACATGTGTAAGGCCCCAGGCCAAAACAAAAACACCAGCCTAGCCATTGTGGTGTAGAAATGGTCCCACCACAGAATACACCACCAAAAATGCAACTATGTTCAAATTAAGTAATAAAATTGTGTTAAACACATGTAAATTTAGAGCCAATTTAATATCTGTCACTTTTTTCCCACTGCTATCCCACATAAATGAATGATGGGAGGCAATTTCACTCACTGTATTACTACCAACATGACATACACAGAACATATTAAATATTGCAAAATACCTCATTGTGTCCCTATATTTGCATATTTTCCTGAAGGGGACAGGACAATCTCCCACGTCATCCGAATTGATATTTTTTCCAGATAAAGCAGTCTAATTTGGATTTAAAATTGTTTGATACTTATCCTCCATACAGAAAGACAAATCTCAGCCCAAATGAGGGCATTAATGCATAAATTCCCAGTATAGTGTCATCACATTGCAAGTTAGTGTTGTTCAATTACTGATTTAACAGTTCTATTTTAGAACAGTTTAAAAACAAGAGCATACACAAGAAGAAGCTATTTATTCTTACCCAGATTCTTAGTACCTTGGTCATGTTGGTTCCACTCAAAGGAATCTGGAAGCTGATATGACATCTCCATCACTTTTGTCAAGTTTCTGTTGTCTCTTATGGGCCCACCAGGTGTTATATATGACAGTGAAGGTACCTCTGTGTCATAATCCATATTGTCTTCATCTGAGTCAGTTTCCTCATCTTCTTCCTCTTCCTCATCATCATCTTCATCATCTTCCTCTGCAAAGGGATAAAACATTGATACATAAAATTAGTCAGTATGAAATGTATTTAAGGAAAATAACACACAGCGCAATAATTTGTTTAAAGTAAAAGATTGTGAAGAAGGGTTTCAGGGAATTGAAGCTTAGAAGTAAAATGCATTAAAGAATGAACTTGAATCTGAAATGTGACAAATTGCTTCCATTTTATGTTTTTTGACCTGCTGGCCACAGACTTTTTCACAACTTCAATGATCAGTATCTATTTGTAGCTCAGGTGACTGAAAGCAAGGACAAAGTACAGCAAAACTAACAGTTTCAAGTTTTCCCAAGAGTTAATTAAACTACAGCACACTTATCCGATATTTGACTGTTATATGTTGCAATCCCATTCCTCTGTCATTTCCAGTATACTTCTATATTCTTCCTTTTCAAGTGCTTACTATACAATTCCATTTTAAATGATATTCTAATCACAACTTCAAATGCCTTTTTTGGTAAGGCAACAATGTACTGAGCAAATTATTATTTAATTTCCACACCTACTGCTCCTCTAATGAATGGCCTAAATGAGGGGTCAGCAACCTTCATAACAAGAACAGCCGATTTTGAATACCTCTAGCAAATCTCCTCTCAGCCTTCTCTTCTCCAAGGAAAACAGTCCCAACTTCTCCAATCTATCTTTATAACTGAAATTCCTCATCCCTGGAAACATTCTCGTGAATCTTTTCGTACTCTCTCCAATGCCCTCGCATTTTACCTCAAGTGCGACTCCCAGAACTGGACGTAATACTCCAGCTGAGGCCGAACTAGTGTCTTATACAAGTTCAACATAACTTCCTTGCTCTTGTATTCTATGCCCCTATTAATAAAGCCCAGGACACTGTATTTTAAGATCATGCATTTCAGTCCATCTGTTTTCAAGTGCAAAGGTTCAAGTTGGGTTTCCAAGTCTCTGAATTTAGAAGTCCACCTAGCTTTGTCGTGCAAATTTACCAATTCAAGTTCTAACTCTGCTTGGCTCACTCCTGATAATGCTGAAAGGTTTAGTGCCGAGGGGCTGGATTTTAAAGCCCCTCCGCCGTCGGGAGTAGTGGCAGAGAGGGTAAAGACGATCGGTGCGGCGGAGGCCCACCACCAACCCCAACGGCAGCAGGCCCCATGCCAATCTCGGTGGTGGCGAGGCCTCGTGGTGTCCGCACCGCCGCTCGGCGATGGGACCCCCTTTTCAATATGTAAACTAATTTACATACCTGAATTAATGAAGGTCCCATCGCCTCCTTGATTGCTGCACAGATCTTCATTCAGGTAGTCGACAATGCTGCGCCTTCGAATCCCCGTTCGGGGAAATGTGGCGCGACACTTGTGGGGACGGGGGAGGAGTATTCTTTCTGTGCGCGAGGGGGTGAGTGGGGTAAAGGGCAAAGTTCCCGAACCTTGGAGGGGGAAGGTCAAATTCTCAATATTTGAATTCCGGGGGAGAAAAGCAGGCGACACAGCCATGCAAATGAGCCGCCACATTTGAAATTGCGGCAGCTCTGTGACACGGTGCTTGTGCAGGCGGGTCATATTTTTTTTACGTCCGCAGCCGACTCTTAAAATGCAGCCCGAGGTGTCTGCTTCAAGAGATTTTAACACGAATTGTATAGTTGCCCTTTCCTAAATTCCTGGAAACATTCTGTAAAAGCTTCTTATATTTTCAGAGTCACTTTAAGGTTTTTGTTGTCATATATACCATATATATCACATGGCTTGGCCATGTGAGCCGCATGGAAGATGGCAGGATCCCCAAAGACACATTGTACAGCGAGCTCGCCACTGGTATCAGACC
This sequence comes from Heterodontus francisci, assembly GCF_036365525.1. Taxonomy (NCBI): domain Eukaryota; kingdom Metazoa; phylum Chordata; class Chondrichthyes; order Heterodontiformes; family Heterodontidae; genus Heterodontus; species Heterodontus francisci. The sequence continues at coordinate 60,849,807 of NC_090379.1, forward strand.
CACCGGCCGTCCATGTCTCCGTTATAAAGACGTCTGCAAACGCGACATGAAATCGTGTGACATTGATCACAAGTCGTGGGAGTCAGTTGCCAGCATTCGCCAGAGCTGGCGGGCAGCCATAAAGACAGGGCTAAATTGTGGCGAGTCGAAGAGACTTAGTAGTTGGCAGGAAAAAAGACAGAGGCGCAAGGGGAGAGCCAACTGTGCAACAGCCCCAACAAACAAATTTCTCTGCAGCACCTGTGGAAGAGCCTGTTACTCCAGAATTGGCCTTTATAGCCACTCCAGGCGCTGCTTCACAAACCACTGACCACCTCCAGGCGCGTATCCATTGTCTCTCGAGATAAGGAGGCCCAAAAGAAAAAAAGAATATACCATTTAACATTTCGTTGAATGGTTTCACTGATGGCAAATGAGCAAGGTAACCCTATCTCCATGTCTCTTGCAAACAGTGCTAGATTGCTCTCAAATGAAAGTACTTCATCCAAAAGTGACCCTTTCTTTGCAGCTTTCTGTTGGATTGTTTAAATGTGATGTGATATCTGTCATAAAGTGAAATTTCAGCAGCCGCTGTGGAGCTATTAACTCTACATATTCACAGCCCTATTCTTGCATGAGTACCTTCACTTCTTCCAAACTTGTTGAAGAAGACGTTTGATCAATCAAGGTCTGGGGCCACACGAGTCCTTAATGAGCCACATGCAGTTGCCAACCCCGGCCAAGTCAATGCTCCTTTATTACTGACATACCAAGCAGTGGAAAGCCAAAATCTTTCAGAATTCTCTACATATCTAACATTTTCTCTGTGATTGATAAGATACCTTCCACTGATTTTGGCATTTACTGATCTGCAATTGGAGCAATGGCAATCCATAAAGCCAGTATTTACAGGGGCATGCCTATACCCATTTGGAGAAAGTTTAAGTTTTGTGATTTTTTTTTTTTTAAAAAGGAATTTTAGGGTTACAAGGCTTGTAATAATGTCGGTAAAAACATGATTCAAACAGCACAATTGAGAATTCCCCTTGTAGTGTCACCACTACAGACACCAATCTAGTCTGTTCACATTAAAGACATTCTACTGAAAGGATGCAGCACAAAATATGGTGCATTTATTATAATGAATTAAATGTAGCTCTGACAAAAAAGAATAGAAGAAAGTGAAGTGAAAAGATCCCATAATACTCAATTTGCTGTTCTAGTCTCAAAAAGCACTCATGAATTGCCCATGGATTTGTCGTAATCAAGTACCGAATACAAAAACTTGTTTTATATACAAGGCAGCAATGAAATTGGAATCTCTTTTCAAAACTCATTCCACAAAGCTACACAGTGGTCAGAACCTGCAATCTATATTGTGACAGGTTAAAATTGCAACCAATGGAGGAACAGAGGGGGCAATTTTACTTCCCAAAAATGGGTGGGCTGGGGTGGGGTGAGTTGTAAAAATGTTTTAAATCTCAAACCCAACATCAACCCAGCTTCAATCGACCCACTTCCAGGTTTAGCAGAGGCAGGATAGGGGCGTGCAGCCAACCCACTCCCAGAAGGTTAGCCATTTAAATATTGTAATAAGGCTGGAAACATCACATTTAACTTCCCTTACAAGTTTAACAGTGGACAGCCAGGTTTCCCAGGCCTCTGGAAACCCAGCAGCTCCAGGGACATGAGGACAGCTTCAGGGAAAAGCTAAGTGCTCTTAATACACTCTTTGTGGGACAGGAGAACCAGGCATGTTTCCTCACGGCCCCACAAGCTTACCTTCTTCCCTAGGATCACAATCTCCCTCCCCTTCAGAACCCCCACAACAATCGGACTCCCCAAGCCCTGGGGTCGAGGATTGAAACCTCCCTCACACTCTCATTAGTAGCAGCAAGCCCCCTTACCTGCAGCTGTGGCCTGCTCCAAGTGCCCCCCACCCAACTGGAAGCCAAGCCTGTCAATCAGGCTGACTTCCGGGTGGGGATCCTGTCAAAAAAAATACGCAGGCTGTGGAGTTAAAACTTCACCCATTACCACAACTCCACCTCTCAACCCCGCCCCAGTCACCAGCAGGGCTGCAGTATTTCATGCATATAATAAGAGCAAAATACTGCAGATGCTGGAAATCTGAAATAAAAACAAAAAGTGCTGGAAATACTCAGCAGGTCTGGCAGCATCTGTGGAGAGAGAGAAGCAGAGTTCACGGTTCAGGTCATCTGATGAAAGGTCACTGACCTGAAACATTAACTCTGCTTCTCTCTCCACAGATTCTACCAGAGCTGCTGAGTATTTCATGCACTCCATTTTAACTGCCTGCATGTCCACCTGGTTTCTGCCGACTGAGGGGTAGGTGGAGGGAGTTTAAGAGCTAGAATTCCCACCTGTGTAACAAAAGAGGTACTGCCAAGAAGAAGTCAGTCAGCCCACAAAGTGCAGGGCATGTAGTTAACTATTTTTTCTTATATTTTTGAGAAGTGAAAATTGAGTGAAGTGTTTTGTCGGCATCTCTATGATAATTTCCAGTCAGTAAAGTAAAGCAGCTTAAATGATTCATATCTATTCTTATTTCACTGAAGTGTTTTATAGTCCATCTTCAGATTGAAGAAACATGCACAAGGGCACATGTGAAAGACAGGGGCCAGGATTTTACCAGCCCTCTGGAGACGGGCTGGGAGGCAGGAGGACCCATAAAATGGTGGTCGAAGGGAGGCCTGATGTTTTCCCAACTTCATTGAATATCCCCAGAAGTGGAAACGGAAGCGGCGCAGCCACCCGCCAACCAGAGGCGGACAGCCAATTAATTTAATTAACTTGCCAATTAATGGCCACTTTATATCCCGCCAGTATTTTAGGGACAGACCCCTACCACGTGCGGAGGTCGGCAGTTATATCAAGGTTACCTTCCAGGTTTTGGTGGGGGGGGGGGGGTGGCAGTGGAGGGCCTTCTTTTCTGGCTGCTCCATGGCTCACGGAGGGGCCCCCTGGCAGCAACAGCCCTCCCCACGTCTCAGGCAGACCCAATACTTGTAACAGCAGTCGAGTGCTCTGAAATGGTGGATAGGTGATTTGGTACAACAGGGGGAGGCGATATTAAAACATTGGCAAGAAAGGTCAGAAAATATTTTTAAATAGTTTAATAGTTCATAGTAAGGAGGAAATTAATATAAAAAGAATTAGGAAGTTGGTAAGCTGGTTAAAACACTTGTACAAAGAAAAAATACGCAGAAATGCAACAGAAGTAAATGGGCATGAAAATTATTTGAAAAGCTAATTTCTTATAAAGGCAGCAGGTTGGACAGGAATGGACATGGAGGTTGAAATGGAGTACAAACTGGACACTGAAGTTGGTATGTTAAAACCATGATTGAAAAAGAGTGGGGGGTGGGGGGGGGGGGGGGGGAGAGAGAAAAAAGAAATACATTTCAAAAAGGCTGTAGAAATTAGATGGCACAAAAAAAGATTAATTAATTGTAAAGATAAGACAAACTGGAATGGCAATGAGAAATTGAGCAATAAACAGAGGAACACAATAAAGTAGCAGATGGTCAAGTTGAAATAATAAGAGAAATGAGAAATTAATTTAAAAAGCGGGCAGAATTCAAAGGCCACAAAAACAAAATTGAAAAATTCTCCACTTTCCTTCTCCATTTTATCCTAGCCATTACTTTTTGCAGGATTGTCCTGTTCATCTGAATTTCATATCATCATTTTCATGATGATCATCTGTCAGAACATTTGACTTCTTTGTACTTCTGTGTAAAATTACTAATTGTTTCCAGAACATTATAGTTCGCCATAGAAACTGTAGCAAGTTGTTTCTATCTACTGCCACCCTTCAAACCATGCCCCCCTCCCCACACTCCCTGACCCCCCCTGTACCCTCCCCCAACTACCTTGGTGGGTCCTATGCATAAATGGCAGTATGCTAATTAACTCCATTGGAGCAGGAACATCTGTGTGGGCACTGGGAAGGCACAAAGTGGCTCTCAATCGGGTCATGGTTCCTCGACCTCAAAGTTGGCAACCTGTGCAATTCCTCTGTAGTCTGCAGTACCAGCCAAGAGGACCAGTGATTGGAGCCTGTATACATCTTTAATTATAAAGAAAGTAGGATGCACAAGTACAGAGATGGGGGTTGCAAAAATGGAGAAATGCAGGGCTGATAAGAATGGGGAAAAGATCAATTAGTTGAAAGACAGCAAAATGAAGAGTCATGAAAAATATTCAAAATAAGTGGTTAAATGATTTGTCAACAGAGCAGGATGGAACGCAATGGGGAGCAGGCAAGCAAGTAAGTGGGCAGGCTGATAGAAAGAGGAAAAGAGAAATGAATTTACAAAGTGGAGCAGAATGCAGAAGCTATGGTTAAAGTTTGCACATACACAAAAGTTAAAGCCATCAACTAACAAAGTTAGCAGCCATACCTTCTGACTCTGTTGTGTCCAACATATATGTTGGCAGCTCGGTGTCACTCAGAGATGGCACCACAGTTGCTGCTAAAGATGACCATGTGTTATCTCTTAACACAGGTGGTGAGCTAGAAGGCTTGGTCATCATCACTTCCACTGTTTTTGTGGCGGATGCTTGCAGTGCTGTATGATTTGTTTCAGTGCTTAATGCTGCTGTGGTGGCAAATATATTTTTTTCAATGGGAACTACTGATTTCTGATGTGGTAACGCAGTAGCACTTGTCACTGTTGAAGATCACAATATTAGTTAGTATGATTCTGAAGTATACAGTAAATTACATTAATTACCAATAAATTATATTCATTTGAATTTAAATGTTCAAGTTATTAGCTATAATGGAATTTCATCCAGGTTTAATATAGCTGGAGATCAAGTAACAAAATGATTTATTATAACACAGTTTGACCATATGATATATTCTACTCTTAACTCTAATGCAGTAGTTTAGAGCACGCTAATTAATTTGGGGCACGGAAGTACACTGCAGTAGATACAGTTTGAGTGAGGAACCAATAAACAAACTATAATATTCAATTTCTTACTTTGCTGAACCTAAATATTGCATAATAACTTTATATTTAAACTTGAATGAATAAAACTGCTCCAACTGCTTTGATAGTACATATCAAGTTTTATTTAATCTTTTATTAGTTAAAGCAAACTCTGCTGTATTTTCCAGGTTGAATACCACATATTCACTTTTTCAGTATTCAGCTCTATATTTTTCATCTGTTAGTGTTACACATACTGTACAAAGGATGCAAATGTACCTTCGGATTCAACTTCTTCAGCTGTATTGGATGGTGGTACTGTGGGCTCCACAGATGGTGTAATGGTTGTCAGTAGCAGCAGCAGTGTTCTATCTGTAACATCAGATGCCACTGTAAAGGTTTCCTTCGTATTCCTTGATATGGTTTGTCTTGCGCTGGTGCCTGCTGTAATTGCCTGGGTTATTTTTGTACTTGCGGCGTTAGCAGTCGGCAGCATCATTTCAGTAGGAGTTACAGGCGCCATTTCCTTTGTGGAAGTTGTGTTTACTGCTGTCATAAAAAGTAATTAATGTATAACACAAAACAGCCCAACATAAAATCTATATTCAAAATATATAGACTTTTACACAATATGGAAGAACCTGACCTCAAATCTGCATTACAAATAAAATGAGAAAAGAGACAAAGAACAGTTCAGAAAGAGCAAATTAAACTATGAAATGACTATCACACCAATTCCTCAATAAAAATCTCACAAGTCAACAAATAATCAGAGTTCCAAGGAACTTATACCCAGAGTTGCAACAGTTCCTAACTGCACCACAATTCAGTAGGCAATGTAATTGTAACTACCCAGACATGCTGCTCCAAATGCAGAGAGTGCTGTTGGCATCTTGTAAAGGCACCAGATCATAGACTAACACATGATAGGTTCATTCTATGCTCACAAGGAATAAAAACCTTAAAACCAAGGAACACTGTGGACAAAAGGAGTTAAACTGCACCACACCCTATGGAAAACCTATTTTAAAATTACGATGCAATGCAACAATCAATGGGAAAAAACAAACACCACAATGTCTTAGTTATTAAAGTATTCTGCAATAAAATAAAAACAAAACGTGAAGCTCTGAAGGAAAGAAAATTGATGCTACTGGTTTCCTTGTTCACCTTAGTGGGAGCAAGGAACATGCACAGGAGAATGCAGCATGAGATACATCATCAGCAAATTCAAAAACAACTTTCCCTTCGTAAAAAAGTTACAACAATGATTACGCACTTCCACATGCAGATTGCACTGGAAAACACAAGTGCAAAATTACGAAAAGTATACACTTGTACGAAGCAATAATTTTTATAACATGTCAGGAAAGGTTGAGGAGAGGCTGGATAAACTCGGATTGTTTTCACTGGAACGACGGAGGTGGAGGGGCGACATGATAGAGGTTTACAAAGTTATGAGAGGCATGGACAGAGTGGATAGTCAGAAGCTTTTTCCCAGGGTGGAAGAGTCAGTTACTAGGGGACATAGGTTTAAGGTGAGAGGGGCAAAGTTTAGAGGGGATGTGCGAGGCAAGTTCTTTACACAGAGGGTGGTGAGTGCCTGGAACTTGCTGCCGGGGGAGGTGGTGGAAGCAGGTACGATAGCGACATTTAAGAGGCATCTTGACAAATACATGAATAGGATGGGAATAGAGGGATACTGTCCCCGGAAGTGCAGCAGGTTTTAGTTTAGGCAGGCATCAAGATCGGCGCAGGCTTGGAGGGCCGAATGGCCTGTTCCTGTGCTGTATTGTTCTTTGTTCTTTGTTGTTCTTTGAAACACAAGTTGCCAATGCTCCAAAAACATGAACCAAGCTGGACACAGATGCCATTTGAGAAAACCAAACCAAATATATAGGAGAACAGGCCAATATCGGTGAAGAACTCTACCTACAACTGCCTCATAAGGATATAAAAGGATCCTCAGTAAACTATATAGCCGTCCATCAGAAGAGGTTCACATTGGTAGGTGACTGCATATCAACAGCACCTACCATTTCCTGTCTTATGAGATGCTTTGGGCATTTGCAGCTAGGCATGCATGTTCTTCCCCCTCCCATTTGTAGTACTGGTCTGTTCTGCTCTGAGACTCCTTTGGTGGTAAAGAAGTTCAGTATACAATAATGGTTTTGACATGCATGCTTGAGAATAGTATTACATGAACCTGAATCTTTCCCTGCAAGATTGACAGGCAGTCATTCTATTCAGTAGCAATAAATGTGGCGGGCATGTTGAGAGGTGGGGTGATTCAGTGGCCTAAGATTCACCAGAGGCATAAGAAGGATTAAGAAAGTGCATCAAAAGTACAAAGAGAGTGAAGGGGAGTGAAATTAAAAGGAGAGGCATGGAAAGCAGAAAGATCAGAGACCTGGAACAAGCAAGAGGGAAAATTATCAATATGATTGCTGGCTATTTTTCACTAACAAATTAATTCTCAGTGTTCAAGCATTGACTCTGTCAATGGCACTTAGAAATATGCAATTTACATTGTCTGAATGATGCTGTAATAAAATAATGCATTTAAACAGTGAGATTGAATTGATTTTTTAAAAAATCTTAGTTAAATAAATGTCTCAGAACATTTTGCAAAAGGGTGAAATGGATACAAAAAGAAGTGAAGATATGAATAAAGGTAGATGACTGCTGGTATTCTTAGTATACAGGAAGACAGCTAATTCTAAGTAAGCAACTTTGCTTGTGGAGTCACTCTCATTTAAGGGAGTTAACTGGTAAGTAAGCCACCTTCTTTTCCATAGTATCTTAGAATGGATTAATGTTGGAATATTTTTCCCTAACATTTATTTTTTATTAGTATACAGCAAAAGAGTTAATTGAATTATGGGACCCTTCAACTTTCTGCTTCTGCTCCTCAAGTTCAGGGATTTTGAACTCAAACCTAAGCAGTCAGAGACACTTCCAACATGTCTGGTTATCCCAGACATATGAAGCATCCAGGATCTCCCACATGGTGCAGGTACTACACATCGTGGACCTCAATTGTTCCCCCATTCATACTAGATTGTTTTGAAAAGTTCAGTTTAAAAAGAACACTTATTTAGTGATTTAACCCTTCAAATACAGTTTTAGCCCAACTGTACCTCAGAAAGCTAAACTTCTGCTGAGATTTAATTCCACACTAGCAGAGACCCGCAAGTCATTTGCAGTCAAATTAGTATCTTTATTGCAACAGTACTTCTTTAAATACAGGATTTCTAGTTTTCTTTCATCAAAGTCTTTAAGAGAATCAAAACTTCTCATTCTGGAAAAAGCTACAGAAAGCAGTCCATGTGCAAAAACAAACCTAGGAATATAAATACAATTTTTGTCAAGAATCTAGCCTTGTGACTTGTTTATAGTCATGGACTATGAAAGTCTAATTGAGAACGGTTTTCTCCTGAGTTGAAAAGGCAGGTGTACATCTGATCAGCTCAATATTATTCAAAGATTAAACACTTTATTTACTTGAAATCTGCCTGTTGTAATTTCAGCATCTATCATTGAAGAAAACAGCTTCCTAACTAACAATCTTGTTCCATGACAAAATCCTTGTTTAGGATTCAAGTTTCATAGCAACATTATAACTGCTCCTTCCATGAGTCTAAGTTTGTGTGGTGGCATGTCCATTGGAGATAGACTGTGCAGACACTATGGAGGGTATAGACTGTTATCATCTTCTTTGTCTATAGAATCAACGCTGATGTATTATTTTAATTTACCTGACAGCTTTTCTAAAACTTTGTCATTCAAATCTAGTGAATTTTCACCTTTAGCACAAAGAATAGCTTTTGAATAACAAGTTGTATCAAATAATTGTCCCGGCCATTTTGCCACACTTAACCAATTCCATCATCTCATCTACCCCTCCCATGCCATTACCATCCCATGCCATCCTTCCCAAACTATCCCTCTCATGCCATGCCCGTCCCATTCCTTCTATCCCTCCCATGTTATTCCCATCCCCATCCCTCCCATCAATCCCATCCCATCCCTCATGGAAACAATCTCTCCAGCCAGGGTAATGTTGTTGTTGGGCTCCCTTTATCTTCTGCTGTTTTTGTTCTCCACCAACGCCCACACCCCGCCGTTGCAGCCACCAATCATTGCCAGCCGCATGTGCATCATGTGCTCCAGTCCTCCACATGCGCTGGCACCGCCCACCAAATAAACCCAGCATCAGACGTGGCCCTTAAACTGACCAATCAAAACAATCCAGACAGACAAAAACTGAGTATTATTATTATAGATTCCACTGGCTATTCACACTTCAAATTCTATGGGCATACCAGCATAGAACAGCTAATCACATGACCTACATAATCAATGAATGAACATACTGGCAGCTCAAACCCACTCACAGGCAAGGTAGCAAATAAACAAGTTAAACAGGAAAGCAACTGCTTTAATGTGGAAAGATTTTGTAGGAATTTCAACTTTACTCAAGTGCCTAAATAAGTAGTGAACAGGCCGTAATAGAGATGATTGTATGGGGTTTGTGCAAGAGACTGGATGTGTTAAATGGCCTGCTCTCATTCCTTGCTTTCTTTTATATGAATGCTATTAAGATAATTAGATCCCAGTGGTGAACTAAGTCTCAGCACTATATTACTCATTCTTCTCTCCATTTAATTACTGTAAATATTTTCTTAGTCATTTCATATTCATATCAGAACAATCAGTCTTCAGTTACTTAGCATAGAATGCTTCAGCACAGATAAAAGCCATTCGGCCCATTGTGCCTGTGGCAGCTGTTTGATACAGCTATCCAATTAATGTCACCCCCCCCCCCCCCCCCACCCCCCGCTCATTCCCCATAGTCCTGTAATTTTTGTCCCCTCTAATTCTCTCTTGAAAGTTATGACTGAATCTGCTTCGACCACCCTTTCAGGCTGTGTATTCCAGATCACAGCAACTCACTATGTAAAAAAAAAGTCTTCTCATGTTGCATCTGCCTCTTTTGCCAATCACCTTAAATCTGTGCCCTCTGGTTACCAACCCTTCTGCTAGTAAGTTCACCTATGTTGTCCTGGCACCCTTCTTTGTATTATCAAAAATGCTTAAATTATAAAATTATAAACCAGGAGCTTGGTACGAATGTGTAAAGCCTACACCCCACCTATCTCTGACATTAGTTTTATTATCTAAAAAGGAAGAGATTGTTTTCAGTCTAAAGCAGTCCAATTCCCCTATGCATACTGTGAAAGAAGCCAAGATAAAATATCCTATATTTATTTGGCAAAAAAATTGCTTTATGATATTTCTCTCCTTCCCCTATGTTGTCTCCCAGCTAACATATACCAACTTAAATGACTAAACCAGCGGTCTTTCCCAACAGGGAGACTCTGAATAGATTCTCACTGAGACGTAAATGATAGACATGAAGTCTATCATGAACAGGAATTCCTCAGGATAGTGTGCGAGGTCCAAACATCTTCAGCTGCTTCATCAATGACCTTCCCTCCATCATAAGGTCAGAAGTGGGGATGTTTGCTATTGATTGTACAATTTTCAGCACCATTCGCAACTCCTCAGATACTGAAGCAGCCCGTGTCCAGATGCAGCAAAACCTGGACAACATTCGGGCTTGGGCTGATAAGCGGCAAGCAACATTCGCGCCACAATGAGCCCAATGGCAATGCTTCATGATTTCACAAACCCTGGCAATGAGCATCTCCAACAAGAGAGACTCTAACTATCTCCCCTTGACATTCAATGACATTAACAATATCCTGGGGGTCACCATTGACCAGAAACTGAACTGAACCAGGCACATAAATACTGTGATTACAAGAGCAGGTCAGAGGCTGAGATTTCTATGGTAAGCAACTCACCTCCTGGCTCCCCAAAGCCTGTCCACCATCTACAAGGCACAAGTCAGGAGTGAGATGGAATACCCTCCACTTGCGTGGATGGGTGCAGTTCCAGCAACACACAAGATGCTCAACATGATTCAGGACAAAGCAGACCTCCTGATCGGCATCCCACCTTCAACATTCACTCCCTTCACCACCGGCTCACAATGGTAACAGTGTGTACCATATACAAGATGCATTGCAGCAACTCGCCAAGCCTCCTTCAACAGCACCTTCCAAAGTCGCAACCTCTTCGACCTAGAGGGACAAGGGCAGCGGATGCATGGGAGCACCACCATCTGCAAGATCCCCTCCAAGCCACACACCATCCTGACTTGGAACTATATCACCATTCTTTCACTGTTGCTGGGTCAAAATCCTGGAACTCCCTCCCTAACAGCAGTGAGGGTGTACCGGTACCAGACGAACTGCAGCAGTTCAAGAAGGCAGCTCACCACCACCTTCTCAAGGGCAATTAACGATGGGCAACAAATGCTGATCTTGCCAGCGACACCTCACATCCCATGAAACAAATCTTAAAACAAATGAACCTGCACCTTACCAGTCTGATACAGTGAGGGTGAAATTCAACTTCGGTAGGGACACAAAATGAGTTGTAGCAGATCGGCCACCAGTTGAACATCCCACATGGATTTCATTTGAACAGGCAGCATGGATAACGGGTGGTCTGTCCACTATACCTTATTTTACACCCCACTGTAGTTCAATTTCACCTGTAGTGTTTCTGTGCTCTATTACTCTGCACCACTACGCAATTGCACATCTGCTGTGGATGTTTTGCGTTGTTTCTCATTTATTACATTAAAGACTTCAGTGCCCATTTACTTGGGTCACTTTGGTTACAATGGGCTGCATTTTACAGATCCCCTGATGTTAGGCGTCAGAGCGGGAGTGGGGTGGAAAATGCCTCCGGGAGAGGCCCACGACGAACCTCAACGCTGGAAACACCTGGCCCCATATTACCGGCGGCGGCGAGGCCAACTGGTGGTTCCCCACCACTCCCCACCCCCCCCCCCACCCCCCTGCTCAGCGATGGGAGCTCAATTTCAAGATGTTAATTAATTTAAATACCTGAATTAATGACTGTCACGCTCCCACCATCCGTCCCAGAGCAATATTGGTGCCGGTGGCCGGCACTCCCGCGTCTTCAGATCCCCATCCAGGGATCCGAGGCAGAACACTAGTGGGAAGGGGAGAGCAGGTAAGTTTTCCAGTGCGGGGGTGGGGGGGGGGGGGAAGCGGGGCCAAACTCATCTGATTGGTGTAGAGGATGGTGGGGAAGGGGTTACAGTGCACAGTTTATGAACTTTGGCAGTGGGGGGGTGGGGAAGGTCAGGTAGGCAGGGGAAGCGTTTTGTAGGGAGAGAGGGCAAGTAATGAATTATATGGTTATTGGGAGGGTGGGAGAGGTGCAATTTAAATAGATTAAACTTTTTACATTAAACTTACCTTTAAATATTTAAATTCGAAGTTAGGGCTTGAAGCTCTTTAAAAATGCACAACGGCAGCTGATGCCTTTGACAGGGACAGATTGCCAGCCCCCTCTACATCAAGGGGGCCGGTTGCCCCGGCCAGTTAAATGAACCATCGCGTTTAATATTGCGGCAGCTCCGCAACGTGTGGTCCGCCCGTTTACATCCACTGCAGAAATGCAACCCAATGTCCCATCTATTTAACTTCTAAGAAATGCATAAATTAGATTACTATACAAGCTCACTACATATGCAAGACTTATACATAACTCATTTATATGAGTCTTTTCATAAAAACACTGTAAAGAATATCCCCTTCTTCCCAAGAAAGGTCTTTCTCTTACATGGTGTGACATATTTGTAAAGTCAATATACTTCTAAAAATGAAAAATGTGAACAGGACTTGGGCTGAAACTGGGTTGTAGGAAGGAAAGATGTAAAAGTGAGGATGAACAACAAATAGAAAAGGGAAAAAGTAAAAGAATCAGAAAGGGAACACTTAAGGTGAGCACAAGAGAATGGTGGAAAAGTGAGAAAGTGATAGAGAGTGAGAGATGAAAGGAAAGAATGGAAAGAGAACATTCAAGTGCAAGGAGCTCTGGCATGAAGGTTGGGTAGACTAGGTAAATACCCAGTCTACAAAATTAAGCGAGGAGAGAAAGTGAAGTTATCATAGGTTTAAAAACTATGGCCTTTGTTTTTTTTGGTCCTGTGTTTTAGTTCCAGAATTCAACACTTAAACCAGAAGACAGCATCATTCTATACTATATTTGGAGATCACCCACTGTGGTGCTCAGTCAGGGAAGTTTTCAGTTTGGAGGGTGTCAGCGGCAGTATTAGGGATTGGGGCATGCAGTGCAGAGCTGGAACACTTGAATGGACCTGGAAGGCAGAATAAAGAACGGTTTGGGAAATACTGGGTGGACAGAGCAGAGCTGAAGTATTTGGGCTAGGTTAGGGAGAAGGAAGTACATTAGAGGTAAAACACATGGGGTGGAAGGAAAGCACAACAGATAAAATGCCTGGTCTACAGAATTGACTGAGGGGTTAGGGGGAGCAAACAAACAAACAAACAAACAAACAAACAATCATTAAAGCAAAAAACAGGCTAAGATTTTACCAGTTCATGAATGCCATGTCATACCATGGAACAATCCAATCAATATTAGAGGCTCACTACAATCATACAATATTACACTCAATAGATTTTAAATCACATATCTACACTTGTACCTTCTGAGACTGGCTTCTGAGGGAGATGTGTTGTTGGCAAAGCAGATCCGACAGCAGGAATCCCAGTTGTCAATATCAACCTTGCACTCAATCCCTTATCTGTTTTTCTGGTAGTTCCAACTATAGCTGCTGTACTGGATATTTGCATTGTTTCAGCTGTTTTCAACACAGGGTCTGTAGAAGCTGATGCGACCGACTCTGTCATCACAGCCCCTTTGACTGCTGTCGTAACTCTGGGTGTTGTAGTCACCTGAAATGTATTGGGTGCCTTGCTGTCTGTTACTGCACCCACAGTAGTTGCCATGATTTCATTCATTTCTTTATCAGCATTTGGACTGTTTACTTTCCAGCTGAAGTAATTACTTTCTGATTCACTGATTATTGTTGTTATTTCTTCATTCCTGAAACTGTCGACATTTGCATTTGTCAATTCCGAGAAATTTAACTTTTCCGACATCAATACTGTAACATCTTTTTGTGTGGTATTTGCATTAAGAACTGTTTTACTAGTAAGAGGCAAAGCTGTAGTGTCATGACTATTCGGAGTAAAGTTTTCACTGCTAGAATCAGTTGTCCCCGTTATCTCACCATTACTTTCAATTTTGGTGACCCGACTAAATACAGTTGAAATTGTAAACGGCTCTGGCATTTGTTTCTTATTCTTCATTGTTCCTTCAGTTTTCTCTGCATCATGGGTGGCTGCATCCTTCTGTGTTGCTCCTGTTGTCGTGTAAACAATGTTGCTAACTTCACTGGCTTCAATGCCATGACTAGAAGAGGATTTTCTAGTTAAGACTGTTATGAAGTCTTTCTGTTCAGACTGTAGATGTCTGTTCCAATCATCCTTTGTACTTGTATTGAATGGTTTCTGAAATGGCACCATTGTTGTAGTTGTAGGTAATATAACAATGCTGGTCAGGGTGATTTCATTTTCATTCTCTGTCTTACTGGTTTGTTGTGTTTCCTCTACATGGACAGTGCTAGGGTTTATTGCTGCAGTTAATGTTTCTAATGAAGGCATTAAAATATTACTAGAAGGAGTGAAACTTGCTGTTTCTTCATTTAGCACTGTGGCACTTTTCACCCTGTTATTGTTCTCCTTATTGCTTGTGATGCCTTGTGGTTTTGTGGTAGAAACATCAAATATTTGTATGTTCCTTCTTTGCAGTTTCTGCATGGTGGAGGATCTCAGTCCCGGTAAGCAGATGAAGGTGGCCAAGATAACCACACAAGCGTGAAATTCTGTTGGTCTCATCATTACCAAATATGTGTAAAAATTAAGGAATCCCTCTGAAGAGAGCGACCAAAAGAAATCTGAAAGAATAACATCTCAATATTGTTGGTAAAACATTTATAGAGTGCCACCACAGTATTAATACAATTCGAAACAAACTCCTTTAAATGTAGCACAAATATATCTCAACTGTCACATTGACATATAGATCAGTAATCAGAAACGACAAGGCAACAAGATATGCAAAAATATTTTTGCCTGATGCATAAAAATTCAAATTTCCACTTATAGCTAATATAAAAATCAGATTTTTAAAAAAAACGAAATTAAATAAGATAATGTTTACCAAGCTAAAATATAAAGTACACTACAGTATACTGAAACATCGGCCTGTGGCAAAAATAGAGATTTCATCCCATGGAATGTGTATGTTTCTGTAAATACATATTGGGCCCCCATTTTCATGGCCATTGCCCTTGGGAAACTCTAATTTCATTGATCATATAGGTCAGGGAAAAGACAGAGACCAGTTGCATCAGGAATCGCCCTTTTTATAAAGCCCAGTAATTTCTGGGACTTCTCCGAGAGGGTGCAGTAGGCACAGGTCCAAGATACCAATGCAAATGAAGTGGAAGGTAAGCGTTCCTCGCCTCCCACCTCTGAAGGATTACTCAATGGGCACCCACACTACGGCACCCAGATGGGCCTGACACTCTAGCCTAGTCCAGATGACCACCAGAAATCGGGTTGTCTGTGGGGATTCCTGGAGAAGGTCAAAGATACAAAAGGTTGCTTACATTTTTTAAATTTCAAGCTCCCTCCGAAACAGCTTGTTTAGAGGTAATTGGCTCCTTCTGATTGCTGATCTCCATCTCGGAGGCCAAACGCACGACAGTAGGCCAGAGGGGCTTGCAGTAGCACTTAAATTTCCTGCCTTTCTGTTGGTGCTAGGCCCTACCCTCTGTAGGCTTGTTCCGTTCCTGGACAGCATCGGGATGGATGTTGGGGGAGTCAGGTAAACCAGCCCTATACAGTTTTAGTGATATACTAGTTTGAGATGGCATCCAAGTACTTACTTGAAAAACTGCACTGACTAGCACAGACAGTGTATTTGTTTCAAAGCCACAGTAAACCTTTGATCCTAATTTAATCAAGTGATTGGCTCCTTGAAGGATAAGGAGCATCTCAGACGTTAATTCCGTTTCAATTATAGACAGAATTGTGTTTTCCAACTGGCATCAGGTGTCAAAAACAGACAAGTAGGTTGCAAAGAAGTCCCCCTTCACACCTTGTTAAAACAAAGAAAATGGTTAACATTTTGATTGACTATTGGGAAAGTATGTTTTTGATCTTCAACCCACAGAGCTTCTCAACCTTCAGTACCCTCACTACTAGTACATGCAATAGCGAGGAATCATCCCATGTAATTTACCTTCCAAAATTGCAGGGTGATGGAAAAAAGAGCGAGGCAGGGGAGTAGGGATGATTGAATATCTCTTTTAAAGAGCTGACACAGACAAGATGGGCCGAATGACCTCCTCCTGTGCTCTTTGATCCTATGTTCCAATTAATGTTCCAGGGACAATGGATAATGTCCACCAATGTTATCCAGCACATATTCCGCCACAGCAGGGTCACTGGCAGAGCATTTCAATCCCTTTGGACAGGCTGGCACAAGCACCACTTAAGAAGCATCTTGGACACCTGACTATGGTGGGAGAGGGGCACCCAGGTGCATCGCACTCCCCCTCCCTCAGCCCACAACATTCATCTGCTTTGCACTCCTGGTAAGAGTGGCAATTGTCAAAAAATATATATGTAAATATTCTTACCCTTGAGTGTTCAGGCCGCTTACCTGGCCTGGACCTATCGTTGGGGCCTACATCCACCCATGTAGAGGCCAGTAAACTATTCAACACATTGGACATATTGTCCTTCACTAATATGCCACTTGAGCTTAAGGAGTGGCAAATCCTGGAGTAGGGTGTCTCAGCCCCTGAATTGCCCCCTTGCCATCATTTGCCTTGTATGGGACTTATGGAGGTTACACCCCTTTTTAAGGCAAACAGGAAACTCCTGGATTAGGTGGGGACTCAGCACAACCATTTCTTTCCCATTTCTGAGGGAGCTCTGCTGATCTCCTGCCAAAGTTCCTATGGGATATTGGCAGAATCCCCAAGGAGTTTCAGGGCTTTTGTTTCTAAGATCTCATTAAGAGACACTGTAAGAATGGTATACTTCTGTCAACATACTGTGTAAATGAGTTATTGAACAATTAGTTGCTGAACAGTATTAGTATGTGGCTATCATTTTCACTTGTGTTTATTATTTTACCTGTCAATAAATTTTAGCCTGTGCACATTGCTCAGGTAACATATTTTTCACCTTCAGAGGTGACAAGACATTTTGGGCATCCTGCAGTTCCCTGAGCAGTACATCACAATTAGGAGTTAACTGCTTATCTGTACATGGTGCAGACACAGGTTTTAATTCATAATGGAATTTGTCTGTTTATGGAAATTGTAGTCTAGCTGTGAAACATAGGAGCAAATGTTGGGGAAACGTCCAAGCTGTTTCAGGGCCAGTTCCTGTCCTGGACCAGTCTAAAGTATGATTCATACTATTAATTCAAAAAGACAAGTTATCACGAAAGTGCCCAAAGCAGTAATGCTACAGTTTAAAACTTACATCACACAAATTTTACACTGCAGTCAGAATATTAAATTATGTATCCCCGGAGTTATTATAAGCCATTAATAGGCTATGACATCGGATTCATGTATCATGTAAAAATGAAGACTATTTTAATAAACACACCAAATTATATATACATATACTATTACGGTAGCATAAGTTTGAAGACTATGAAACCCAAAAGCTTACCCAGGCTGCACAGCAATAAAATCAAAATTATCTTGATAATAATGTTTATATTTGTACTATTAGTTTGATTGTAGGCTCACATGTAAACGTTTGAATTTCTATTAAACAGAGCACTTTCTCAGCTCCCTTCCAACCCAGCATGAGTTTCTTCACTCTTGCTCCCTCTGTAGTTTCAACCCATGGTCTCCCAGTCCTGGCCAAAGTTGCCCTCCCACTCTCAAGCCCACCCTGCCCTGCTCACTCATTTCTCGGCTTTAGCATTAACCCTCCTTTTCCCACTCTGAGTGACTCTGGAGCCTGATCCCCAGGCACTTTCCTCTTATGATAGGAAAATACTTTGCCACAGAGTGCTCCCAAGTGGTAAATCATTTTCCCAATTCCATCCTATCGGGCTGGAACCACCAATTTTCTCTAATTATCCAAGTTTGCCTACTCAAAACCAAGGGAATATTTCAGCACTGTCCTTAAAAGAACAAAATGGACTGGCAGCCAAACATCATAATTTGAGAATACTAATTGATCTAGTGGATTAATTTCACAACTACTTCTTGATATATCTGGAGGATATAGTCAGATGCTCAGTTTGGGTCAAATATGATGCTGCGGTTATGGACAGTTTGGTCCCTCCCAGACAATGGCCAGAGAAGGGATGGAATTAGTGGCAAGGATACAGAGCTTGTGATGGGATCCAAAGACAATGATTTTGGTCTCCCCACTGTCGAGTTGGAAGCAACTGCAGCTCATCCAAGACTGGATATCAGACAAGCAGTCTGACTGCACAGAGGCAATGGAAGTGCAAAGAGAAGTAGTGGAGACTAGAGCTGGGTGCCATCAGTGTACATGTTGGAAGCTCACTCCATCTCTGTAGAAGATGTAACATAACCATAAAAGCATTTAGAGAAAGAAAATGTGGAAAGAATTAATCAATGTGTGACAAAGAAAGTGGAAAACAACTTATAAACCAAACAAAAAAAGAGAATCAAAATGCAAGAAAAGATACACAATAAATGGGGAAACAAATCAAGGTAAGGAAATGCAGTGGATGTGGTGTACACAAAAGACGACTGAAGAAGTTTAAGGAGTATGGAATTAAGAAAACCAAGAAAGAAACAAACATAGAAACAGGAGTCAACCATTCAACCCCTGGAAAGTGTTCCACCATTCAATTAGATATGGTTGATCTTTATCTTAACCTCATCTACTTCCATAACTCTTAATACCCTTTCCTAACAAAAACCTATCAATTTTGAAATGTTTCAATTCCCTAGCCTCAACAACTTCTTTTTTGGTGGGAGGCATGGTGGGGGATGCCGGTGAGGGAAAGGTGGTGGTGGGCAGAAGAATTCCAGATTTCCACAAATTTTTGTGTGAAGAAGTGCTTTCTGACTTCACCCCTGAACAGGCTAGCTCTCATTTTAAAGGTTATGCACCCTTGTTCTGAACTCTCCACCAGAGAGTTCTATCTACCCTATCAAATTCTTTAATCATTTTAAACACCTCAATTAGATCCACCCCTTAATCTTCCACACAAGGGAAAACAAGCCTTATCTATGCAACCTATCCTTATAATTTAACAGTTTGAGCCCAGGTATCATTATGGTGAACCTGCATTGCACCACCTCCATGGCCAGTATATCCTTCCTGAGGTGTGGAGCCCAGAACTGAATGAAATACTCCAGAACTAACCAGAACTCTTATAACTTCCACTGTTTTGTATTCCAGTCCTCTTAAGATAAAGGCCAATATTCCATTAGCCTTTTCAATTACCTTTTGTACCTGTCCACCAGCTTTTACTGATTTCTGTAGTTGGACTGCTAAATCTCTGTGCTCATCTTCAGTCCTTAGCTTCTCGTCATTTAGAAAATATTCTAATCTATCTTTCTTAGTTCCAAAGTGGATGACTTCATCTTTCCCACAATTTTGCCCACTCACCCAATCTATCAATGTCCCTTTGAAACTTTCTGCTCTCATCTACACGATTTACTGTGTCATGTAACTTAGTGTTGTCAGAAAACTTAGATATACTTAGATTCCTTCATCCTAGTAATTTATTGGAAGGGCAGCAAATTGGATTAAAAACTGGTCAGAAGGGAGAAAAGAGTGTGTACGAGTTAAAGACAATTTCTCAGAGTCACTGGAAGTGGGTAGTTTTGTCCCACAACGTTCTGTCCTGGGACTGCTTCTATCTACTGTGTACATCAATGATTTGATTACAGAGCTAGAGGAAATCCAAAGTTGCAGATTACAGCAAAATAGGAGACACAGTAAATAATGCTGAGGAGCAAAAGGAAGCTGCAAAGGATACTGATCTGATGGTGGAATGGGTAAAATAAAGAATGGCAGATGGAATTCAATGTTAGTAAAATGAGGTGGTACATTTTGGTTAAAAAAAGTAATAATTGTACTTTGAATAGAGAAAGCTAGGTGAAGTGGAGGACCAGAGCAATTTGGGCACTTAGGTTCACAGTACAGTAAAAGCAGCACCTCAAATCAATAAGGTTGTAGAAAAGCTAATGGAATACTGCGGCTTTTGACAAGGTATAGATTATAAAAGTCAAGATGTAATAGTAAACCTATATTAAAACTCAATAAAGGTACAGCTGAAGCATCGTGCAGTAGTGGGCTCCTCACTATAGTTCAGGTGACAGAGAGGGTACAATGCAGAATCACGAGGATGCTGCTTGGTGTGAGGAAATTTATGAACCACAGACTACAAAAATTGGAACTGTTTTCATTAGAACAGAGAATATTCAGGAGTCCTTTGAAAGGGGTGTTTAAAATCATAAAGGAATGAAACAGAGTCGATTAAAATATCGTCTTTTTTCAGTGACTGGGGGTTCTAAAATGAAGGGACATAGAGGTAAAATCAAATGGAAGAGATTTAGAACAGACAGCAGGAGAAATTTATTTTTTATATATGGAGGATTGTGAGGCTGTGAAATGACTTAGAATTAGTGACTGAGGCAGAGACCATGGTCAGGAATTTCCTTGGAGATGCTGCGTTCTGCCACTGCTGCTTCAACAGAAGTGCAACGGAAATCCCATTTAGGAACATAAATATGGTTTCCAGCAAAGTTACAGCAGAGGAGCAGCAGCACAGAATTACATAGAATTTACAGCACAGAATCAGGCCATTCGGCTCATCTGCTCTGTGCTGGTGTTTATGCTCACCATGAGCCTCCTCCCATCCTACTTCATTTAATTTGAAGTGCACATCCTTCTATTCTATTCTCCCTAAAGTACTTACCTAACAGCCTGGCCTATGTCAATATTTAAGAATAAGTTACATAGGTGATTGACAGAAATGGGAATAAAGTGAAATGGAAAAGGGCAGGCATGTGGATGGAAAGATAGGTTGTGCCATGTTGCAATTTCTATTTAATTTTATGTAGATAAGATAGTATTTATCATAGTGAAGTGTACGTTCACAGCTTCACAGAGTAAAAAGTTACATGCGCCATGTAAACACATAAGTGGGCAATTCCACAACCAGGTATAGCATGTAATTCAAAAGGAAGGCATGTCTGGAAATGTGCCTGTGCAGCTATGAGTTGTCTGCCCTACAATCTCCATTCCACACTAGAAGCCTCTGAATGTGGAAACAGCACAGGAATGTTTGAAATATTTCAAACATAAAATAGGAGCTTCCCCCAATAGCTAGTATGATAGAGAGAAGCTGAGCAGACCAGACCAGGCATGTCCCAGGTTTATCCTTTATCTATACAGAACTGGCTGATTTCAGCTACAATGGGCCTCCTTGCAAGGACAAAATTAACCCGGGTTTACGATCACTATCCAGAAATCCTTGCTAGAAGCGTCCATGTGTAAATGTCAATAACCTGTATTTATGTAGTACTCCACACAAAAACATCTCAAATGCTATAGTAGGAGAAAGAGTCAGACACCTAGCAGGAAGCCACAGAATTTGGGGATAGAATGGAAGACAGAAGGTATAAGACATGGTTACGCATAGCTAAGTTTTTAGAAGTTTTGAAAGAAGGAGGTGACAAGGTTGAGTTCCAAAGCACAGAACTATAATAATTAAAAGTAACAGACTTCAATAGTGGGAGCCTGTTGTGCATTGGGAGTGACTGGGGCTTCGGGGGCGGCCCTCTGTGGGGCACAGGCATCAGGAGGGCCCCCCCCCTTTCCAGCCCGCAAGAAGGCCACTGGTTTTACTAGGTGGGGTTCTTGGGGCCTTTGCCATCTGGCTACCAAGGGTAAAATACCTGGGCAGCGGGAGGAGGCCCTTAAGTAGCACTTAATTGGCCACTTAAGGGCCTTGATTGGCCTGGGGCGGGTGGGCTGGTTCTCGCCACCATGCGTAAAATTGCAATGGACGCAGGAGGGTGTCAGGAATGGACCCTCCCCCTGTGGTGTTGACGTATACATATAACTAGAGGCGATTACCAAAATAGGATGGACAATGCAAGAGAGACTTGAAAAGCGAGGATGAGGATCTTGAAATCAACTCGCTGGAGTATAAGGAGGCAGTAAAGTTGGGTGAAGAGGGGTTGATGGATGTGCAGGAGAGAAGACAAGTCACTAAACACATGTGAAGGGTCAAGATGGGATATTGGAGAGAAAATAACTGATTAAATCAATCCTCAAGATGATGTATGCCTGACAGTAGAGTCACACAAGGACACAAGCAGGCAATATTCTGTAGAGGGAAAGGGGGTGCTTATTGAAATTAGAATGTGCACCAAAGAACTCAGCCTGAATAGCCAAGAAGCTTGATGGAGTTAGTGGCAGGGGTTGGACAGGGTATGTTGTTTAACAAAATGCTGACATAGAATCATAGAATGGTTACAGGACAGAAGAAGGCTATGTGGCCTGTCGTGTCCTTGCCAGCTCTCTGCAAGAGTATCTCAGCTAATCCCACATCCAACCCTTTCCCTGTAGGGAAAATTCCCTGCACTGCTTTGTGTACTAAAATTAACACATATCACCTTCTGACTATTGGTGAAATCTCTATTGTTAGAAGAGTTAACATGGCTTAAAGATAGTCCAGCAAGCTGCCTTAAATCCTTTTAAAATTTAAGTTTAAAATGTGAAAAGTGGTTTTGCAATAGTTGCAATATAAATGCAATCAATACAGAGCTAAATGATAGAGATATTGAAAATAGTGAGATATCTGTATTTTACTTCCGAGTTTGTAAATAGTTAAGAGTTAAAATTGATACTCTTAGCTTATCCATTTTCAAATTTGAACTGGTTCCTCTTTGTCAGCTTGAAGTAGCTGAGCTTATAACTATGTTTTTAGTTCTTTTCTCAAAGTTACTCACTAAGAACATTCCCTCATCTACCCCAATTTCTTGCATCACAAAAAATAACTCATGAAACTAACCATAATTCATGAGTGTCTCAGTGGGGGTGAATGGAGCAGAAAATCAAGATTTTTTTAAAAACTTGCAAACATTCCTGGACATCTGAATTAAAATAGAATCTGATATTCATGACTGTTATGAAAATCTCTGAAATAAAGTACGGCAAGAGCTGTAAGCACCATCATCCATCTAAGTTCCTTTTAAACATACAGGCTATGTTTTGACGGGGTAAATTCTCCCAGGAAAGCTGCCAAGAGCACTTGTATCATTTGCGACTGGAAGAGAAAATCATAGCAACAAAAATAAATTGGGAGTCTCACCCATCTAGAAAACAAAAATGATAGAATTAAATACGAAATTATAACTATCTGTTAAGAGAAAAATGCTATTAAAAATGAACATTCAAAAATGTCACAATAAATTCTGGAACTTCGACTAGAAATGACAAACCGAATGCTGTCAAACACAATAGTAAATTATCTGATTTTTCATTTGTTGTATAGCGTAAAATAAAAAAAGGAAATTCCTATTTTAAATATTCAGTTGTTCGATCATTTAATACGATAGAATTCCGGGAGGGGTCGGGACGAAGGAGAAGGGAAGGAAATATAGTCCACTGAAATATCGGCCTGCAGTAGAGTTAGGGCATTTCCTAGGGTTACATGTTCTTTGTGTGTTATCCTATTTGACACATTAGGGCCATCAGGAAAATGTTGCTGGTAAATAATGGCACACAGCATGTATTACATATATATACATACACTGCGAGCAACCACCTTTCACACCGAACACAATGCACACAGCTAAAGGCTTCGGGATTTTTAAACTATTTTTAACGCAAATTACAAATACGACAGACAATTGAAATCCGCCGTATTTAATCTTCAATCGGAAGGAAACGCCAATCTTGCATTTCATTAAGAATTTGCTGCTTTTGTATCAGGAGCAATAATCTCCGCACCCTTTGCTTAAACACGCAATACTGTTGTTGCCTAATATTTAGCTCCGTCAGCAATACAAGCGCCGACCACAACATTTCCCCTCTTACAGAAACACCAACCGAATCTATGCAGTTAACAGGGTTTATTTTTTAATTAATTTGTTACGTGCAGTGTAGCGACATCCAAGGAGACATGCAGTGGTGAAATAAAACAAACCGCGACTACTTACCTGTTTCCAGAAGGGTTTCGTCCAATTTCACTTACATTCTTTATTTTACTGCAAAACCTTTCAGAGGTTTCAATTTTTTTTTTGTCTTCGTTGTCGTACGCTGGTAATATTCAGCCCTCGTCACTCAATCAGCTCTCCTCTAGGACGTCGTGCGTTTGGATGGAGCAGTGCACGCCTAGTCCCAGCATCCGCAAGCAGCAAAAGTACAAGCTCTCTGCTAACCTCGCCTCTCCGTTAACAGAAGTGCCTAATGTTCAAGATTAACATTTCCTATTCAACTTAATATTGTCTATCACTATAGGTCCAGTCTCATTTGCCTCCTTCAAAGGCTGAAAAAGCCTCAGATTTTCTAACCAATCCTGCAATTTGCATATTTAAGCAGCCTCCTGTAAGGAAACAGCCTGATTATGCTGGTTGCCTATTTATGGACCCACCTGAAATTTGCAACATCTGGACCTTGGGCATCAATGGGTTGTCAAGGTGCCATCCTTATTTCAACTGCTAGACACCCATTTTTTGGAAGAGAGAACAATCAGTCAACAGTTGAAAATTGGCCCTGTTGTATGCAGCTTAGATTATGAAGCCCATGTAATTACTTATTGCACATCATAAGCTTATAATGCTGGTAATTTTTGAGAGGTCTGCTTTTTGGAGGTTATGTTAGCTTTTTTGAAGCTGTTGGTAAGCATTTGTTAGTTTTCTACTTTTCTGTGTGTGACATGATCAGAAACAATAGGGACCCCAGCATTGATCGCTGGGCATTCCACTTAGTGCATATCAGCATAAGAAATAGAAGCAGGAGTAGGTCATACAGTTCCCCGCCAGCCCGCTCACTTCCCCCCTTAACTCCACTTTCGCACCTAATGCCCATATCACTTGATTCCCTTAGTCTCCAAAAATCTATCAATCAACAGCTATCAACATTGACTATACTCAATGACTGAGCATCCACAGCCCTTTTGAGTGGCAAATTCCAAAGGTTCATAACCCTTTGCGTGAAGAAATTGCTCCTAATTTCAGTCCTAAATGGCCAACCCGTTAGCCTGAGACTATAGCCCCTAGTTCTAAACTCTGCAGCCAGGGGGAACAGCCTCTCAACATCTACCCTTTTATACATTTAATGATATTACCTTTCATTCTTCTAAACTCCAGAGAGTACACACCCAATCTGTTCAATCTCTCCTAACAGGACAACCCGCATCCCAAGAATCATTCCAGTGAACCTTCGTTGTACCCCCTGTAAGGCAAGTATATCCTTCTTAAGGTAAGAGGACCAATTTTGTACACAGTATTTCAGGTGTAGTTTCACCAAAGCCCTACATAACTGCAGCAAGACCTCCTTACTCTTATACTGCAGCCCCCTTGCAATAAAGGCTAGCATGCCATTTGCCTTCCTAATTGCTTGCTGTACCTGCACATTAATTTTCTGAGCAAGGACACCCAAACACCTTTGCACACCAACATTTACTAGTCTCTCACCTTCCAAAAAATATTCAGCTTTTCTATTCTTTCTACCAAAGTAGATAATTTCATCCCCAAAACCACCTACGTCTACCTCTGTAATAATGCTCATCTCCACCCCTGCCTCAGCCCATCAGCTGTGAAATTCTCAGCCATGCATTTGTTCCCTTCAGACTCGACAGTTCCAATGCTGTCCTGGCGAATTTCCGATCTTTCAACCCTCTGTAAGCTTGAGCTCATCCAAAACCTTGTTGCCCACATCCTGACTTGCAACAAGTCTCATTCACCTATCACCCCTATGCTCACTGACTGGCATTGGCTCCCAGTCCAGCAAAGCTTCGCTTTTAAAATTCTTACCCTGTGCTCAAATCCCTTCATGACCTTACCTCTCCTTATCTCTAAACTCCTCCAGCCCAACAACCTACCAAGATCTCAGCATTCCTCTAACACTGGCCTCTTGTGCATCCCCAATTTCCTTTGCTTTTTCAATGGTGGCTGTACCTTCAGCTGCCTACCCTCTCAGCTGTAGAATTCCCTCTCTAAATCTCTCCACCTTGCTACCTCTCCTCTGACTTGCTCCTCAAAACCTACCTCTTTGCCCTGTCCAAATATCTCCCTATGTGGCTCATGTCAAATTTTGTCAGATAATGCTCTTATGAAGTGCCTTGGGATGTTTTATACTTTAAAGGTGTTATATAAATGCAATAAAAACAAGAAATGCTAGAAATACTCAGCAGGTCTGGCAGCATCTGTGGAGAGAGAAGCAGAGTTAACGTTTCGGGTCAGAGACCCTTCTTCGGAACCAGTTCCAGCTCAGTGTTAGCTTGGATAAAAAATTAGCTTAAGGACAGAAAATGGTGAGTCATGGTAAATGGTTGTTTTGCAGACTGGTGGATGGTAGACAGTGGTGTTCCCAAAGGTTCAGTGCTGGAATTACTGCATTTTCTGATATATATCAATGATTTAGATATTGGAATACAGAGTAAAGTTTTAAACTTTGCAGAGGTGTGGCTGACATTGAGGATGATATCAATCGACTGCAATACTACATAGATAGTTAGCAGAATGGGCAGACAAGTTTAGTTTAGTGATACAGCACTGAAACAGGCCCTTCGGCCCACCGAGTCTGTGCCGACCATCAACCACCCATTTATACTAATCCTACATTAATTCCATATCCCTACCACATCACCACCTGTCCCTATATTTTCCTACCACCTACCTATACTAGGGGCAACCGGAGCACCCGGAGGAAACCCACGCAGACACAGGGAGAACTTGCAAACTCCACACAGGCAGTACCCAGAATTGAACCCAGGTCGCTGGAGCCGTGAGGCTGCGGTGCTAACCACTGTGCCGCCCAAGTGGCAGATGGAATTTAATACAGAGAAGTGTGAGGTGATACATTTGGCAGAAGAGATAGGGAAAGACAATATAAACTAAATGACACAGTTCTAAAACATGTGCAGGGACAGAGGGACCTGTGGGTGCGTGTGCATAGAGCTCTGAAACTTGCAGGACATATCGAGAGAGTAGTTAGCAAAGCATATGGGCTTCATAAATAGAGGTATTGAGTACAAAAACAGGGAAGTTATGCTGAACCTATGTAATGCTCTGGTTAGGCCACAACTAGAGTATTGCGTCCCGTTCTGGTCACCATGTTTTAGGAAGGTTGTGAGGGTCCTTGAGAGAGTGCAGAGGAGGTTTGCCAGAAAGGTTCCAGGGAGGAGGGATTTTAGCTACAAGGTTAGGTTGGAGAAGCTGGGTTTGATTTCCTTGGAACAAAGGAATTGAGGGGAGATTTGATAGAGGTGTACAAGATTGTGACATGTTTAGATAAAGTAAACAAAGAAAAGCTGTTCCCATTAACTGATGGTGTGAGGACTAAGGGACACAGAATAAGGGTTTTGGGCAAGAGATGCAGGGGTGATGTGAGGAAGAACTTTTTTCACACAGTGAGTGATAATAACCTGGAGCTTGCTGCCTACGAGGATGGTGGAAGCAGAGACGATGAATGATTTCAAAACGAAATTGGATAGGCACTTGAGGGAAATAAACTTGCAGGGCTACAGGGATAAAGCAGGAGAATGGGACTGATTGGATTGCTCTATAAAGACCCAGCATAGACTCGATCGGCCCAAAATGACCTCCTTCTGTGCTGTAATCACTCTATGAAGTTATCGGATGCAGCATATCTTAGACCCAGGAGTTGCGAATGGTACTTTTACTTTGTCAGAGTGATTGCTGAGAAAGCACAAGATGTGCCAGACCCATCTCTGATCTCCATCTAGAACATAGTTGGATCCTGCTTGCCCTTTGCCATGATGTGTCTTGTTGGAGCTGCATGTTATTGCTTAGGCATGCTAATTTCGAGCTTATTTTTTTTCCCAAAATATACTTTATTCATAAAAATCTGCAAAAATTACATTGCCAAACAGTTTCAAACAGCACCAAAAAATACAAACATTGCAAGGGAGATCAGTTTCCTTCTATACTAACATGAGTTTCTTCACAACCCTTTCATTTCACAATTGTCATGCCAAAAACCGTTTTACATTTACAGCAAATGAAAATATTAACGATACAGCTCGAGGTGTTTCCCATGGATCCAGCCCCTCAGTTCAGCTTGGTGGGGGGTCCTTACACTGTGGTCTCTCCCCATTGTGCCTTTGCTGCGGCTGCCCCAAGCTTTAATGCGTCCCTCAGCACGTAGTCCTGGACCTTGGAATGTGCCAGTCTGCAACATTCGGCGGTGGACAACTCTTTGCGCTGGAAGACCAGCAAGTTTCGGGCAGACCAAAGGGCGTCTTTCACCGAATTGATAGTCCTCCAGCAGCAGTTGATGTTTGGCTCGGTGTGCGTCCCTGGGAACAGCCCGTAGAGCACAGACTCCTGTGTTACAGAGCTGCTTGGGATGAACCTCGACAAAAACCACTGCATCTCTTTCCACACCTGCTTTGCAAAGACACATTCCAGGAGGAGGTGGGCGACCGTCTCTTCCCCACCACAGCCAATGCGGGGGCACTGTGCGGAGGGGGCGAGACTTCGGGTGTGCATGAAGGATCTGACGGGGAGGGCCCTTCTCACCACCAGCCAAACAACGTCTTGGTGCTTGTTTGAAAGTTCTGGTGATGAGGCATTCCGCCAAATGACTTTGACGGTCTGCTCGGGGAACCATCCGACAGGATCCACCATCTCCTTTTCCCGTAGGGCCTTGAGGACATTCCGTGCAGACCACTGCCTGATGGACCGGTGGTCAAAGGTGTTTTCCCGCAGAAACTGCTCCACGAAGGATAGGTGGTACGGCACAGTCCAACTGCATGGAGCATTCCGCGGCAATGTGCCCAGGCCCATCCTTCGCAACACCGGGGACAGATAGAACTTCAGCACGTAGTGACACTTGGAGTTTGCGTACTGGAGATCTACACACAGCTTGATGCAGCCGCACACGAAGGTGGTCATCAGGATGAGGGCCACGTTGGGTACATTTTTCCCGCCCTTGTCCAGAGATTTGAACATCGTGTCCCTCCGGACCCGGTCCATTTTAGATCACCATGTGCTGTCTCTGGTGTTTTACACAGCACTTTAACAGCATTCTAACCAATAAGCAGTAATCAAGGTAGCAAAGCACATACAACAATCAAAAAGAACTTGTACACTGTGCTTTTCATCTTATCATTTTACCACCAAAGGACGAAAGGGTTCAGGAAAACATCCATACATCATGCAGATATGAGTTTTGAGATCACATGCCCAATGTTTATTACTCATAAGAGAATGTGTTATCCACCCATATGCAAAATGGAGACTTGGCAGGGTAGGAAAAGTACTACTTTGTTTTAATGCAATTTATTTTTATTTGACTTTTTTTTACTACTAGAGACATAAGCAATTCTATCTCCACCAATGCCAAATTAAAGGACATAATTCTAAAGAGGTGTCTGCACCCAAAACCAACATTATTTTTTCTCAGATGCTGCGAACTCTGCTGTGCATTGCCAACACTTTCTCTTTTTATTCTGAACTACTCTTATAAAAGCAAATCCAATCTACTTAGGCTTCTGTTATGTTCTTAACATATGTCATTGATCAATTCCAAATTAAATTTTAGCTGCCAAACCATATACGGCTTTCACATCTTTTACAGCTTTCACATCTTTTATGCTATTAGTCTCAGCATAATATATTGTAGAACAATCTTACTATTTGCACTGTGAAGCCAGTGATTTGGTCTGGGAAAAATTAGTGCAATGTTGAATTATTTCATTGCTTTTGGCTAATAATTCTGAATTCATATTTGTCAAATAAATATGTAAAAATATTCTCCTGGCTAATGTTGTTGCATCCACCCAAAGGGAGGTGATGAGAGGTGATGTGTCATATTTGTCTGAAACAAAAGAAAAGCATGAGAGACGCTATTTGTAGGTTGGAGCAGCATAAATAAATGATAAAGTTACTAGTTTGGGCACAGTTTGTCCCTCTCCTGGGCAGACTGGTCCATTGTCTCTATGGGGGGTATTTGGTTTTGAATTGACCTTTAAGAGAAAAAGCTAACAGAAGGTAGATTTACAACCAATTACATATTAAACACAGAAGAATAAACAAAGTGACATATAAAGAAAAATTAAAACAAAGGTCAGGGGAGGATGATTTCTTGGGGGCCTCACACCTTCCCCTCCTAAAAGAAATGTCGTCTCTAAGCCTTTCCTAAAGAGGTATAACAACGGTTATCATATGAGGTATTATACCAGAATACGATTAATGTAAAATAATGCAAGGAACCCAGTAACAACTGGTTAGGTGACACAAATATTAACCCGTTTGACATTAACCTTCGGCACTGTCTGTACTTATTGCATTGCATATATGTACATAATAAAAACCAAGAACAGCTTCAGTTTTGAGGAGCAATGATAAGTTGCGCCCCTTCCTAGTTCTACAACCTCTTCAAAATTGATCAAATATCTGTTCTCCCACAAAGGAACTATAATTCCTGTCCGACAATAAATCTACCGACAGAGGGATCACACAAAGAGATTATCAGCAATACCCACTCGCAATAGGCTATTAACCTTAATTTACATGAAGCAAACTTTCTCCATATTGCTTCTGGGTCTGTTGAGTAAACCTTCCAGGGATGTGCGCATATCTCTGAAAAGTTGATATCCTGCATCTCCAGATCATCTTAAAAACTTCGGCTGCATGAATGATGACAACATAATCCTCCACAACATTTACATTCACTATGTATGCATCTTGTTTTTACATAAAGAGCAATGTCTGAGCAATATGTGGGGTTCCAGTCGCACTGGCGGTCAATCACTTGAATTCTTCAGGTACATCATCATACTGTCGACAAACCCCCATATGAAACATAACTGCCTATAGATGCAGATGACCCTGCTAGGATGCTGTTCTCTTACGCTGCTGTTGTTCACCACTGGACTGGCTGATGGAACAGTTGTGGCTGTACAAAATGTTGGATTTCTAGATATCGCAGCTGTTGGGTTGAAGGCAGGTAATGAGATTCCAGATGGCGACGAATCTGCGTATGAGGCAGCTGGATAGGTGGTGTGAGTGTCGGTTGCTGGATAGGTGGTGTAGGTATAGGTTGCTGGATATAGGCAGGGTCTGAGAGGGACCAACTTGCTGTGGATTATGCGCAGTTGAGTACTGTTGCTGCAGTGTCATACCAGCTTGCAGATGGGAAGGAATGAGAATGGAGTTTATCTCTGCCTTCCTAGACTCCCAGGTTGGTCGACATAAATCATTGTATGTGAATGTCTGAGGACAGCTCCTTGTCCTCGTTGAACTCCTTTGGTCTTCTGTAAAATGGTTACCCCTTTCATTGCAAGATTGGCCTCGGTTCCTATTTGGGTCTGAAAGGTCGGCATTCACTTCTCTGCATTGTTGACCATTGGCAGCACACGTGGGATCAGACACGTCACTAGTGTTTTGCACCAGTGTTGCTTCATGGTCTAGGTTATTTATTTATTTATGCACACATATAGAGATATATATGTCTGAGAACCTAGATGGAATCAGTGAAATCTCGTCTGCAGATGAACCAGGAGAACCACTTTGTCCTGGTTCTCCTGGTTCATCTGCAGACGAGATTTCACTGATTCCATCTAGGTTCTCAGACATATATATCTCTATATGTGTGCATATATATATAAATAAATAAATAACCTAGATCTTGATGTACTGTGCACAATTTCAAAGTTTGCGGAAGTTGGAAGCATTGTGAACTGTGAGGAGGATGGTGTAGAACTGCAAAAGGACATAGACAAGTTGGTGGAATGGGCAGAGAGATGGCAGATGAAGTTCAATGCAGAGAAATGTGAAGTGGTTCATTTTGGTAGGAAGAACATGGAGAGACAATATAAAGTAAAGGGTACAATTCTAAAGGGGATGTAGGAGCAGAGGGACCCTGGGTGTATATGTGCATAAGTCATTGAAGGTGGCAGGACAGGTTGAGCAAGCGGTTAATAAAGCATACAGTATATTAGGCTTTATTAATAGGGACATATAGTAGAGGAGCAAGGAAGTTATGTTGAATTTATATAAGACATTAGTTCGGCCTCAGCTGGATTACTGAGTTCAGTTCTGGGTGCCGCACTTTAGGAAAGATGTGAGGGCATTGGAGAGAGTGCAGAAAAGATTCACGAGAATGGTTCCAGGGATGAAGAACTTCAGTTATGAGGATAGATTGGAGAAGTTGGGACTGTTTTCCTTGGAGAAGAGAAGGCTGACAGGAGATTTGACAGAGGTATTCAAAATCATGAAGGGTCTGGACAGAGTAGATAGGGAGAAACTTTTCCCACTTTTGAAAGGATCGAGAACAAGAGTAGACAGATTTAAAGTAATGGGTAAGTGAAGCAAAAGCGACATGAGGAAAAACCTTGTCACGCAGCGAGTGGCTAAGGTCTGGAATGTGCTACCTGGGAGTGTGGTGGAGGCAGATTCAATTGAAGCATTCAAAAGGGAATTAGACTGTTATATGAAAAGGAAGAATGTGCAGGGTTACGGGGAGAAGGTGGGGGAATGGCAGTAAGTGAATTGCTCTTTTGGACAGCCAGTGCAGACACGATGGGCTGAATGGCCCCCTTCTGCCCTGTAACAATTCTGTGATTCTGTGATCTCTTCAGTGATGCGATCTGGGCCTGAGTGTTCAATTTCCTATGCCATTTGCTAGCTCAGATAGTACTCTCTTTCTGACTCAGCATCAGAGGAGTCATAATTCATCATTTGAGTAGACATTCTGTCTGGTTCTTTGCATTTTGGTTAATCATCAAGCTGGCGACTTTTCTGTAGGTGGTTTGTGGCTGTCATCAAAAGGTAAATAGTCACATTGAAGTAGCATATTTCTGCGTAGAACTTTAACACATCCCTTGTCGTATTCTGGCTTTACTTCATATACCGACATTGACTTATCTTTTGTAAGATTACCTGATGAATTGCATCCTGCCAGTGTGACCGTAACTTGCTGGGTCCCCCAGGAGGAACGACGTTTTTAACCAGCACTCAATCTCCTGGGCTAAGCGGAGCACTTGGAGTCTTCTTAGCATACTGCTTTTTGCCTCCTGCAGATGATTTAGTCATGTTGCAAGATGCTATCTTGTATGCCTGGCACATCTGCACCCTCCACTTGTGTGCATATTCTTTGTGGCTCATTGCGGCTGACACATCCTTTGCATTGTGAAGACCAAAAGCCATGTCCACGGGTAGCCATGGTGACCTACCAAAAAAAGAGATAAAATGTAGAGTAACTGGTAGCAGCCTGCCAGGTTCAGTTGTATGCATGCACAACTTTGTTGACATGGTCTTTCCATCAGGACTTCTCATGAGCAGACAGAGTACAAAAGTACCCCAACAGCGTCCTGTTACAGTGCTCTACTTGACCGTTACCCTCTGGGTAGTACAGTGTTGTGTAGGATTTTCTGATTTTGCTGCACAAATGGAGTTGGTTGAAAAAGTGATTCTCAAATTCTCATCCCTGGTCCTGGTGCATTTTCCTGGTGAATCTGAACCTTAGTATAAAGTCATTGAACAACTTGTCAGCTGCTGTCTTGGTTAATTTATTGCTGGTCGGGTAAGCTTGCGCAAAGCTCATGTAATGATCCATGATCACCAATATGTACTCACATCCCCCTGTACTCTTCTCAAGATGGAGAAGTCTAGAGAGACAAGTTCAAAGGGTTCAGTGGTGATGATTGGGTTGAGTGGTGCTTTGGGAGGGGTGTTGGGTTCCCTTGTTTCAGACTTGTACAAGATCGAGTGGTGTAATGGTTGATGTGTGGCCAGTAAAAGCGTTCTCTAATCAAATTAGTCACACAGTTGGTTCCGAGGTGTCCCGTTTCATCATGTAGTTGTTGAAGAATCAGCTGGAAGTACTAGCTATAGACGATTTCCAGATCTCCTGTGCAAGAAGCCATTATCATTGACTTGTAAGGAGGTTGATAGCCTTTCCATGTAATCCATGTCTCACATTCCTACTGATGGATGAAGCCTGCTGTTTTACCTTGAGCATTGGAGCCGTTGTATGATTGCTTCAAGAGTGATGTCCCTTTACGAACTCAGTATGTTAATGAGCTAAGTACCAGGATGTAGTCATGTGACTGGAAGCCATAGTCACTCTGCACAGCAACACTCTAGACAAAGGTTCTGTAGATAGTTTTCTCTGTATCGTGTATATTAGTTTAGCTGTTAATAAACCACCTAGAGAGCTTCAAGGAACTAGAATCCACATACCTCTCATTGTGTTGCTTGAGGTAACACAAAGAAACTCATGACATGGTGGCAGCGGTGGTGAAAAGACAAGATATATGCTTGAAGACCATGGGTAAAACAGCAAACAAGTGAAGAAACTTTAAAAGAAGTATCTGAAAAGAGTGAATGAAAGATACATACCTTATAAGGCTGAGAAAAGCTCCATAGAACGGAAGCATGGCTGAAAAACAAGCGATCGGGTGAGTTATTGTGCCAATGATTGAGAAATCCTGGTTTAAAAAAAGCCTTTGACGAGTTTTTTAAAATTTCATTTTCTAAAGGCTCCATGTGAGTGCAAGAAAAAAAGGGGAAAACCCTGAAAAGCGTGTGAACTCAAAGAAATAAAGTCCGATAGCGAAAGAAAAGTGCGGGAAATCCCCAAACACAATAGAGTCGCTAATAAAGCAGTCAAGCTGAAAAAAAACATTAAACCAGTCAATTGTGAAGAAGATAAACAAACTCTAGCAAAAAAATAGGCAAGGGGAAAAACTATGAACTGTCTATCGAATGGCTGTGTAAACATGCAGGTGAAGTTCTGAAAGAGAAAAAGCAGAGAACACTGTCAAGCACCTGTTACACTCCTTCACAGCAGCTAGCCTGAAGAAAAGAATTTCTTAAAGGGGGAACCACACACTAAAAAAGTCATAATATAAGTACAGTGCTGAAGGCACACACAGTGCTGAACAAACTTAAATATAGAGCAGAAAGCAAAAGAACAGTAGGAGGATGGATATCAAATTTCCCAGCATGGACTGGAAGGCCATTGATATCCTATCCAAGTTTAAACTTTTTAAACAAGTACTTCATAGACCAAGCGGTTGCAGAAACAGAGAAGCAGGCTGTGAATATACTGATAGCAATTGTAAATGAGGGGTTATACAGCATCAATACCTCTGGCTTATCTGAAGAGGACCAGAAAGATCCCGCAAAGATATGGAAAGTGCTAGAAGATCAGCTTCGGCTAAGAGTGAATTTTAGAATTTATTGCCTGTAATTGATGTCCTACAGGCAACAGCCACAGGAATCAATAGATCAATTCATCGGTAGATGCCATAGTGAATGCAATGAATACGATTTTTCAGAAACTGAGCTGTCGGAGTGAATAATGGAGCTGGTAATTGTCTCACCAACTAATGAAGTGTTTCAAAAAGACCTCTTGGGGAAAAATAAAGGCCACAGCATTGATTCGCTGCTAGAAGATGGCAGGAAATACAAAGCCATTGTAGCTCGACAACAGCATCTGCAAGCACTCAGTGCAGCCAACAATATTGGCACAGTAACTAGGTCACAAAAAACAAGCACGTTGTGTCATAAGTGTGGTTTGTCCCACTCACCGCGAAGTTGCCCTGCACTTCAGGATCAGTGCTCGGCATGCAGGACAAAAGGACACTGGGCCCGCCTATGCAAGAAATCTGGCTCCAAAGACGCAGCCAGAAGTCACAATAGGACACAAACAGAAGACAGAAGCAGTAACATGACAACAGCAGCAAGGAGAATACCAGAGACCTGCATAAACGCAAGCTGATACACAAAGTCCACAGTGAAATAGACCTGAGACAAGACTCAGAGTGGAGTGATTCTCATCCAGAAGTCAAGCAGGCATTTCACATTGTGAACCTGACACATTTGTTGATGAAGTCAAACAACTGGAAGCTTTTGCTATGATTAATAACATATACCCAAAGAAAGTTGGCAAAGACACACTCAGGACTAAGTTTGACATGGGAGTTAGTGCAAATATCCTACCAGTCTGAATCCTGAAGGATATGTACCGGGGTCACTGGAAATTAATGATACAACTGACAGCTGCAAAGTTAACTGCATACATCCCTTGCAGTGGCACACTAACAACGCAATGCAGCTATGGCATGTTGACATAGAAACCACAAATATTTTACCTGGTAGACATAAGCAGACTAGCAGTGGCAGGACTACCAGTGTGTAAGGACCTCAACATTGTGACGATCCACGAGATCACCAAGGTACCCATTACAACAGAAGAGACCAAGGGCACCCGCATTGAGTCAGTCCAGGACTTACAACAAATGTACCCGGACAGGTTCGATGCCACAGGAGATTTCAAAGGCGATGCCATACTGCACCTCTGAGAGGATGTAATTCCATCAATTGACCCTCCCAGAAAGTGCAGCGTACACATACAAGAAAAGCTTAAGCGCAAGTAGGATGACATGGAACGCAACGGCATCATCCGCCATGTGCATCATCACACAGACTGGTGCAGTTCAATTATGTGCGTGTTAAAGGATGGAGCAATCAGGGACTGTCTAGATCTGAGGCATCTAAACCTCTCCCTAAACAGATGCCCCACAAGATTCCAACATTAGAGGAATTGAATCCCAAGTTCACAGGAGCCAAATTCTTCTCCAAGTTGGATGCTAACCATGGATTTTAGTCGGTACACTAAGGAATCTCAGGAAGTCACCACCTTCAGAACACCATTTGGAAGATATTGCCTCCAGAGTCTACCCTCCGGCTTATCTGTCAGTCAGGATCTGTTTCAGCAGCATATGGACAGAATTACAGAAAACGTGCCTGGATGTATATGCATTGCCAATGATATTGCGGAAATGGGTAAAACCAAAGGAGAGCATGATTGAAATCTTGATTCACTGATGGCAGTAGCTCATTGTTAAGGGCTCATTTTTAACAGCAAGAAGTGCCAGGTGAATGTAGCTCAGATCAAATTCTTTGGCTCCATCTATTCAGGTTGCAGAATCCATCCTGACCCAGGCAAAGTCAAAGATGTAAGGCATATGTCTACTCCACAAGTCAAAGAAGATCTACAGAGATGTCTTGGATTTTTCAACTTCTTGGTGCCATACATTCCAAATTTTTCTGACAAAGCATCATCACTGAGAGAACTCTTAAAAAAAGACATCCTATATGCATGGCAGGACGACCATCAGCATATGTTTGAGTCTCTCAAAAAAGCATTGTCAGCAGAAACCTACCGTAACAAGATCTGGAAGAGTTGTCAAACCACCAAAACGATATATGGACTCTTAAGCTTCTGCACTCGTAAATTTCACAATCTTATCTTTATACTTGTAAATTTTGTAATCTCTATCCCTGTATAACTAGTTTTGATATTATCAAATTTTATGTATTTTTACTTGTAGCGTACGAGACTTATCTTTGGAAAGAAAGGGGATGTTGTATGATCGCTTTAAGAACTCAGTATGCTAATGAGCTAAGTACCAGGATGTAGTCATGTGACTAGAAGCTATAGTCACTCTGCACAGCAACACCCTGGACAAAGGTTATGTAGATAGTTTGCTCTGTATTGTATATATTAGTTTAGCTGTTAATAAACCTTCTGGAGATCTTCAAGGAACTGGAATCCATGTACCTCATTGTGTTGCTTAAAATAACACAAAGAAACTCATGACAGGGGTATGATTGGGTCTTGTTCTTGGGCATCACTTATCTCCTTCCTGGTGAGCAGCTGTAAGGGAGTGAGGGGGCTGCCCCTTCATCTGGCAAATCTAATGAGTGGGTAGTCTGGGCACTCAACCATACTGTAGCACTGTTGGATTGCACTTGTATTACCCTTTCCGTGGTCGGATCATTGGTGGTGAGAATTCCATAGTGCAATCGTCCTGGTATTTGTCAACGTCTACAAGCATTCTAGAAAGAGCATCTGCCACACTGTTCTTCTTACCAGGGAGGTACCAGATAGTGAAATTGTAATCTGCCAGTTCAGCTACCCATCGCTGACCTGTTGTATTAAGCTTTTCTGTTGCGAGCACGTAGGTAAGTGGATTATTGTCGCTGTATATGGTGAATGAGGGTGCATCGTGGAAGTAGCCTCTAAATCATTCAGTCACTGCCCACTTCAAAGCTAAAAGTTCTAGCTTTCCCGAGTGTAAATGGTAGTTCTCTGAAGGACTGAGTGTTCAGGATTTGTAGCCTATAACTTCCCTCTTCCCCTTTTGCTCTTGGTATAGTAACGCACCAAGGCCCTCGTTTGAAGGCTCATTATAGTTCTGAAAATCCGTAATTGGTGGGGTTGTAAGATAGTTCAGCAACACCTCTATGACTTTTTGATGGTTCTCCATCCAACTGATGCGCTGGCGTGATGGGACTTGACCGTTATTCATGCTCGCTGCCTTTCCCCAAAATTTCTTTGTCGTCATTGTGGGGGTTCCTCTTCAGTGCTCTCACTGGACTTTTGTAGTAATTAGTACAGGGGCTTAGCAATGCTTGAGAAGTTAGGGATGTATTAAAGGTAGTATCCTAACAACCAGAAAGATTCCTTCGTCGCCCACGTTGTCATTTGCTTGTGACAGAGGCCCCTCAATTGCAGCTATCTCTCCAGGATCCATCTTATAGCACTTACCTAGGGCCTAAGTCTAGGGCCTTCCGGACTGGTTCCAGTGACCCCACCTCGCTTACCTGAGGTCCAAGGATCGAGCGCTGGGCCTGAGTCCAAGGCCTCTGCAGTACAGGCAGTGGCCACTGCAAGCAGCCCTGTGATTGGCCGGCAGCTCTTGGAGGTGGGATCCCCGTCTTTAAAGGGAAAGGGATCCCGACGCAGGACACCTAGGCTGCAAAACAATGGAGAATTAATCTGGGGGGTGGCGGGGGCACGAAAAGGCCGAGGCGGGGATCCCCACCTTTTTGACCCGGCAACTCCATAAAATCCAGCCCATAGAGTCTTCAATGTTTTGGAAAAAGAGGTCAGTGAGGGGGCCTGAGTAGAACTGGAACAAAGAATGTTCCACGTATCCTATTCAAAGGCTCATATGGGTTCATATTGCGAAACCCTGCAGGGCCGGGGCAGGTGGGGGGGTGAAATTGAAGCCAAGGAAAATGGAAGCCATGGAAAGCATCACCTAATAGTTAACCAAAGACAGTGAAAATGTGAAAGACATGTAGACTCAAACAAAGGATAATTTGCTTTGAAAAAATTACTGTAAATACAAATAGAAAAACCATACTGTTAAGCCAATGTGCTTTGTTGAATGATAATTTTCTTTAAGCCACTGACTGGAGATCTGAATTTATATTTTTTTGAAGAAATTTTAAAAAGAACCTTTTAAACAGGGTGACTGTTGGTAGCTTAAGATGATCACGGTATACTGTATCCTACATTGCAAAAGACTGTGAGGAGGGAGACAAAATATCTGTGCATTTCCAGCAAGAACCAAGACCCAGGAAGTTTAAAGGGACTACCTGTTCTTTTCAGGAAGCAAACAAATATGGCGAGCTGCTATGTTTGAATCACTGAGTGACTGTCATGTGACAAGCCCCTTCCCATCTGTAGTTTTTAAGCTGGTGTTTTTCTTTGCGGCAAAGGAGAAGCAACTAGATTCTGACACATGCAGACCTGAGTGGGGGTCTCTCTCTCTCTCTCCATTCCATCTTGAAAACTTTCAAATCCTGCTTGTTGACTGATCACCTCTGTATACTCCGGCTACAATCAGAAACCCCGTTGGAGGAAATCATCCGCATCGCGATCTGCAAGAGACTCACCGAACCAGTCATCCACCTCTTCAAACTAAAAGCCTCAGGACCACTGAATTCAGCTAGAAGCCAGCCAAATCACCAAACTCCACAGACTGTATACCTGTTTTTAATGGACTCTAACTCAACCAATCTACCTTTCCCCACTCTGTAACCTATTTGTGTGTCTGTAAACCTCTAGTGTGTGCATGAGAGCGAAAGTTTTCACATTGTTTATTATTTTATTAGTTGGATTTAGATACAATAAAGTTAACCTCTTTCTTTGTTGACTTAAGAAAATATGTCCGATTGGTTCTTGTTATGAACATAGCAACTAAATAATCAAACACCTACTGAATTGGCCAGTACATTCACTTTAAGAAATAATTAAATCTGTTGTGGTCAAACAAGGAGAGAGGAGAGGGAAGCCCTTCGACCCCTCCTCACTTGACAATAACAATACACTCACAGGATAAATGGAATACTTTATCAGGATGGAATAAATAACCAAAACAGGCTTTTCTTTCATGAGTTTCACTGACCTACATTGGCTCATGGTCAAGCAATGCCTTGATTTTAAAATTCTCAACCTTGTTTTCAAATCTCTCCATTGCCTTGCCCTTCCCTGTCTCTGTAATCTCCTCCAGCCCCACAACTCTCCAAGATATTTGCGCTCATCTAATTCTGGCCTTGAGCATCCCTGATTTTAATTGCTGCACCATTGGAGGCCGCAAGCTCTGGAATTCCCTCCCTAAAGCTCTCAGCCGCTCTACGTCGCTTTCCTCCCTTACAACGCTCCTTAAAACCTTTGTCTTTGACCAAGCTTTGGTCATCTGCCCTAATATCACCTTACATGTCTCAGTGTCATATTTTGCTTTATAATACTCCACCATCCCAGGAATCAGTCTGGTAAACCTTTGCTGCACTCCCTCTATAGCAAGAACATCCTTCCTCAGATAAGGAGACCAAAACTGCACACAATATTCCAGTTGTGGCCTCACCAAGGCCCTGTATAATTGTAGCAAGACATCCTTGCTCCTGTGCTCGAATCCTCTCACTATGAAGACCAACATACCATTTGCCTTTTTTACCGCCTGTTGCACCTGCATGCTTACCTTCAGCGACTTGTGTACGAGAACACTCAGGTCTCGTTGCATATTCCCTTCTCTCAGTTTATAGTCATTCAGACAATAATCCGCCTTCCTGTTTTTGCTACCAAAGTGAATAACCTCACATTTATCAACATTATACTGCATCTGCCATGCATTTGCCCACTCACTCAATTTGTCCAAATCACCCTGAAACCTCTCTGCATCTTCCTCACAACTCACCCTCCCACCCAGTTTTGTGTCACCTGCAAATTTGGAGATATTACATTTCGCTCCCTCATCTAAATCATTAATATATATTGTGAATAACTGCGGTCCTAGCACCGATCCCTGTGGTACCCCACCAGTCACTGTTTGCCATTCGGAGAAAGACTTGTTTATTCCTACTCTTTGTTTCCTGTAGGTATGATGCTGATGGATAACTCTCTAAGCTGACATCTGTTGCTCCTCAACATTGCTCCATTCAGGGCGGTTACCACGTATGACCTTGGCTCATTACAGATCTTGGACACTTCCGCAGGGAACCATGTCTTAGAGTCATAGAGTCACACAGCACAGAAACAGGTCCTTCGGCCCATCGTGTCTGTGCCAGCCATCAAACACCGACCTATTCGAATCCCATTTTCCAGCACTTGGACCGTAGCCTTGTATGCTATGGCATTTCAAGTGCTCATCTAAATACTTCTTAAATGTTGTGAGAATTCCTGCCTCTACCAACTCTTCAGGCAGTGCGTTCCAGATTCCAAACACCCTCTGGGTGAAAGAATTTTTCCTTAAATCCCTTCTACACCTCCTGACCCTTACCTTAAATCTATGCCCCCTGGTTATTGACCCCTCCGCTAAGGGAAAAAGTTTCTTCCTATCTAATCCATCAATGCCCCTCATAATTTTGTATACCTCAATCATGTCCCCCCTCAGCCTTCTCTGCTCTAAGGAAAACAACCCTAGCCTTTTCAGTCTCTCTTCATAGCTGAAACGCTCCAGCCCAGACAACATCTGCCTGCCGCAGATGCTTCTGTCCATGACAGTATTGGTATGAGTGACTACTGCACAGTCCTTGTGGAGACAAAGTCCCGCCTTCACATTGAGGATACCGTCCATCGTGTTGTGTGGCACTATCACCGTGCTAAATGGGATAGATTTCAAACAGATTTAGCAATGCAAAACTGGGCATCCATGAGGCGCTGTAGGCCATCAGCAGCAGCAGAATTGTACTCAACCACAATCAGTAATCTCATGGCCCGGCATATCCCCCACTCTACCATTACCATCAAGCCAGGAGACCAACCCTGGTTCAATGAA
Source organism: Heterodontus francisci (assembly GCF_036365525.1). Taxonomy (NCBI): domain Eukaryota; kingdom Metazoa; phylum Chordata; class Chondrichthyes; order Heterodontiformes; family Heterodontidae; genus Heterodontus; species Heterodontus francisci. Next base: position 60,892,094 of record NC_090379.1, read on the forward strand.
GAGTGCAGGAGGGCATGCCAGGGGCAACACCAGGCAAACCTCAAAATGAGGTGTCAACCTGGTGAAGCTACAACACAGGACTACTTGCATGCCAAACTGCGTAAGCAGCATGCATTATACAGAGCTAAGCGATCCTGTAACCAACGGATCAGATCTAAGCTCCGCAGTCCTGCCACATCTAGCCATGAATGGTGGTGGACAATTAAACAACTAACTGGAGGAGGTGGATCCACAAATATCCCCATCCTCAATGATGGGGGAGCTCAGCACATCAGTGCGAAAGATAAGGCTGAAGCATTTGCAACAATCTTCAGCCAGAAGTGCCGAGTTGATGATCCATCTTGGCCTCCTCCTGAAGTCCCCAGCATCACAGATGCCAGACTTCAGCCAATTCGATTCACTCCGCGTGATATCAAGAAACGACTGAAGGCACTGGATACTGCAAAAGCTATGGGCCCTGACAATATTCCGGCAATAGTACTGAAGACCTGTGCTCCAGAACTTGCCGCACCCCTAGCAAAGCTGTTCCAGTACAGCTACAACACTGGCATCTACCCTGCAATGTGGAAAATTGCCCAGGTATGTCTTGTACACAAAAAGCAGGACAAGTCCAACCCGGCCAGTTACCGCCCCATCAGTCTACTCTCAATCATCAGTAAACTGATGGAAAGTGTCATCAACAGTGCCATCAAGCGGCAATTGCTTAGCAATAACCTGCTCAGTGATGCTCAGTTTGGGTTCCGCCAGGGCCACTCAGCCCCTGACCTCATTACGGCCTTGGTTCAGACATGGACAAAACAGCTGAACTGAAGAGGTGAGGTGACAGTGACTGCCCTTGACATCAAGGCAGCATTTAACCGAGTATGGCATCAAGGAGCCCTAGCAAAACTGAGGTCAGTGGTAATCAGGGGGAAAACACTCCGCGGCTGGAATCATATCTAGCTCAAAGGAAGATGTTGTGGTTGTTGGAGGTCAATCATCTGAGATCCAGGACATCACTGCAGGTGTTCCTCAGGGTAGTGTCCTAGGCCCAACCATCTTCAGCTGCTTCATCAATGACCTTCCTTCAATCATAAGGTCAGAAGTGGGGATGTTCGCTGCTGATTGCACAATGTTCAGCACCATTCGTGACTCCTCAGATACTGAAGCAGTCCATGTAGAAATGCAGCAAGACCTTGACAATATCCAGGCTTGAGCTGATAAGTGGCAAGTAACATTCGCACCACACAAGTGCCAGGCAATGACCATCTCCAACAAGAGAGAATCTAACCATCTCCCCTTGACATTCAACGGCCTTACCATCGCTGAATCCCCCACTATCAACATCCTAGGGGCTACCCTTGACCAGAAACTGAACTGCAGTAGCCATATAAATACCGTGGCTACAAGAGCAGGTCAGAGGCTAGGAATCCTGAGGCGAGTAACTCACCTCTTGACTCCCCAAAGCCTGTCCACCATCTACAAGGTACAAGTCAGGAGTGTGATGGAATACTCTCCACTTGCCTGCATGGGTGCAGCTCCAACAACACTCAAGAAGCTCGACACCATCCAGGACTAAGCAGCCCGTTTGATTGGCACCCCATCGACAAACATTCACTCCCTCCACACCGACGCACAGTGGCAGCAGTGTGTACCATCTACAAGATGCACTGCAGCAATGCACCAAGGCTCCTTAGACAGCACCTTACAAACCCGCAACCTCTACCAACTAGAAGGACAAGGGCAGGAAATACATGGGACCACCACCACCTGCAAGTTCCCCTCCAAGTCACCCACCATCCTGACTTGGAACTATATCGCCGTTCCTTCACTGTCACTGGGTCAAAATCCTGGAACTTCCCTTCCTAACAGCACTGTGGGTATACCTACCCCAAATGGACTGCAGCGGTTCAAGAAGACAGCTCACCACCACCTTCTCAAGGGCAATTAGGGATAGGCAATAAATGTTGACCTGGCCAGTGACGCCCACATCCCATGAATGAATATAAAAAAAACATCCTGGTGAATCTCCTCTGCACCCTCTCCAGTGCAATCACATCCTTCCTATATTGTGGTGCCCAGAACTGTACACAGTGTTCCAGCTGTGGCCTAACTAGCGTTTTATACAGCTCCATCATAACCACCCTGCTCTTCTATTCTATGCCTCAGCTAATAAAGGCAAGTATCCCATATGCCTTCCTAACCACATTATCTACCTGTGCTGCTGCTTTCAGTGATCTATGGACTAATACACCAAGATCCCTCTGACCTTCTGTACTTCCTAGGGTCCTACCATCCATTGTATATTCCCTTGCCTTGTTAGTCCTCCCAAAATGCATCACCTCACACTTCTCAAGAGTAAATTCCATTTGCCACTGCTCCGCCCATCTTACCAGCCCATCTATATCGTCCTGTAATCTTAGGCTTTCCTCCTCACTCTTTATGACACCACCAATTTTTGAGTCATCTGTGAACTTACTGATCATACTTCCTATATTCACGGCCAAATCATTAATGTACATTATAAACAGCAAGGGTCCCAGCACCGATCCCTGTGGTACCCCAGTGGTCACAGGCTTCCACTCGCCCATCACCCTCTGCCTCCTGCCATTAAGCCAATTTTGGAACCAGTTTGCCAAATTGCCCTGGATCCCTTGGGCTCTTACCTTCTTAACCAATCTCCCATGCGGGACCTTATCAAAAGCCTTACTGAAATCCATGTAGACCACATCAACTGCTTTACTCTCATCTACACATCTAGTCACCTACTCGAAAAATTCAATCAAGTTAGTTAGACACGATCTCCCCCTGACAAAGCCATGCTGACTATCCCTCATTAATGTCTGCCTCTCCAAGTGGAGATTAATGCTGACCCTCAGAATTTTTTCCAGTAGTTTTCCTACCACTGATGTTAGACTCACTGGCCTGTAATTACCTGGTTTATCCTTGCTACCCTTCTTAAATAATGGTACCACATTCGCTGTCCTCCAGTCCTCTGGTACCTCTCCTGTGGCCAGAGAGGATTTGAAAATTTGCGTCAGAGCCCCTGCTATCTCCTCCCTTGCCTCACATAACAGCCTGGGATACATCTCATCTGGCTATGGGGATTTATCCACTTTTAAGCCCGCCAAAACAGTGAATACTTCCTCCCTTTCAATATTAATATGTTCAACTATATCACAATCCCCCTCCCTGCTCTCTACACCTACTTCGCCCTTCTCCATAGTGAAAACAGATGAAAAGTAATCATTTAAAACCTCACCTATATCCTCCGGCTCCGCACACAGATTGCCACTTTGGTCCTTAATGAGCCCTACTCTTTCCCTGCTTATCCTTTTGCCCTTAACATACTTATAAAATGCCTCAGGATTTTTCTTTATCTTGCCCGCCAGTGTTTTTTTATGACCCCTCTTCGCTCTCCTAATTACTTATTTAAGTACCCCCCACTACACTTTCTATTCTCCTCTAAGGCCCCCACTGTTTTCAGCGCTCTGAATCTGCCATAAGCCTCCTTTTTTTTCCTGATCCAATCCTCTATTTCCCTTGACATCCAAGGTTCCCTGGACTTGTTGGTCCTACCCTTCACCTTAACAGGTATATGTTGACTCTGAACTCTCACTATTTCCTCTTTGAATGACTCCCACTGGTCTGATGTAGACTTTCCTACGAGAAGCTGCTTCCAGTCCACTTTGGCCAGATCCTGTTTTATCATATTGAAATCGGCCTTCCCCCAATTCAGTACCTTTATTTCCGGTCTGTCTTTGTCCTTTTCCATAACTATCTTAAATCTTACAGAGTTATAGTCACTATCCCCGAAAAGCTCCCCCACTGACACTTCTACCACTTGTCCAGCTTCATTCCCTAGGATTAGGGCCAGTACCACCCTTCTCTTGTAGGACTTTCTATGTACTGGCTCAAAAAGCTCTCCTGTATGCATTTTAAGAATTCCGTCCCCTTTAAGGCTTTTGCACTAAGATTATCCCAGTTGATATTAGGGAAGTTGAAATCACGTGTGATTTTCATTTTCTCTTGTCTTACCAATAATTTATCTTGCACTGACGATCTGATCAAATGTTGACTCGGAAGAGTTGTCCTGAATTGCCTTCTGAATATGATCTCTGCTGGGGATGGTAATCCTGCATCTGTATCTGTAGTCATGTTGCTCGTGGGTACAACATTGCAATTTGAATATTGTGATTATTCTCCTTACATTTCAAGATTAGTGACTTTACCATCCGCACTGTTATTTCTGCTAGTCCATTTGACTTTGGATAGTGTGGAGATGACAAAACATGATTTACAGCCCACTTTGTGCACATGGCTTACTAGTGTACTGTGGACCATTATCCAATACTATCTCCTCCAGGAACCAAAAAGACTGAAAATTGCACTCATCATGTTTGCTCCCAATGCACTTGATGTATCCCTCAGTTGGTGAATGATAGGAAATTTGGAGAAGTAATCGAAAATAGGAAGTCATCACCTCTGACAGTAAATAAGTCAGTAGCTATTCTTGACCATGGATGTGATGGAATATCATGAAGAATGGATTGGCTCTTTGTGTTGACTGAGCTGATGCTCCTGACATGCATCACATATCCTCACTGCTTGTTCTGTGTCGTTATCGATCTGTGGCCAATAAGTTGTCTCACGTGCAAATTGTCTTGATCTTTCAATGCCCATGTGACCTTGATGTAATTGGATAAGAATATCTTGATGAAGCGCTTTTGGTATCAATACTCAGCCCTTGAAAATGACTGCACTTGACATCCCTAATTCATCAAAAGGTTCGGAGGTCTGTGGGAATCTCTTGCATTGCATCTGGCCATGCGCTGATGATGAGCTGGCATAATGCCCTGAGGACAGGATCTCTGGAAGTCTTTCTTTGGAGTTCTTCGCATCTGTTCTGTCCAAGTCATATTAGGTCAACGTTGTACATGTCTACTAGTTCCACATCTACTTCGTCCACTTGGACCAACGGTACATCTTCTGTCTTCTTGGGGTTGGGTAGCCTGCTCAATGTGTCATACGTAACCATGAGGTTTTCAGGTTTGTATCGGACCTCACAATTGTACCCCTGTACTTTGATTAATAATCTTTGGAGTCGAGGTGGTGCGCTGGTGAGTGGTTTTTGACAAATCATTGCTAACGGCTTGTGATCAGCCTTGACTACAAAGCATTTACCAAATAGGTATGTATGGAATCTGGTGATACCAATGTCTCTTACTCGATGTTTGAATAGCTCACCTGAGTGGGTGACAAACTTTTAGAAGTGAAGGCATTTGGTCTACCTTCCTGTAATAGACATGCTCCGACACCCTTTTGTGAAGCATCTACTTCGAGTGTAGTTTCTTTCCTTGGGTTGTAATATTGTAAACATGCTTCAGCAGCAAGTGGCTGTTTTAAAGAGTCAAACACGTGTTGATGATCTTCGTGCCACAAGAATGGCGTATCTTTCTTGAGAAGTTCACACAGAAATGATGCTTTCTCAGAGAAATTTGAGATATATGGTGCTAAGAAGTTAAACAGACCCAAACATCTCTGTAAATCTTCTTTATCTTGAGGGCTAGGCATTTATTGTACATCCACAACTTTACTGGGATCTGGTCATATTGCAGTGTCAGAATAAGATTGAACTGAAGAAATTAATATGGCTCACATTGATAGCACATTTTCTGCTATTAAACACAAGATCTTCTCTTCGAGCCATCTCCATTCAAATGTGAAGATTCTTGTCATGCTCTTCCTCAGTAATTCCCATGACCAATATGTCATCTGCAATACAAACACAGCCAGGAACACTCTCAGTATCGTGATCCATAAGCTATTGGAACAGGTCTTGACTCACTGACAGACCGAATGGTAACCATAGAAAGCAATACCTCCCAAATGGTGTCTGAATGTTGTTAGTTCCTGTGAATGCTCGGAATGGTACATTGACCAATACCCATGTTTGGCATCTAACTTTGAGAAGAACTTGGCTCTAGCAAACCTTGGGCTGAGCTCCTCTAGAGTAGGAATCTTGTGAGGACCCCTCTTGAGTGCTCGATTTAATCTTCTGAGATCCAAGCATGCTCTTATGGTACCATCTTTCTTGATTGCAGTGGTTAAAGAGGTACACCAATCAGTGTGTTGCTGAACATGGCAAATAATCCCTTGTCATTCCATCACATCAAGTTCGGCCTTTAATTTGTCCTGCATATGGACATTACACTTCTGTGGTCGATCTATTAAGGGAACTGCATCGTCTTTCAGGTGAAGAATGGTTTCTCCTATAAAACTGCCCATGGTGTCAAATCTATCCGGGTATTTCTGTTTCAGATCTTGAATAGACTCAATAGGGTCACACCTGCCTTGATTATCTAGCATTGGTGATTTACTGATCTTGTGAATCATCATAATCCAGAATTCACTCCAGGTCAATAGTTCTGCTGCCGCTGGACTATTGGTGTTAACAACATAGAAGACTTGTGGTGACCATGCAGAACTTCCATATCTGCACTTCAATGTCAGTGCTCCATGCAGTAGATTGATGAACCATTATATGCGGTGAGTCTAGCTCTTGTTGGCTGTAACATAGACTCCCACTTTGCTAGGTACATGTCTTTGAGTGTCTGCAGTGGTAAAATGTTGGCACTTGCCCCAGTGTCTATCTTCAGCATAGCTTGTGCTTGCCACTTTTGTTAGAATGTATAATTTCAACTGTACTGAAAGCTTCCAGTTGTGTGATTGCATCCATGTGCTGTGTGATTGTCACTGTATGGAAAGCTTGTTCATTTTCTAGCTTGAGTTTGCCTCTTCCAGTGCTTTCTTTGCTGTCTAGGTCTCTGCCTGTGTCTCTGTCTAGGACATGCCTGTGCTTGAAATAGTACTTGGTGAACTCATTTTTTATTCTTGTCACTAGGTGACATCTGTTTTTTGTTGAGCTGTGGCTTGTTGTGGCTTCTGACCGCTTCTTTGCTGCCAGATTTTCTACACTGTCTTGCCCAGTTTCCCTTTAGACCACACGTCTTGCAGATATCTCTGAATGCGGGACAGTTATGTGGCTGTTACATTAGACTGCACTTGTCGTACCCTTTGCCCTGTTGAGATGCCCTGGCTACCTCACCTATAGTTGTTGCTGTTCCAAGCGCTTGTATATATTACCTGCTTGCAGCTATAGCTTCATATTTTCTGCCATCTTTGAGTAGACAGTCAATGTCATATCCTTTATTTTTATCAAGCAGATCATATTTGAGTGCCTCTATTGGAGTCAATACAATTACCAGCTCCATTATTGTCTCAGGGAGTTCTGCATCTGAGAAATCACAAACTTTGCCTTTTTCTCAACATCAACTGACAAACTGGTCAATACTTTCTTTGGGCTGTTGTCTATAGGCTACCAGTTAAAGTCAATGGATTCTAAAGTTGACTTTGTCTCTTAACTGGTCCTTCAGTGTTGTCCAGAATTTAGATGGGTCTTTCTGATCTGCTTCTGACAGTCCAGAAGTGTTGATGCGATGGAGACCTTCATCGTCAATCGCTATCTTTATTTTTATTGCTTGCTTGTCTGGTTCTTGCTCGGTCTAAAAAGCATAACTCCATACGTTGTCGAAATAGTTGGAATTCATGAAGGACATCCGGAACCTTCCAATTCATAGCTGGTTACTTCGTTGCCATGGCATCAAAATTTCTTGCTTCACAAGAATTCTTTTTGCCACGGCTTTCCCCTTGAACTACTTTTCCTATAATGACTTTTCTTTGAGGAAAAAAATGCAGGTCTACTGTGTCTGCAGCACTGGACCTCTGCCACACCCCGAACCCTGTGGCTACAGCACAAGCTTTCAGCCTCTGCACGAGGAGACTCTGCCCCTCGGTGCTCTTTTCAGTGCGAAAACTCACGATGCTTAATGGCAGTGCAGTCTCACAGCCTCAGATTCAGTCTCAAAGTCTTAGATTAACTTTTGTTTGAGCCTGATTCTGTCAGAACACAGCCTTTCTGGGTCAGTTACCATTCCCATAAAATTTCCCTTTCGATTACTCACTCTCTGGGAGTACCAATTCTCAAGGGTGATTTTCGAATTCAGTCCCAAATCCCGCCGCCCCTGCTTCTTCCGGCTGTTTTCAGAGTTGTCTAAGGTTTTTATGGCTTCTCCTGTTGTCCACAATGTCACGCTTGTGATCGCTGTCACTATGTTGAACACTGCTGCTAACACTTTGTGCACATCTGCATCGCTGCCGCCATATTATGTTATTTGGCTGTTAACACAAATGTGCCAAACACTATAACAATGATTGGTGAGCTAAACCAAGGGTTCTTTATTGAAAATAACAGGATTCTAGGAGAATAATAGCAAAATACTGCAGATGCTGGAAATCTGAAATAAAAACAAGAAATGCTGGAAATACTCATGTGGTCTCCTCTACATTAGGGAGAACAAACGCAGATTGGGTGACCGCTTTGCAGAACACCTCCACTGAGTCCGTAAGCATGACCCTGAGCTTCCGGTTGCTGGCCATTTCAACACCCCCCACCCTGCTCTCATGCTCACATCTCTGTCCTGGGATTGTTGCAGTGTTCCAACAAATATCAACGCATGCTCGAGGAACAGCATCTCATTTACCGATTAGGCACACTACAGCCTGCCGGACTGAACATTGAGTTTAATCATTTCAGAGCATGATGGCCCCCCCCCCCCCCCCCCCCCACCGTTTTATGTTTAGTTATTTTTTCTTTTTTTCTTTTAGTTTTTTTAGTTTGTTTAGTTTGTTTCCACTGTGCCTACCCACTGTTTCTGTTTTTTTTAGGGTTGTGCTTGGAGTGCTTTGTGCTTTACAGTCTATTTACACCCTTTCTGTACTAACGCTTTGACTTTCAGCACACCATTAACATACTGTTTGCCTTTGTTCCATGACCTTCTGGTCAGTTATTCTCTGTGACTTGTCCTATCAACACCTTCTCTTTTGTTATCTCTTGCCGCCCCCCCCCCCACCCTTTTACTTGCTTAAAACCTTTTACATTTCTAATAGGCTGCGTTTGCTGACAATGCAACCACTAGGTGACGCTGCAGTGGCACATGTGCAAATGCAGCCTGTGCCACTAAAATGTCACAGTCTGCGACGTTCAGGCAGCTGCCAGGACTAAAGATGGCACTGCTCAAATAATCACACAAAGGCAACGTAAACACATGACAGCACACAATGGCCGGAGAGAGCGAGCGGGCCATGGAGGGAGAGAGCGAGCGGGACGGGCTGAGAGAGAGCGAGCCGGCCGGGGAGGGAGAGAGCGAGCGGGACGGGGAGGGAGAGAGCGAGTGGGATGGGGAGGGAGAGAACGAGCGGGCCGAAGAGGGAGTGAGCAAGTGGGCCGGTAAAGGAGAGAGTGGGGGGGAGGAGGAGAGCGCACCACCAAGGTCTTCAGCCACGCTCTCCCCGCTCCCCTCACCTCCGCTCTCCCCACTCCTGCTCTCCCCACTCCCGCTCTCTCCCCACTTCCCCCACTCCCGCTCTCTCGCCGCGTTACGCGATGACATCATCTGCGCATGTGCCAACCAGTCCTGGCAATGCGAAACGCTGCGCATGCGCAGAGAGCAGGAGCTCGGCTGCGTTGTCAAGAATCACTTTGTTTCTAATATCTGCCAGTTCTGATGAAGGGTCACTGACCTGAAAAGTTAACTCTGCTTCTCTCTCCACAGATGCTGCCAGACCTGCTGAGGATTCTAGGAGAGCTCTTCAATATGCGTCCGACCTGCTGACTAACACTGCTCCAACTACTGTATCACTTGTTAACTTGCATCATTAGCTGTGATGATGTATACTAAACTATTTACATATTCAGTTGTATCTTAATCAGTATTAAAGCAATTAATTCAATATCACAACAGCGCCTGTGAGGGGTGGCACCCTCAACCTCTTCAGTGACAGCTTCAGCCTTTGGCTGGCACGCCAGATGGCTTGAAGGAACACCAGCTAAGGCGCAACTGGCATCCCTTCTAGACATCCCTGTGCCATCAGCGTCAATGCTACATAGTGTGGCATGCATCATGTGTATGTCAGTGCACAATTCCTGCATGGACTCCAAGTGCTGCCTCATATGACTCTCCATGAGATTGCTCACTCCCTCGATGGAGGAGTTCATGCACTCAAAGCCCTGAGCCATTGTCAAGCACATGAGCTGGATGGACTCCTCCATTCTCAGTCTATGACCCCTCACTGCCTCATGCAACTCTGACATGTGGGAGCACATCTGTTGTTGCTGGTCTAGGTAACATCTCCTTTCCTGTGACTCCTGAGGCTCTGCATCTGTGCCCAGCTGAGTAGGACTGTGTCTGTCCTCCCTCCTCCGAGTGGAACTGCCAATAGCTGCCTCTGCCCCAGCACCTCCTCCTGCACACTAGTGCCATGTTTTTCACCCAGTGCCACCCTATCTGACCGCAAGCGAGGACCCACCGAGGTGACTGTATCTGGGCTGTGGATGGTGCACTTGTGGGTGTGACAGTGCTTCTTCTGAACTTTGCTTCGGCTGCTCTTGGCCCTGTGATGGTGAGGGGAAGGTCTCCTTGGCTCGTGTCTGCATCTGTGGGAGACACGAGAAGAGATTATGAGAAGTAGCTGTGGAGAGCAGAAGCCTCTTCAGTGCTGAGCTTCCCAATGCAACTCAATGTTCGGTGTGCTGTTGGACAGGGTGGAGTGCTAGGTTCCCCCTTAATGAATGCATTGCCCTCTATAATCACCATCTCCACCATAAGCCCCCACCTCACCATGGCTGATTTCCTCATGGTCTGCGATCCTGGCTATTTCCATGGCTCCCTCCTCCATGGCTATGATCATGTGAAGGTAGGGGGCTCTTTCTCCTGTCTGCGCCATCTCCCATGCATTATGAGCCCGTTTCTCCTGCAGGGACAAAAGAGAGCTTGATAAGGCACTGCTGGCCTGAGTGGCCAATGACAGTTGCTCCTATTCATTGGCAGCTGCATGTTTCAGTGCTGACAGGTCCTCAGCAGCACTATGGCTCATAGCCATTCTGAGGGATCAGTAAGTGCCCTGAGCACAGATTCTTCCCATGTTCAGAAGTAGCATGCGGCCTCAGGCTCCTCAGCTGATGTGTCTGCTGGAGGGTGTAGATCCTGAGGCCTGTCTGGAGGGTTGGGGGTTTCACTCACCTTGCCAGAGTGTATCAGGTCATTGAACCTCTTCTTCAACTGACTGTGTCAGCTATGTCTATCCAGGCCTTCTTAGTCTGAGTGGGTGGCCTCCTCCTGCCACCTTCCAGAAAAAGGACCTCCCTCCTCTCCCTTACAGCGTCCAAGAGGATCTCCAGATCCACATCAGAGAATCGAGGAGCTGCCCTGCCCTGGGTCCGAGGCCTCTGAGTGTCCTGATACTTTCTTGAATTCTAAGTTTCTGTGCTCTTCCAATCTGAAGTTACAGTAATGAAACGACAGCCACAATAATGGTCCCATGCCTATTTAAATCATGCCCACACCTGAGCAGTCCCACCTCAGTTCCCGTCCCCATGGCTGCTAATTGGCTACCAAACCTGTCTCCATGCCAATTAAGGGGGTGCCCCTGTGAAACTCGGGACCAATGACTGCTCCTCCCCCCCGGGGGCGGGTTTAGGACCCGGAAACAATCCTGACTTCCGTTTCCCATGCCTGCAGCGAAAATTCAGCCCAAGTAGTCTGGCGTAAGATAATTCAAAATACTTTTTACCAGTTGTAACTCTACAACTGGTAAGTATAAAACGTATAAAATGAGTTTGCACAGAGCTAGTCTACTTATCTAAGTGAATGATGGTGTGACAATTTACAGCCTAACACAAGATTCAATATATGGATCATATATATTCAATAGAGTCATAGAGTTATTTTCGGCCCATCGAGTCTATGCCAGCTCTCCATTGAGCAGTCCAGTCAGTCCCATTCCTGCGCTCGATCCCTGTAGCCCTGCAAGTTTATTTCCTTCAAGTGCCCATCCGATTTCCTTATTAAATTATTGATTGTTTCTGCTTCTACCATCCTCGTAGGCAGCGAGTTTCAGCTCATTACCACTCGCTGGGTAAAAAATTTCTTCCTCACGTCATCTCTGCATCTCTTGCCCAAAACCTTAAATTTGTGTCCCCTAGTCCTTATACCATCAGCTAATGGGAACAGCTTTTTTTTGTCTACCCTATCCAAACCAGTCATAATCTTGTACTCCTCTATCAAATCTCCCTTCAATCTACTTTGCTCCAAGGAAAACAGCCCCAGCTTCTCCAACCTAACCTTGTACTTAAAATCCCCCACCCCTGGAACTATTCTGTACCCTCTCAAGGACCCTCACATCCTTCCTAAAGTGTGGTGACCAAAATTAGATGCAATACTTTAGTTGGGGCCTAACCAGAGCTCTATAAAGGTTCAGAATAACTTCCCTGCTTTTGTACTCAATACTTCTATTTTTGAAGGCCAAGATCCCATATGCTTTACTAACCACTCTCTCAATATGTCCTGAATCCTTCAAGGATCTATTCACATGCATCCCAGGTCCCTCTGTCCCTGCACACTCTTTAGAACTATGCCATTAAGTCTCTATGGCCTCTCCCCATCTCGTCAGCCAAAATGCATCGCCTCACACTTCTCTGTATTAAATTCCTTCTGCCACTTATCTGCCTATTCTGCTAGCTAATCTATGTCCTGTTGCAGTCAATTTATATCATCCTCACTGTTTGCCACTCCTCCAAGTTTGGTATCAACTGCAAATTTTACTCTCCATACTCACTATATATCAAAAAAGCAGTGATCCTAGCACTGATCCTTAGGGAATGCCACTGTCTACCATCCTCCAGCCTGAAAAAAAAATTTATCACGACTTGCTGTTTTCCGTCCTTAATCCAATCTTTTAACTAAGCTAACACTGACACTGACCCTCCTATTCCAGGAGCCTCAATTTTGTCAACCAGCCTTTAATGAGGTACTTTGTCAAACACTTTCTTAAAATCTAAATCGACAATATCCACTGCATTCCCTTCATCAACCTTCTCTGTTACATCATCAAAAAATTCAATTATATTAGTTAAGCATGATCTGCCTTTCACAAATCCATGCTGGCTATCCTTAATTAGCTCAAAGGAATCCAAACGCTTGTTGATTAGTTTGCCTGATTATGGTTTCTAAAACCTTACCCACCACTGATGTTAAACTGACTGGTCTGTAGTTATAAGGACTGTCCTTACACCCTTTCTTGAGCCCTATGGGAAGTGGTGGCCACCTAATGCCGGTGGCATTAGGTGGCCACCATGGAATCATCATGATTCTGAACTTCTATGTTTCAGGATCTTTCCATGGATCTTCTGGTACCATCTACAAGATGCACTGCAGCAACTCACCAAGGCTCCTTCGACAGCACTTTCCAAACCTGCAACCTCTACCACCTAGAAGAACAAGGGCAGCAGATTCATGGGAACACCACCTGCAAGTTCCCCACTAAGTCACACAGCATCCTGACTTGGAAATATATCGCCGTTCCTTCACTGTCGCTGGGTCAAAATCCTGGAACTCTCTTCCTAACAGCACTGTGGCTGTACCTACATCCCAAGGACAGCAGTGGTTCAAGAAGGCAGTTCACCACCACCTTCTCAAGGGCAATTAGGGATAGGCAATAAATGCTGTCCGAGCCAGCGACACCCACATCCCATGAATGAATTAAAAAAACACAAGTGCCAGGTAATGGCCATCTCGAACAAATGTGTGGGATCTCCCAGTCTGCAGCTCATCACTGCATCAAGATGGTCACCAATGCAATTTTCAAAGAGTGCCAGCCAATACGTGTGCTTTCGTACAAGCTGAGAGGGCCATAGGGTTCGGGGCCATCGCTGGATTTTACCTAGATGCAGGCTTTCATTGACTGCACGCATGTGGCCATCAAGGCTCCCACACACCAGGCAGCCATCTTCATCAACAGGAAAGGCTACCATTCGCTCAATGTACAACTGGTCTGAGACCACTGCATATGGATCCTTCAGGTGTGTGCATGTTCTCTGGGAACCAGTCATGACAACTGCATACTGAGGCAGTCCCAGACGCCTGAACTTTTCAGGACCCTCGCATGCCTTCAAGGATGGTTACTGGATGATGAGGGCTACCCACTGAAGACATGGTTACTGATGCCTCTATGGCACCCAAGCACAGAGGCTGAGGAGAGATACAGCATCTGCCACAGGACAACTCGAGCAGGCCAGAGGGCTCCTGAAGATGCTGTTTAGATGCCTGGATAGATCCAGTGGAGCCCTTCAATATACCCCAGCAAGGATCTTGCGTATTATGGTGGTGTGCTTTGTTCTGAACAGCCTGATGCTACCGAGGGGAAAGGCTTTGAACAATGAGGACGTCCTGGAGTGCGATACTTTCTCTGATGACGAGGCGAGAGAGGAAGATGCTGACCGGGGGCTGCATGATGAACCACCCAGGGACTACAGGCAAGGTGCAATGAAATACGTGCAAGGGAGGCTCATGACGCACTAATGCAGGCACTTTTCAGATGATCCTTACAGACAGATCCATGCAATCCACTAAAGCTACAGCCTTCTGCAGCCCTGTGGCTGTTTCCTTGATTGCCCTTGCCATTTACCTTCACCCGTTATTACATTAAATAATCAAAAAGGCTAATGGAATGCTAACCTTTATATCTAGAGGATTGGAGGTTATGCTGCAGCTGTACAAGACCCTGGTTAGACCCCACTTGGAGTACTGTGAGCAGTTCTGGACACCACACCTTAGGAAGGATATATTGGCCTTGGAGGGAGTGCAACATAGGTTTACAAGAATGATACCTGGACTACAGGGGTTAAGTTACGAGGAGAGATTACACAAATTAGGCCTGTTTTTGCTAGAATTTAGGAAGGTTAAGGGGTGATCTGATTGAAGTCTTCACGATATTAACAGGAAAAGACAGGCTAGATAAAGATAAACTATTTCCACTGGTTGGAGATTCTATAACTAGGGGGCATAGTCTAAAAATTAGGACCAGACCATTAAGGAGAGATGTTAGGAAGCACTTCTTCACACAAAGGGTGGTAGAGGTTTGGAACTCTCTCCCACAAACAGCAGTTGAAGCTAGAACAGTTGTTAATTTTAAATCAGAGATAGATAGATTTTTGTTAAGCAAAGATATTAAGGGATATGGGCCAAAGGCAGGTATATGGAGTTAGGCCACAGATCAGCCAAGATCTCATTGAATGGCGGAACAGGCTCGAGGGGTTGAATGGCTACTCCTGTTCCTATCTTCCTATGTTCCTACATTAGACAGTAGCATGGGGAATGCCTTGACCTCACTCAGTGTGGTCCTTCCCATCACACCCTTTGAGGCAACCAGGGTACTCTTAAAGGCCCAGCAGTCTGCAAGAAATTAAAGGATTCCTCTTACCTTGCAACATTCCACATTTATTGGAAATCACAATCATTGCAAGGTTGTATGCTTTAACAAAAATAAACCCACAAATCCCAAGTGCAACCAGGTGGTCTTCTTAAATCGCTTATGTGTGCTCCTACCTGGTGCTCCCTCTACACTCTCAGCTGAGTTGGAGGCAGGCTGTTGACCTTTATGTTCTGTGATTTTTGATGACTTTGGTGGTCATCCTCTGGCTGCCTGAGGATTTGAGAGGTCCAACATATTGAGGGCCTCCTGCACAGATACAGGAACATCCTTTGTCATTGGGGCTACATGAGGCACTGGTAGCACTGACAGAAGGGCTGAGGAGGTGCTGCCACCCCAAAAGCACACTGAGAGGAGCCCCATATGCATCAGACAGCCGCTCCTCTACCTTTTTAGGGTACACTTGTCACTCCCTGCTCACCAGAGGAGACTAAGGACCTCGCCGTGGCTCCAGGCGGCTTGCCTCCCTTTCACCCAGCTAGTGCTCCATAGAGCTCATGGAGATGGCGATGGCGTGCAAGTCAACACGTATCTCTGGCATCCACTGGGCAGTATGCTGGCTGTGGATCTCCAAGAGGGTCACCACTCTCTCCATAGAGGAAGCCAAGCGTGCACACACCAGGACATGGCAGCACTCATGGTCTGGATAGACTCTTTCATTGTCCGAGCTTGGGTGTGCATAGCCTCTGGAAGTACCACCAGATGCTCACCCACCTCACGCTGCAGGTCCATCATTGACCACCTTGTTGATAACTCTAGAGGTATGTCATCAGCCTGAAGCTCAGCATAGATCTGGTCTCCCACAGTCCTCCAAGTGTGAGGGGCCTCAGCTGTCACAGCCTCCATCAGCTGCTCGTGCTCGTGCACATCTGTGCTGTGTTCACCAGGTTGTGATAATGAATTTACGTGAGCACAGATACCCACCGACGTGAGAGTGGTGGAACCTCTGGGGGAATGATGTGACAGTGCACCCTCTGAGGTCCCCTCCTCCTCCTCCTCTCAGGTGGATGGCTGTCCCCCAGTCACTGCAGCCTGCTGCTCTTGTATTTGACCTGCGTGAGAGAGAAGAGTAATTTGACAGTAATGCGCATTCCATCATGTCCTTCACAGAATTCCTAGTGTGGAGCTCCATGTGACCAGTGGTGGACACGTGAGCACTATGCCTTGTGTTCACCAGAGGCTCTCTAGTGCCCATCGATTAGGCCACTCACTTTCTTGGGGTTGTCAAGAAAGCATGATATGCCAAATGAGGGACTATTAATTCATCAGTTGGAAACTTCATTAGAATCACACGTAAGGCTGTAAGGTAAGCAATGTGTTGTGTACTCGTCTTGGTGGACCACATGAGGTCATTAACCCTCGTGCAGCACTGAAGCCAGGTTTGAAGGACGACCCCACAGCTGCTGACATCCTCTACGATCTCTGTCCAGGCTTGGTTTGTCTCCTGGGTGGTCTCCACCTCCTGTCCCAGAGGAAGAGGGCTTCCTTCCTTGCATGAGCAGCCTGGAGGAGAGCCTGCAGGGAGGCATCAGTTAACTGTGAGGCCACTCTGGATTGTCCTTCAGCCAGTTCAAGCAATGTCCTGTTCTTCAAGTCTCCCTCTGTACTGCCTGTGTGGATGATTCCATTTGGTAGATTGCTGGCAGCCCTTTAAATATGGTGCCAGTGCTTCCAGCAGTGTAATCTTATGCTGCCTGTGCCAACTGAGTGGCCAGCTCCCAGCAGTTAATTGACTGACTGCAATGTAATCTCAAGCTTTAGTGCCTCCCCTCTCCACCCTCCCCCCACCTGCTCGCCAACGGCTCCCACTTCCGAAAGGGTAGGCGGTGGCGTAGTGGTATTATCACTGGATTAGTAACCCAGCGACCCAGGGTATTTCTCTGGGGACATGGGTTCGAATCCCACCACAGCAGAAGGTGGAATTTGAATGTAATTAATAAATCTGGAATTAAAAGCTAGTCTAATGATGTCCATGAAACCATTGTCGATTGTTGTAAAAACCCATCTGGTTCACTAATGCCCTTTAGGGAAGGAAATCTGCTGTCCTTACCTGGTCTGGCCGACAGGTGACTCCAGACCCACAGCAATGCGGTTAACTCTTACATGCCCTCTGAAATGGCCTAGTAAGCCACTCAGTTGTATCTAACTGCTACAAAGTCAATAAAAAGGAATGAAACTAGACGGACCACCCGGCATCGACCTAGACACCGGAAATGACAACGGCAAACCCAGCCCTGTCGACCCTGCAAAGTCCTCCTTACTAACATCTGGGAGCTTGTGCCAAAGTTGGGAGAGCTGTCCCACAGACTAGTCAAGCAACAGCCTGACATAGTCATACTCACGGAATCATACCTTACAGACAATGTCCCAGACACTGCCATCACCATCCCCGGGTATGTCCTGTCCCACTGGCAGGAGAGACCGACCAGAGGTCGTGGCACAGTGGTATACAGCAGGGAGGGAGTTTCCCTGGGAGTCCTCAACATCGACTCTGGACCCCATGAAGTCTCACGGCATCAGGTCAAACATGGGCAAGGTAACCTCCTACTGATTACCACCTACCACCCTCCCTCAGCTGATGACTCAGTATTCCTCCATGTTGAACACCACTTGGAGGAAGCACTGAGGGTGGCAAGGGTACAAAATGTACTCTGGGTGGGGGACTTCAATGTCCATCACCAAGTGGCTCGATAGCACCACTACTGACCGAGCGGGCCAAGACCTAAAGGACATAGCTGCGAGACCGGGTCTGCGGCAGGTGGTGGGGGAACCAACACGAGGGAAGAACATACTTGACCTCGTCCTCACCAATCTGCCTGCCGCAGATGCTTCTGTCCATGACAGTATTGGTAGGAGTGACCACTGCACAGTCCTTGTGGAGACGAAGTCCCGCCTTCACATTGAGGATACCATCCATCGTGTTGTGTGTCACCTTGCTAAATGGGATAGATTTCGAACAGATCTAGCAATGCACAACTGGGCATCCATGAGGCGCTGTGGGCCATCAGCAGCAGCAGAATTGTACTCAACCACAATCTGTAACCTCATGGCCCAGCGTATCCCCCACTCGACCATTACCATCAAGCCAGGAGACCAACCCTGGTTCAATGAAGAATGCAGGAGGGCATGCCAGGAGCAGCACCAGGCATACCTCAAAATGAGGTGTCAACCTGGTGAAGCTACAATACAGGACTACTTGCATGCCAAACTGCGTAAGCAGCATGCAATAGACAGAGCTAAGCGATCCCGTAACCAACGGATCAGATCTAAGCTCTGCAGTCCTGCCACATCTAGCCATGAATGGTGGTGGACAATTAAACAACTAACTGGAGGAGGTGGATCCACAAATATCCCCATCCTCAATGATGGGGGAGCTCAGCACATCAGTGCGAAAGATAAGGCTGAAGCATTTGCAACAATCTTCAGCAAGAAGTGCCGAGTTGATGATCCATCTTGGCCTCCTCCTGAAGTCCCCAGCATCACAGATGCCAGACTTCAGCCAATTCGATTCACTCCGCATGATATCAAGAAATGACTGAAGGCACTGGATACTGCAAAAGCTATGGGCCCTGACAACATTCAGGCAATAGTACTGAAGACCTGTGCTCCAGAACTTGCCGCACCCCTAGCAAAGCTGTTCCAGTACAGCTACAACACAGGCATCTACCCTGCAATATGGAAAATTACCCAGGTATGTCCTGTACACAAAAAGCAGGACAAGTCCAACCCGGCCAACTACCGCCCCATCAGCCTACTCTCAATCATCAGTAAAGTGATGGAAGGTGTCATCAACAGTGCCATCAAGCGGCAATTGCTTAGCAATAACCTGCTCAGTGACGCTCAGTTTGGGTTCCGCCAGGGCCACTCAGCTCCTAACCTCATTACAGCCTTGGTTCAAACATGGACAAAAGAGCTGAACTCAAGAGGTGAGATGAGAGTGACTGCCCTTGACATCAAGGCAGCATTTGACCGAGTATGGCATCAAGGAGCCCTAGCAAAACTGAGATCAATGGGAGTCAGGGGGAAAACCCTCTGCTGGCTGGAGTCATACCAAGCGCAAAGGAAGATGGTTGTGGTTGTTGGAGGTCAATCATCTGAGCTCCAGGACATCATTGCAGGAATTCCTCAGGGTAGTGTCCTAGGCCCAACCATCTTCAGCTGCTTCTTCAATTACCTTCCTTCAATCATAAGGTCAGAAGTGAGGATGTTCGCTGATGATTGCACAATGTTCAGCACCATTCGTGACTCCTCAGTATTGAAGCAGTTCGTGTAGAAATGCAGCAAGACCTGGACAATATCCAGGCTTGGGCTGATAAGTGGCAAGTAACATTCGCACCACACAAGTGCCAGGCAATGACCATCTCCAACAAGAGAGAATCTAACCATCTCCCCTTGACATTCAACGGCATTACCATCGCTGAATCCCCCAATGTCAACATCCGAGGGGCTACCATTGACCAGAAACTGAACTGGAGTAGCCATATAAATACTGTGGCTACAAAAGCAGGTCAGAGGCTAAGAATCCTGAGGCGAGTGACTCACCTCCTGACTCCACAAAGCCTGTCCGCCATCTACAAGGCACAAGTCAGGAGTGTGATGGAATACTCTCCACTTGCCTGGATGTGTGCAACTCCAACAACACTCAAGAAGCTCGACATCATCCAGGACAAAGCAGCCCGCTTGATTGGCCCCCATCTACAAACATTCACTCCCTCCACCACCGATGCACAGTGGCAGCAGTGTGTACCATCTACAAGATGCACTGCAGCAATGCACCAAGACTCCTTAGACAGCACCTTCCAAACCCGCGACCTCTACCAACTAGAAGGACAAGGGCAGCAAATACATGGGAACACCACCACCTGCAAGTTCCCCTCCAAGTCACACACCATCCTGACTTGGAACTATATCGCCGTTCCTTCACTGTTGCTGGGTCAAAATCCTGGAACTCCCTTCCTAACAGCACTGTGGGTGTACCTACCCCACATAGACTGCAGCGGTTCAAGAAGGCAGCTCACCATCACCTTCTCAAGGGCAATTAGGGATTGGCAATAAATGCTGGCCTGGCCAGCGACGCCTACATCCCATGAATGAATTTTTTAAAACTGGCAGCGGGGCCTTGGGCCTTTCTGTAAAATGCAGCTCATAGTATACATTCAATTATGTGTTTTTTTAATTAATTCATGAGTTGTGCATTTTGCTGGCAAGACCAGCATTTATTTACCATCCATAGTTGCATTAAGAAAGCGATGGTGGACCACCGCCGCATAGCAGTTTGGCACAACTGAGCTACTTGTTAGGCTATTACAGAGAGTAATGCCAGCCAAGAGCGACGTCTCAATTCATTCCATCTTCGCTGCCTTCGGAGAATACTTGGCATCGGGGTCATGATGCAGCTGTACAAAACTCTGGTGAGGCCGCACCTGGAGTATTGCGTGCAGTTCTGGTCACCGCATTATAGGAAGGATGTCGAAGCTTTGGAAAGGGTGCAGAGGAGATTTACTAGGATGTTGCCTGGTATGGAAGGAAGGTCTTACGAGGAAAGGCTGAGGGACTTGGGGTTGTTTTCGTTAGAGAGAAGGAGGAGGAGAGGTGACTTAATAGAGACATACAAGATAATCAGAGGGTTAGATAGGGTGGATAGTGAGAGTCTTTTTCCTCGGATGAGGATGGCAAACACGAGGGGACATAGCTTTAAGTTGAGGGGTGAAAGATATAGGACAGATGTCAGAGGTAGTTTCTTTACGCAGAGAGTAGTAGGGGCGTGGAACGCCCTGCCTGCAACAGTAGTAGACTCGCCAACTTTAAGGGCATTTAAGTGGTCATTGGATAGACATATGGATGTAAATGGAATAGTGTAGGTCAGATGATCGGCGCAACATCGAGGGCCGAAGGGCCTGTACTGCGCTGTAATATTCTAATTCTAAAAAAATCAGGTGGCAGGACTATATCTCCAACACAGAAGTCCTTGAAGCGGCCAACACCCCCAGCTTATACACACTACTGAGTCAGCGGCGCTTGAGATGGCTTGGCCATGTGAGCCGCATGGAAGATGGCAGGATCCCCAAAGACACATTGTACAGCGAGCTCGCCACTGGTATCAGACCCACCGGCCGTCCATGTCTCCGTTATAAAGACGTCTGCAAACGCGACATGAAATCGTGTGACATTGATCACAAGTCGTGGGAGTCAGTTGCCAGCATTCGCCAGAGCTGGCGGGCAGCCATAAAGACAGGGCTAAATTGTGGCGAGTCGAAGAGACTTAGTAGTTGGCAGGAAAAAAGACAGAGGCGCAAGGGGAGAGCCAACTGTGCAACAGCCCCAACAAACAAATTTCTCTGCAGCACCTGTGGAAGAGCCTGTCACTCCAGAATTGGCCTTTATAGCCACTCCAGGCGCTGCTTCACAAACCACTGACCACCTCCAGGCGCGTATCCATTGTCTCTCGAGATAAGGAGGCCCAAAAGAAAGAAAGAAAGAATTACAGAGAGTAGTTAAAAGCCAACTATGTTGGTGTGGGACTACAGTCACGTATAGCAACAATAACCACAATATTTTGTTACGTGAGTTTCCATGTTTTTAGTTAAAATTTGGAATCTATATTTTAAAACTGAAGAGGCCAAACTTTGGGTGTTTTTTTAAAAGCAAGTTCAACAAAAGGTTGACCAGTAAACAAGTTTTTACTGGAAATCATGTGATTTCAAGTAAACATAGCAGAGTTATAAGAGCTATTTTGTGTTGTGACAAGACAGAATTTACGATTGTCATGGGACTTGCCTGGAAAATTTAGTTTCACTTTGAACTGTTAAAAGCCAGCTGGGTTTTGGACTAAAAAAGGCAGTTGGAAATCAGAAGAAAATTCAGACCACTGTTACCTTTCTTTTAAGAAACCCTGCTCTTAAAAAACAAAAGCCTGTATGAAGTTGTACTCTTGCCTCCTATATTTTGAAGAATTCCTGAATGTTTGCAGAAACCTTGCATCTTCAAAAGAACTTTGCATCAAATGTGTGAGCACTGAAACCTCTGTGGCTGCACATCCAATGGAAGATCTATCTGAAGCCTTCTGTAGCTTAATTTCTTTGAACGCCTAACCAAACAGACTGTTCATCAACCTTGCCTGGAAAGTTGCCTACTGGCAGCCACCTATTCAACTTTGGGACACCTTGCTAAATAAAGGACTTCCATATTCAGTCTAAGTTATTTTTATTCCTTCTAATTTGTTGTAATAGCTGTAAACAAAGATCCCTTTTTTTCCCGGTTAACTGCTTTTTGGATGTATATGCGGGTACGTGAGGGTTAGGATAGAATATGGGGCTTTAATATCTCAATTCACATATATATTTACTTCATTATTGGTTAAGATTTGGTTTATAATAAATGGATAATTTTGTTGTTTATGAAAGAAACCTGGTTGATGTGCTTTATTCTGGGAACAAATTGAATATCTAACTGGCTGTTTCGGTTAAGTGGGAAAATTCATTGATATGTTGTGACTTGTGGAGAAGTGGTCTGAATTAACAATGCACTGCTCCCGCCTCGGCCGTAACAATTTAATAGCATCTCTAATGCAGTAAAATTTCCCAAGGTGCTTCACAGGAGTGTTGTAAAACATATGACACCGACCCACATAAGGAGATATTCAGGGAGAGGACCAAAATTTGGTCAAATATACAAAGACCCAAGGGCTTTAGATTCCTGGGGCACTGGTACTGGTTCTGGGAAAGCTGAGACCTATACAATCCAGATGGCCAATATGCCAGTAGGATCATCAAATGAGGATATGTAAGTTGAACTGAGGAACAAAAAAGAGGCTCTCACACTGCTGGAAGTATACTATAGATCCCCAAACAGTCAGAGGGAGATAAAAGAGCAAATATGTTGGCAAATTTTGTCATGAACATTGATTTTAAACTGTTACTGGAGTGAAGAAAGGACTTGTTAAACAGATTAGCCGTGGCTGGAAAAACATTTGCATATTAACAGACGGTGATTAGAAGGACAATGGACCTTGATCATCAAGTAATGTGTGTAAGAGGAGAATTCCAGGCCCTGCTAAGATGATACAATCTAAAGAGCCAAGACATGGTCAGACCAGTTAGTCACATGACTAACCTGCTTGGCAACCTGGTGTTTTCTGAATTGTACAAACAGCTTGAACTTAGAATGTCTGTTTGCTCCTGGATTGAAAGATCTCTCCTGTCTGCTCCCATCTCTTTCTCACAAGCCTCTGAATCCACTGAAGACACATGAACCCCAAGAAAGAAAAGTTTCCTGCAGCGAACAAGTTTTCAGAAGAATACTGGGCCCCAATGAAAAGCAAGATCTACCTAAATTAAGGACTCTACAGTGAGCTCGAAGAACCATAACAAAAACTCTTCAGACATTGACTCAAACTTTTCCACCTTATTTTTCTTTTGCTCTTTTCTGTCTCTATTTGCATGTGGGTATCGCGTATGCATACTAACGTGAGTGCATCGTGTATCCGTAGGCGTTAACTGAATTAGAGTTTAAGTTTAATAAATTTCAACTTTTTTTCTTTAAACCTAAGAAAGCCTGTTTGTACTGGTTTCCTTGCCTGTTAATTGGAAAGCGGTGAACAAGGATTCACCAAGGGAGAGCTAAAAACACAGTTATGGGTAAGACCAGGTGAAACCTGGTCATAACAATTCTTAAAATGCATTCAGGCAAACTTTTTGAGCTACTGCATAGCAAGAGAAGAGGCAATTCTGGACTTAGTTTTAAGGAATGAAGCCGGGCAAGTGGAAGGGGTATAAGTTGGGGAGCACTTTGGTGGAAGTGATCATAATTCAGTTAGATTTAGAGTGGTTATGGAAAAGGATAAAGATTGACCACATTTTTAAAATGGGGAAGACCAATTTTACTAAGCAGAGATGTGATTTGACGAAAGTGGACTGGAAACAGCTACTCAAAGGTAAATCAGTGTCAGAGCAGTGGGAGGTTTCAAGGTAGAGATAGATTGGGTTCAGAACAAATATGTTCCCACTAAGAAAAAGGATGGGATGCCCAAATCTCAATGCCACCACCACACCCGCTCCCCCCACCCGATATCAAAGAGTATACTGACTAGGATAAGGTAAAAAAAAGGGAAGCATATGTGAGATGCCAAGAGCTCAATACTGCAGAAAGCCTAGAGACATAAAAAGTGCAAGCTTGAATTTAAAAAGGAAATTAGGACTTTGTGTTTTTTTTAAAAAGAGGTTATCAGAAGGTCTTTTGGACTTGGTTTCTAAACAACCTTTACTGGAAGTCACTTGCCTTCAGACAAATACCCAGTGGGGGTTTTTTGACCTGGGGAAGGTGTTTACAGGGAAGTGACAGAACTAGCAAGTATTTGGCCAAAGTATTCTTTTTGTCTTTTTTTTTGTAACAGACCTCTGCAAAGAGAATTTCTGTATTTTTTTCAGTTTGTGTGTGGGGAATTTAAAAAGGGGGACTTTCATATTTCAGTCTGTGTGTTTATGCTTTGCTTTGTTACTAGTTTAGTCTTGTTTTCTAATAAACTGATCATTTTGTTGTTTATTCAAGAAAACTGGTTGGTGTATTTTATTCTGGAATAAAGAGTAAAATATATAATTGACCACATTGGTAACTGGGTGAACATTTAAATATATGTTGTGACCTGTGGAGAAGTGAAATTAGAAATGACACTGCACTCCTGCCACCTTGGTCATAACAAAATACATGAAGAGCAAAAGGGTAACTAAGGAAAGAGTAGGGCCAATTAGAGACCCAAAAGATAACTTGTGTGTGCAGGTGGAAGAGGCATGGATCTTAATAAATGCTTTGCATCTATTTTCACAACAAAGGGGAATGAAGCAGAAATTGTAGTTAAGGAGGATTATGAAAATTGGATAGGATAAACACAGTGAGGGAGGAAATATTAAAGTGTCTAACATCCTTGAAAGTGGATAAATCACCACGCCCGGATGAAATGTATGCCAGGCTGCCAAGAGAAGCAAAGGAAGAAATAGCAGAGGCTCGGACCATCATTGTCTAATCCTCTCTGACTACAGGTGAGGTGCCGGATGACTGCTAACGTTGTACCATTGTTTAAAAAGGGAGGAAGGAATAGCCGAAGTAATTACAGACCATTCAGGCTAACCTCGATGGTAGGCAAATTATTGGAAAAGAAATACTGAGACAGTATAAACTGTCATTTAGAAGGGCACAGAATAAACAAGGACAGTCCGCATGGATTCTTTAAGGGAAGGTTGTGTCTGACTAGCTTGATTGAATGTTTTGAGGAAGTAACAAGGAAGGTGGATGAGGGTAGCCTGTTTGATGTAGTCTACATGGATTTTGGCAAGGCTTTTGACAAGATCCCACATGACAAACTGGCTAGAAAATGAAAAGCTCAGGGGATCCAAGGGCTAGTGACAAGTTGGATCCAAAATTGGTTCAGTGGCAGGAAGCAAAAGATCATGGTTGAAGGTGTTTTTATGACTAGAAGGCTGTTTCAGTGGGGTTGTGCAGGGCTCAAAAGCGGGTTCCTTGATGTCCATGTTATATATCTATGATTTAGACTTAAACATGGGCGGCAAGATTTACAAGTTTGCAGATGATACAAAAATTGGCCATGTGATTGATCGTGAGGAAGAAATCTGTAGACTGCAGGAAGCTATCAATGATCTGGTCAGGTGCACAGAAAAGTAGCAAATGGAATTCAAATGGAAAGTATCTGGGAACAGCAAACAAGGCAAGGAAATACACAAAAAATGGTGGGATACTGTGAAGTGGAGAGGAACAGAGTGACCTTGGAGTGCATGTCCACAGATCCCTGAAGGTAACAGGACAGGTAGATAAGGTGGTGAAGAAGGTATATGGGATACTTTCCTTTATTGGCCGAGGTGTAGATTGGGAACAGGGAAGTTATGCTAGAACTGTATAGAACACCAGCTAGAGTACTGCATACCATTCTGGTCACCGCATTACAGGTAAGATATAATCGCACTAGAGAGGGTACAGAGGAGATTTATGAGGGTGTTGCAAGGAATGGAGAATTTTAGCTGTGAGGAAAGATTAGAAAGGCTGGGGTGGTTTTCTTTGGAACACAGGAAGCTGAGGGTAAATTTAATTGAGGTGTATAAAATTATGAGGGGCCTAGATGGTGTGGATAGGAAGGACCTATTTTCATTAGCAGAGAGGTCAATAACCAGGGGGTATAGATTTAAAGCAGGAGAGCAGGGGGGATGTGTTGAAATGGCAAGCAACCGGAAATGCGGTGACGGTGTTCGCTCAGTCCGCAAGCAGGACCCCGAGCTTCCAGTTGCTTGCCATTTCAAAACTCCCCCCTGCTGTCATGCTCGCATCTCTGTCCTGGGATTGCTGCAGTGTTCCAGTGAACATCAACGCAAGCTCGAGGAACAGCATCTCATTTACCGATTAGGCACACTACAGCCTGCTGGACTGAACATTGAGTTCAATAATTTCAGAGCATGACGGGCTCCATTTTACTTTTATTTTCAGTTATTTTTTTCTTTTCCCTTTTTTAAATTTTTTTTTGTGTTTGTTTTATTTTATTTCATCTTAGTTTGTTCAGTTTGCTCACCCACTGGTTTTTTTCATATTTGTACTTGCGGCTGTTCAATTTTCAGTCTGTTAACACCTTATCTGTACTTATGCGTTGTCTTTCAACACACCATTAACATATTGTTTGCCTTTGCTCCACGACCTTCTGGTCAGCTATTCTGTGACCTTGTCCTATTTGCACCTTCTCCTTTGTTATCTCTTGCCCCACCCCCGTTTTACTTGCTTATAACATTTTGCATTTCTAATATTTGCTAGTTCTGAAGAAGGGTCACTGACCTGAAACGTTACTCTGCTTCTCTCTCCACAGATGCTGACAGACCTGCTGAGTATTTCCAGCATTTCTTGTTTTTATTTCTGCTTTAAACATACTCAATGACTGAGCTTCCATAGCCCTCTGGCGTAGAGAATTCCAAAGATTCACAACCCTCTGAGTAAAGAAATTTCTCCTCATCTCAGTCATAAATGGCTTCCTCCTTATTTTGAAATTGTATCCCCTGGTTCTAGACTCGCCAACCAGGGGAAACATCTTACCTGCATCTATCCTGTCAATCCCTTTAAGTATTTTGTAGATTTCAATGAGATCACCTTTCATTCTTCGAAACTATAGAGAATACAGGCCCGGTTTCCCCAATCTCTCTTCATAGGACAGTCCCACCATCCCAGGAACAAGTCTGGTGAACCTTCGTTGCACTCCTTCTATGGCAATAATATCCTTCCTAAGGTAAGGCGACCAAAACTGCACACAACACTCCAGTGCGGTCTAATTAAGTTTCTCTACAATTGAAGCAAGACTTCACTACTCCTGTACTCAAATCCTCTTGCGATAAAGGCTAACATACCATTAGCCTTCCTAATTGTTTGCTGCACCTGCTTGTTAGCTTTCAGTGACTTATTGACGAGGACACCCAGGTCCCTTTGTACATCTACACTTGCTAATCTCTTACCATTTAAGAAATACTCTGCACATCTGTTCCTCTTACCAAAGTGGATAACCTCACATTTTTCCACATTATATTCCATCTGCCATGTTCTTGCCCACTCACTAAGTCTGTCCAAACCCCCTTGAAGCCACTTTGCATCTTCCTTACAACACACAATTCCACCTAGTTTTGTGTTATCCAAGAACTTGGAAATATTACATTTGGTCCCCACATCCAAATCATTGATGTATATTGTGAACAGCTGGGGCCCAAGTACTGATCCTTGAGGTACCCCACTAGTCACAGCCTGCCAATGTGAGATTGACCCGTTTATTCCTACTCTCTGTTTTCTGCCTGTTAACCAATCCTTAATCCATGCCAGTATATTACCTCCTATCCTATGTGCTTTAATTTTGCTAACCAACCTCTTGTGGGGGACTTTATCAAAAGCCTTCTGAAAATCCAAGTATACTACATCCACCAACTCACCTTTATCAATTCTGTTAGTAACATCATCAAAAAACTCCAGCAGGTTCGTCAAACATGATTTCCCATTCATATATCCATGTTGACTATGCCTAATCAGATCATTATTATCCAAATGTCCATTGAGCACATGCTTCAGAATAGATTCTAGCATTTTCCCTACTACTGATGTAAGGCCAACAGGTCTGTAGTTCCCTGTTTTCTCTCTTCCTCCCTTCTTAAATAGTGGTGTGACATTTGCTACCGTCCAATTTCCAGAGACCGTTCCAGAATGTGTAGAATTTTGGAAGATGATCATCAATCCTTTCATTATCTCCATAGCTACCTCTTTCAACACTCTGGGATGTAGAATATCAGGTCCCGGGGACTTATCAACCTTCAACCCCATTAATTTCTCCAATACAACCTTCTTACAAATACTAATTTCCTTCAATTCCTCATTCTCCCTAGTCCCTTGGATCTCTAATTCTGGAAGAGTTCTTATATCTTCCTTAGTGAAGACAGACACAAAGTAATCATTTAGTTTCTCTAACATTTATCTATTCCCCACTATAAATTCTCCTGACTCTGCCTGTAATGGACCCACAAGTTTCCTTTTTACATACCTATAGAAGCTTTTATGTTTTTTATTAGTTTACATTCATATTCTATTCTCCCTTTATCAGTTTCTTGGTCCTCCTTTGCTGTATTCTAAAATCCTCCCAATTCTCAGGTTTACTACTATTTCTGGCAACTTTTTAAGCCTTTTCTTTTAATCTTATATAATCTTTTAATTTTATATAAACCTTAACTTCCATCTGGTTGACGGCCTTTTCCTTTGGGGGTTTTGTGCCTTGAAGGAATGTATAGTTGCTGTAAACTATGTAATAATTCTTTAAAGACTATTTACTGTCATACCTTTTAATGTATTTTCCCAATCCATCTCAGCCAATTTGCCACTCATACCTTCATAATTTCCTTTGTTTAAATTTATCACCCTGGCTTCAAACATAATGCAAAATTCTAACATATTATGGTCACTCATTTCTAAAGGTTCTTTTACCAGATTATTAATTAACCCTTTCTCATT
The DNA here is from genome assembly GCF_036365525.1 of Heterodontus francisci. Lineage (NCBI taxonomy): Eukaryota > Metazoa > Chordata > Chondrichthyes > Heterodontiformes > Heterodontidae > Heterodontus > Heterodontus francisci. Next base: position 60,921,485 of record NC_090379.1, read on the forward strand.
ACATAATACTAGATCGAGTCAGTTCCTCAACATACTGCTTGAGAAAACCTTCCCTAACACACTCCAGAAACTCATCCTCCACAGTATTAGTGCTCATTAGGTTTAGCCAGTCTGTATGCAGATTGAAGTCACCCAGGATCACTGTATTACCCATTGTAGACCCAGTAAAAACACATACAGTAAAAACACATATAGCAAAAACACATAAGAACTTATTTAAAACAAAGGGGCCAGTAACACAACAATGAACAGTGTGTTGAAGGGAGGATGGGTAAAAGAGGCCACAGCACACAGATGGCCAAGGAGTTGTAGATATGATTATAGAAAAGGTATTGAGGAGGATCCCAGAAACTATGAGTCGTCATGGACACTAGATATGATTAAACTCATAATAGACAATGGGAAACTGTGAAGTTTTGAACAGGTTCTCACTGAGCCAAATAAGGAATTTCATTATGTCATTATACCAGACCCCTATGAGTAAGTAAGAGGGGTGGGTCTTAGAAACAAGATTTAACCCCTGACAGAAACTGAGGAAGGTACGAGAACCCCGGGGAAGAACACTCGAGAAGATACCCTGAGCCAGGGGCTCAGAGAACAGAAGAGCAGCCGCAAGTCCGAGACTGATCACCTCGTGTCTTGACGGGTAGTATACTGTACAATTAGTGAGAGCTTGTACTTTGATGAGTTTTGATAATGTACAAGTAGTGAGAGCTTGTACTTGATGATTTAGTGTGTGAATAAAATATTGATATACCTTTCACCAATTGGATTCCGTGGATTCTTTAAGAGTAGCTTGCATGTTAGGCACAGCACCATGCTACGTGCATTTCTAATCTCCTGATTAACACCATGCCCCACACTACCACTACTGTTTGGTGGCCTACAAACAACTCTTTCCAATGTTTGCTGCACCTTGCTTTTTCTGATCTCCACCCAGACAGATTCCACATTTTGTTCTTCTGATTTGAGATCCTCCCTTACTAATATACTGATCCCATCCCTTATTATCAGCACAACATCACCTCCTTTTACTTTTTGCCTATCCTTCCTAAATGTCGAATATCCTTGAATACTCAGTTCCCAGTCTTGGTCACCCTGTATCCACGTTTCTGTAATGGCAATTAGATCATACCCATTTACCTCTATCTGTGCCTTTAAATCATTTACCTTGTTGCGAATGCTGCATGCTTTCAGGTAGAGTGCCCTTAACTTTGTCTTCTTGACATTATTGTGCATTCTAAGCCTAGTTGATGCTTGTGTTTCTTTTGCCTGCCTTCTAATGTCACTTGCTACTTTTCTACCTCCTGTTACCAGCTTTACTTCTTCCAATTTCAGCTACCCCTCAGGTTCCCAACCCCCTGACAAGATAGTTTAAACCCTCCCCAACAGCACTAACAAATCTCCCTGTGAGGATATTGGCTCAGGTCCTGTTAAGGTGTAGCCCGTCCATCTTATACAGATCCCACCTGCCCCAGAACTGGTTCCAATGCCTCATAAATCTGATGCCCTTCCTCCTACACCAATTCTCCAGCCTTCAATCGATCAATCCTTCTGTTCCTATCCTCACTAGCATGTGGCACTGGGAGTAATGGGGGTAGTGTATTGCGATGGATAGAAAATTGATTGGCAGACAGAAAACAAAGACTAGGGATAAATGGGTCTTTTTCCGAATGGCAGGCAGTGACTAGTGGGGTACTGTAGGGATCGGCGCTAGGGCCCCAGCTATTCACAACATATATTAATGATTTAGATGAGGGAACTAAAAGTAATATCTCCAAATTTGCAGATGACACAAAACTGGGTAGGTGGGTGAGTTGTGAGGAGGATGCAGAGAGGCTTCAGGGTGATTTGGACAAGTGGAGTGAGTGGGAAAATGCATGGCAGATGCAGTATAATGTGAATAAATGTGAGGTTATCCACTTTGGTAGCAAAAACAGGAAGGTGGATTATTATTTAAATGGCTATAAACTGAGAGAGGGGAATATGCAACGAGACCTGTGTGTTCTCATACACCAGTCGCTGAAGGTAAGCATGCAGGTACAACAGGCAGTAAAAAATTCAAATGGTATGTTGGCCTTCATAGCGAGAGGATTCAAGTACAGGAGTAGGGATGTCTTGCTGCAATTATAAAGGGCCTTGGTGAGGCCACACCTGGAATATTGTGTGCAGTTTTGTTCTCCTTATCTGAGGAAGGATGTTCTTGCTGTAGAGGAAGTGCAGCGAAGGTTTACCAGACTGATTCCTGGGATGGCGGGACTGACGTATGAGGAGAGATTGAGTCAGTTAGGAGTTATAACCACTGGAGTTCAGAAGAGTGAGGGGGGATCTCATAGAAACCTATAAAATTCTAACAGGACTTGACAGGGTAGATGCAGGAAGGATGTTCCCGATGGTGGGGGAGTCCAGAACAAGGGGTCATAGTCTAAGAATACGGGGTAAACCTTTCAGGACGGAGATGAGGAGAAATTACTTCACCCAGTGAGTGGTGAACCTGTGGAATTCGCTACCACAGAAAGCAGTTGAGGCCAAAACATTGTATGTTTTCAAGAAGGAGTTAGATATAGCTCTTGGGTTTAAAGGGATCAAAGGATATGGGGCGAAAGCGGGAACAGATTACTGAGTTGGATGATCAGCCATGATCATAACGAATGATGGAGCAGGCTCGAAGGGCTGAATGGCCTACTCCTGCTCCTATTTTCTATGTTTCTATGTTTCTAATCCCGAGATTACTGCTCTTGAGGTCCTGCTTTTTAATCTCCATCCTAACTCCCTAAAATCTGCTTTCAGGACTTCGTCCCTCTTCCTACCTATGTCATGACCTCTGGCTGTTCACCCTCCCCCAGAAGGATGTCCTGCAGCCGCTCCGTGACATCCTTGACCCTGGCACCAGGGAGGCAAAAGTTTTCCAAGTATAGTATCAATTGCATTTTTCAATCCACAAATTCGTAACATCTTTAAATGTGACCTTTTTGTGTAGAAGTAGTTGGTGGGCAGCAGTTTTATGGAGAGCCACACATGGGAGATGAAGTCATAGTTCTTGATTAGGGTTTATTTCCTTGCGAGTAGCAGCTATATAGTTTGGACAGAGCTGGTGGTTGCGCTGGGTTGCCAACCTTCCCGGTTTGTCTGGAAGACTCAAGTAATGGTGAATGGAAGATGAATCTGCCAGGCACTGCTGCTAGCAACCTGGGACAAAGCACAACACTGCAAATGTGTACAATCATACTTCCTTTAATTGGATATGAGCAGCCTCCTGCTCCTCAGAATTTCCTGCACAGGTGCCAGCGCAAAATGATGAGCAAGGATACTCAATTATGGCCGACCGAACCTTCATAAAATAAGTGACATTTGCAAACTGTGGGAAGATGTCTTGTGATCAGATTCTAGGAATACATCCAATCAGAGTTGATAACCTTTGATTCAGGGCATTAACATTACAGAGAATGTACATCATAGAAACAAGCTGCTCGGCCCAACTGGTCTATGTGTGGGATCAGTTTTGCTGAGCTTTTGCTTCTATAACTGTTATTTGAGTAAGTAGATTAATAATCCTAGTGAATATACGTATACATATATACTCTCATATATGAGTTGAAAGTATTGGTACAAAATGGAGTATTTGACCGAGGCATTGTGGGACAGATTAGTTAGCTCGCAGTTTGAGCCTGGTCCAGCATGGCACAGACAACGAGAGGGGCCCCTCTTATCAGTGTAACTGCAGACTGCGCGAAGCACTCAGGAATGCAGGCCCAATTAAAAGTGACAGTTGGAAGACTCAAGGATAATTGATGGGGCCTGAGATCATCAATTGGTGATCAGGGGGGCTTGCATGAGCTGATCACGTAGCCACATGATGCCTAATGAGTAATCTAATTGGTAATATGTGTAATGTATGTAATCAATAACCGTTATGATTGGATTATGTCCAGCCAGGATGGGCTGAGTAACTGTATATCCGTTGTGGATTTTCCTTTGTCCGGTGGAGTGGCACTGGACCGCTTTTAGGTAAGGTGTGCCCCCCATGATATCATGAATAAAGTGTTTATTCTCAAAGTCTGAGTCCGGAGAATTTGCTGAATAATTGGGCATAATCTGGATTTTCTCCAACACTATGGCTACTAATAGTGTTCCCCATGAGCCTCCTCCCAGCAGCTAACCCTCAGCATAACCTATTTCTTTCTCCTTCATGTGTTTATTTAGCTTTCTCATAAATGCATCTATGCAATTCACCTCAACTACTTCTTGTGACAGAAAGTTCCACATTTTAACCACAGTCTGGACAAGAAGATCTTTTTGAATTACCTGTTGAATTTACTGGAGATTACCTTATACTTATGGCCCCTAGTTTTGGACTTTGCCCCCAGGTGGAAACATTTTCTCTACATCTACCCTATTAAATCATTTCATAATCTTAAAGGCCTCGCTATCAGGTCATTACTGCAGTCTTCTCTCTTCTGGAGAAAAGAGCCCTGCCAGTTCAGTCTTTCCAGATAGTTATAACCTCTCAGTTTTGGTATCATCCTTATAAACAGGGATAGGCACCAACATGTTGCACCCCGAACGGTTGACAAAATTATTGACTCAGCCACAGACATGGGGGCAATTAACCTGCATATAAACTGCATAGCCAAGCTAATACCAATTGATATCCATGCTGAATTGCAACAGGGAAAAAATGGTCAACCACCCATCTAACTTGTCAGTGATGGAAAGTGGAAATATCAAGACTTTCACAGGTGACATAAAATAATCTGCAAGAAGTTAACTACAGATCACAAAACCTTCAGCAACACAATGCACTTGCTTCATATAGAATAAAAAGGCATTAATGATTTACATGTCAATATTATGCACAAGTTATTCACTACTCAACTCCAAGAAAATGTACTGTCAGCCACATTAAATACTTTGGAGAATATATTCTTGCTTTGTCGCTTACGTGAGATTAAATTTGATCAAGACCTTTTTAAATACAACGTCGTAAACATTGCAGTCACTAAAATGCGTTTTGCTGCAGCACTTTAGCCTCAGTAGCAACTGAAAAATTCAACTACGTTTCCACAGTACCGACTGCATCAAGCTGTGCGTAGAGCCCCAGTACGCAAACACCAAGTGCCACTACGTGCTGAGGTTCTATCTGTCCCCGGTGTTGCGAAGAATGGGTCTGGTCACATTGCCGCTCCATCCAGTTGAACCGTGCCGTACCACCTATCCTTCGTGGGAAAGTTTATGCAGGAAAACACCTTTGACCACCAATCCATCAGGCAGTGGTCTGCACGGAATGTCCTCAAGGCCCTATGGGAAAAGGAGATGGTGGATCCTGTCAGATGGTTTCCCAAGCAGACTGCCAAAGTCATTTGGCAGAATGCCTTATCACCAGAACTTTCAAACAAGCACCAAGGTGTAGCTTGGCTGGTAGTGAGAAAGGCCCTCCCCAAGAGTTCCTTCCTGCACACCCGGAGTCTCGCCCCCTCCTCACGCTGCCCTCGAGGTGGGCTGCAGTGGGGAAGAGACAGTTGCCCACCTCCTTCTGGAATGTGTCTTTGCAAAGCAGGTGTGGAAAGAGATGCAGTGGTTTTTGTGGTGGTTCATCCCAAGCAGCCCTGTAACACAGCAGTCTGTGCTCTACGGGCTGTTCCCAGGGACGCACACCGAGATAAACATCAGCTGCTACTGGAGGACCATCAATTTGGTGAAAGCAGCTCTTTGGTCTGCCCAAAACTTGCTGGTCTTCCAGCGCAAAGAGTTGTCCACGACCGAGTGTTGCAGACTGGCACATTCCAAGGTCCAGCACTACGTGCTGAGGGACGCACTAAAGCTTGGGGCAGCCGCTGCAAAGGCTCAATGGGGAAAGACCAGTGTAAGGTCCTCCCACCAAGCTGAACTGAGGGGCTGGACCCAGGGTAAACCCCTCGGGCTATATACACCAAATATGTGTTTGCTGTAAAATGTGCATGGCATGTAAAATGGAATGGAAGGGTTGTGAGGCAACTCACTCCTGTATCAAAGAAAACTGATTTCCTTTGCACTTTTTGGAATGTCAACTTTGTGCTGTTTTGAACTGTTTTGTAATGTATTTTTTATAGATTTTTATGAATAAAGTATATTTTGGAGAAAAAAATGCTTAAAAGTAGTTGAAATATACAATGGCTCCACCAAGACACGGCTCTCCGGCTGGAATGCGTTCAACATATTTTTTCTGCAGAGCTGACTGCAAAAATAATGGATACCTCAAGAGCTAAGTCTGTATGAACTGTGTAGAAATAAATTGTCTTCAATGTGTAATTGAATTGTATGTTTTAGGGATAATCCCATTCCCTCACCTACATATCTGAGAAGAAAGTTTGCGGTGCCAGAGACATCACAGTTCCTCCGGCTGTGTGACGGTAGATGCCCGGCAGCACTCACTGATGCTGCCCCCCTGACAATCCACCACCACAGCTCAGGGGCAGCGCGCACTGACACATTGCACTAGGCCCTGATCCACCTTCTGGGAGCCGCTCCTTTACCTTGATGAAGTTATTGCCGTATTGTCTGAAGCATTGGCGGCATGTGTTTAGGCCGTACTTCTGGATCAGGCTCTGTCAGTTCGCACAGACTCGGCTGAAAGGGGGAGGACGGAAGAAGCGAGACGTCCAGTTGAATGGGAGGTAGCATGGGAACCTGAGTCTGACTAGACAGAAATCAACACCACTAGTGCCCTCTTTATCTTCTTCTTTGGCCTCCTTGTCTCGAGAGACAATGGGTAAGCACCTAGAGGCGGTCAGTGGTTTGTGGAGTAGCGCCTAGAGTGGCTATAAAGGCCAATTCTAGAGTGACAGGCTCTTCCACAGGCGCTGCAGATAAAATTGGTTGTCGGGGCTGTTACACAGTTGGCTCTCTCCTTGCACTTCTGTCTTTTTTCCTACCAACTGCTAAGTCTCTTCAACTCGCCACTCTTTAGCCCCGCCTTTATGGTTGCCCGCCAGCTCTGGCGATCACTGGCAACTGACTCCTACGACTTGTGGTCAATGTCACAGGACTTCATGTCGCGTTTGCAGACATCTTTAAAGCAGAGACGTGGACGGACGGTGGGTCTGATACTAGTGACGAGCTCGCTGTACAATGCATCCTCGGGGATCCTGCCATCTTCCATGCGGCTCACATGGCCAAGCCATCTCAAGCGCTGCTGGCTCTGTAGGGTGTATATGTTGGGGATGTTGGCCGCCTCGAGGACTTCTGTGTTGGAGATACAGTCCTGCCACCTGATGCCAAGGATTCTCCGGAGGCAGGGAAGATGGAATGAGTTGAGTTATTGCTCTTGGCTGACATACGTTGTCTAGGCCTCACTGCCATAGAACAAGGTACTGAGGACACAGGCTTGAAACACTCTGACTTTTGTGTTCCGTGTCAGTGCGCCATTTTCCCACACTCTATTGGCCAGTCTGGACATAGCAGTGGACGCCTTTCCCATGCACTTGTTGATTTTTGCATCGAGAGACAGGTTACTGGTGATAGTTGAGCCTAGATAGGTGAACTCTTGAACCACTTCCAGAACGTCGCCGCCGATATTGATGGATGGAGCATTTCTGACGTCCTGTCCCATGATCTTCGTTTTCTTGAGGCCCGTGGTTAGGCCAAATTCGTTGCAGGCAGCCGCAATCCTGTCGATGAGTCTCCGCAGACACTCTTCTGTGTGGGATGTTAATGCAGCATCGTCAGCAAAGAGGAGTTCCCTGATGAGGACTTTCCGTACTTTGGTCTTCTCTCTAAAACAGGCAAGGTTGAACAACCTGCCATCTGATCTTGTGTCACTAGTGCCCTCTTTATAAGGCTTGAGCAAGACATTTAAAGTTACCACGGACCTCCAAAGTTTTTACCAGACACTGGTGTACGTGTACGGACACATCACTGACCCCTGCTTATAAAGTTTTCTTGCACCTTCCCTGGTGCCTCTATATTTTTATGCAGTATGGAGATCAGAACTGTGCGCAGTACTCTCTGTGGTCTAATCAAGCTTCTATTAAAGGTTACTTAAAGGTTACCACTGACCACCTCCAGGCGCGTATCCATTGTCTCTCGAGATAAGGAGGCCCAAAAGAGATTAAAGGTTAACACAATTTCTTAGCTTTTCAATTCTATCCCTCTGGAAATGAATCCCAGTGCTTGGTTTGAACATTTAGAGGTTTATTATCAAAACTACAGAGAGCCAGAACACAAACTGTTTAATAAAATGGAGCTATATTTATTATTTCAGACATGAGTAGATTACATTTTTAAATCGAATGATTGCGACTTGACAGAGATTCACACAATCCAACTGACAGCCAGCCACCAGTCAGCTAGCAATTCACTGTAAGCAAATCGCACCCTCTCCCCACAGTAGCAGAGGTGTTCCAGGCCTGCAATACAGAAGCATCAGGAACTGCATTGGGATAAGCTTATTCATGAGAAGTCATTTTCCCTTTTAAATTCATACCAGCAATGTTTCTAAACAAACCATACTCATAACTAATCATCGCTGTGTAACTGATTCAACCCTACAGCTTCCTGATTGATTATTTGCCCATTCACCCTACAATATAAACCACTAAGCTCACACACTGCAACTTTGACCCAGGCCCACACATGACACAAAGCCCCGCCCCGACCAATCAAAGCTTTGGCTGCCTGTGGGGCTTCTCATGGACTGTGAGCTAATTATGTGCCTGACAAATTTGTTGAGATTTAATTTTTTTGCCAAATTACTCGACGATCGACATTAAATAGAAACAAAGCAATAGAGACACATTTTTTTCAAACAAAAAGTGGTTCATATAATTGGGCAATCTGTAAGCCACGCCGCGGAGAGGACCAGGGCCTGTGGTCTTGAGTGGTTGGTGTTAACTGGAGCGCCAGTAGAATGCCGCTGTTTGAGGGACTGGGTACTGGTGGCGAGAAGACGGCGGTTGTTATTGATCTGGGAGCCGCATACACCAAGTGAGTTGGAGAAAGGAATAGGAGGATATACTGATGGGGTTAGATGGACTAGGGTAGGAGGAGTGGAGCATTAACGCCGGTATAAACCACTGGGACCGAATGGCCTGTTTCTGTGCTGGGAAAATAGAAATCTATTCAATTAAAATTGTGTTCAGATTCGGTGATGCACAAAATGATAGTTAAATCCAGGTCAATCTGCCACAGTGTCAATCTGCAACGACGCCGTTTACTTACAGGATTCTCTTTGACATATGGAATACTATTACAAATATTTAATGCTTGATTGCAGGAAGTGTGAAGGATGCGCTCAATTCTTGGATAATCATAGATTTAATGTTGCTCTCCCATTGGCCACTCTCTTACATTGTGCTTTTAGTAAAATTTCAGGGTGCAAACCCTTGGGGCCAATCATCAGCTGCATTCAGCAAGATGGATGAGCTCCAGCTGAGCTTTGCAGTGCTGTTGGTGAAAGATGTCACTAGATTTGTGTAAGAGTGGCCCAGGAAAAATGTGCTAATTTCTGCCCCTCACTCCCACTGTCTTCCTGTGTTAAGACAGTTCTCCATAAAGACACAACTGGGGTCAAGATTTCAATGAGTGTATTATTGTCACTAATCAATTAATGCACTTTTTAAAGTACCACAGCACATGTTGCAATCTTCAGCCAGTTCTATGTTCATTCCAAGGACCACTCCTAAGCCAAAGAACTGTGTGTGATATTATCTGCTCATTTTCCAGAGTTAATAGAACAATCCTCGTGATCTACCCTACTCTTGGACAGTGTAACAAAGGTTAAAATACAAATTCGACCTTACAGTTAAAAACTGAATAATAGAAAAAGACCAAACCAGCAGATTTTAATTGATCATTTAACTCATGAATCAGTTACAAAACAAACATTACCTACTCTTGGTCGATTTTTTTTCTGATGATGCTCCTGTGAAGTGCCTTGGGATGTTTCAGTGCGTTAAAGATACTACATAAATGTACATTGTTATTATGTTTATGGAGCATTTCCCCCCAGCCAATCAATTGCCTGGCATGCAGAGAACCACTGAAGAATGGTTGGAGGCTAGGGTCAGAGATATCTCATGTCCCCTTTAAAGTTCAAACTAGAAAGATATTTTTCACTGCTAAATAAAATTGATAGTCATCTGTAGGATTTAAGAGCACAGATTGCTGCAACAGACTTTCATTCCCTGGTGGGTTAGTTGTCCATTAGATTTATCTACATTTTGGGCTTGGATTTAACGAGTTCTAACCACCTGGATGGACTTGAATTTCTTCACCTGCTAAATAAGCGATCCAACTTTGGCTCCTATAGTTACTGTGGAACATCAGGGAGCAGGAGAGTTTCTTAGATCATACTTGGCAGGATGCAGTCGCCCCACAGGCAGTGAGAGTTCAGGATACTAGGTGGGTGGCCATCTGGAAGGCTAAGAAGAGGCAGGAGGTGCAGGAGTCTTTGGAGTATGTGCCACTGTCAAACAGGTACTCAGCATTGGAGACTGCTGGCAGTGACAATACCCTGAAGGAGTGCAGGCCAGACCATGGCACCAATGGGCAAGGGACTGCACAAGAGAGAACATTTCAGAGTAGAAATGCAGTCGTTATCAGAGATTCCATAATTAGGGGGAGAAACAGGCAATTCTATAACCATTATTGTGAGACCCGCATGGTGTGTTGCTTCCCTGGTGCCAGGGTAAAGGACATCACGGAGAGTGTGCAGGATATTCTGCAGGAGGAAGGAAGTGAGCCAGAACTTGTACAATCATACAAATTAGTAGAAGTAGGCCATTTGGCCCATTGAGCCTGCTCTGCCATTCAATAAGATCATGGCTGATCTGTTTCTGTCTCTAATTCCACACATTGTGGTATATGTTGGTACCATCGACATAGCAAAAGCAGGTATTGAGGTCCTACGGTTAGATTTTCAGGAGCTCCGGAGGACGTTAGAGTAGGATCACGAAGGTAGTAATTTCTGGATTACTCCCAGTGCTCGCGAGAGTAGAAATGGGAAGCTAGGGAGGTTCAATGCATGGCTTGAAGCATGGTGCAGGAGGGAGAATTTCAGATTCTTGGGGTGTTGGGTCCAGTTCTGGGGCAGAAGGCAATTATTCAAAAGGGATGGGTTGCATCTCTACAGGACTGGGACCATTGTCCTCGAGGGAAAGTTCACTAGTGTGGTTGGGGAGGGTTTAAATTAAATTGGCAGGACGATGGGCACCAGCATATAGAAGTAGAAAAGAGGAATAAGGTGCATAATATGAGAGTGTGGGACAGTATTAGAGAAGGGAGTAGTTCCATAGAGATAGGAGCAGACTGGGAAGTGCTACATGAAATGTAAAGACAGCATTGCAATGCATGTATGTAAACACACAAAGTGTGAATAAGGTTGGTGAGCTCTTCTCTCTTTGGCCTCCTTGTCTCGGGAGACAATGGGTAAGTGCCTAGAGGCGGTCAGTGGTTTGTGAAGCAGCGCCTGGAGTGGCTATAAATGCCAATTCTAGAGTGACAGACTCTTCCACAGGTGCTACAGATAAGATTGGTTGTTGGGGCTGTTGCACAGTTGGCTCTCCCCTTGTGCTTGTCTTTTTTCCTGCCAACTGCGAAGTCTCTTCGATTCGCCACACTTTAGCCCCGTCTTTATGGCTGCCCGCCAGCTCTGGCGATCGCTGGCAACTGACTCCTACGACTTGTGATCAATGTCACAGGACTTCATGTCGCATTTGCAGACATCTTTAAAGCGGAGACATGGACGGCCGGTGGATCTGATACCAGTGATGAGCTCGCTGTACAATGTGTCCTTGGGGATCCTGCCATCTTCCATGCGGCTCACATGGCCAAGCCATCTCAAGCGCCGCTGGTTCAGTAGGGTGTATATGCTGGGGATGTTGGCCGCCTCGAGGACTTCTGTGTTGGAGATACGGTCCTGCCACCTGATGCCAAGGATTCTCTGGAGGCAGCGAAGATGGAATGAATTGAGACGTCGCTGTTGGCTGGCATACATTGTCCAGGCCTTGCTGCCGTAGAGCAAGGTACTGAGGACACAGGCTTGATACACTCGGACTTTTGTGTTCCGTGTCAGTGCGCCATTTTCCCACACTCTCTTGGCCAGTCTGGACATAGCAATGGAAGCCTTTCCCATGAGCTTGTTGATTTCTGCATCGAGAGACAGGTTACTGGTGATAGTTGAGCCTAGATAGGTGAACTCTTGAACCACTTCCAGAGCGTGGTCGCCGATATTGATGGATGGAGCATTTCTGACGTCCTGTCCCATGATGTTCGTTTTCTTGAGGCTGATGGTTAGGCCAAATTCGTTGCAGGCAGCCACGATCCTGTCGATGAGTCTCTGCAGACACTCTTCTGTGTGGGATGTTATTGCAGCATCATCAGCAAAGAGAAGTTCCCTGATGAGGACTTTCCGTACTTTGGTCTTCGCTCTTAGACAGGCAAGGTTGAACAACCTGCCACCTGTGCCACTTGTGCTACAAGCACAAATAGCAGCATGGGAATATGATGTTGCGGCAATATTGGAAATGTGGCTTAAAAATGATGAGGTCTGGGCACTTAATATACAAGGATATCAAGTGTTCAGAAAAGATAGAAAAGTTTTTTAAAAAAGGGACGTGGGTGGCAGTACTGATTAGTGAAGACATTGTAGTACTGGAAAGAGGGGATTTCCTTGAGGGGAAAGGACAGAATCCATTTGGTTAGATTTGAGAAGCAAAAAGGATATGATCACACCACAAGGGGTATTCGATAGGCTCCAAATAGTGAAAGAGAGAGATAGAGGGGGAAATCACAGAGCTGTGCAGGAACTATAGAGTGGTGATATTGGGGAAACCTTAATTACCCAAATATTGACCTGGGATAATTTTAGAGTAAAGGGAAAGGAACGGGAGGAATTTATGGATTGTGTTCAGGAGAACTTCCTTGATCACTATGTTCACAGCCCAACTAGAAAGGAGGCATTGCTGAATGTAGTGCTGGAAATGAGGTGGGCCAAGTGGACCAGTGTCTGTAGAAGGGCAGTTGGGCAAGAGTGATCACCGTATCATAAGGTATAGACTTAATGCAAAAAAGCAAGGAACGGGAACAAGGTAGAATGTCTAGATTGGAAGAGGGCTAATTTCTAGTCAGGATAAAATGGAACCAAAGACTGACATGAAAAACTGTAATGGAACAATGGGTTATCTTTAAGGAAGAAATGCTTCAGGTACAAGGGCGAAAGGTAGGGGAACCAAAAACAGGGCTGCTTGGATGACGAGGGAGGTAGAGATAATGAAGAAACAAAAAAGTGTATGATGCATGTCAGGTGAATTTTTCAAGTGAGAACCAAGCCAAGTGCAATAAGTTGGGAGGGGAAGTGAGGAGAAAAATAAGACTGGCAAGGAGAGAATACAAGAATAGAATGGCAATTAATATAAAAGGGAACCCAAAACTCTTCTTCCGGCATGTAAATAGTACGCAGGTAGTAAGAGTTGGAGTGGAGCCTATTAGAGACAAAGAGGGTAATATATGCTAAGAGGCACAAGGCAAGACTAGAATACTTAATGAGTACTTTGTATCGTTGTTTACTAAGAAATAGAGAAGTCTGACAAAATATCAGTAGAAGCAGAGAGAGTAGAGGCAATTGGTAGAGTGAAAGTTGAGAGGGAGGAAGTATTGGAAAGTCTGGCTGTGCTTAGGGTAGATAAGGTTGAGATGACTTGCGGCACAGTGGCGCAGTGGTTAGCACCGCAGCCTCACAGCTCCAGCGACCCGGGTTCAATTCTGGGTACTACCTGTGTGGAGTTTGCAAGTTCTCCCTGTGTCTGCGTGGGTTTCCTCCAGGTGCTCCAGTTTCCTCCCACATGCCAAAGACTTGCAGGGTGATAGGTTAATTGGCCATTATAAATTTCCCCTAGTATAGGTAGGTGATAGGGACAGGTGGGGATGTGGTAGGAATATGGAATTAGTGTAGGATTAATATAAATGGGTGGTTGATGGTCGGCACAGACTCGGTGGGCCGAAGGGCCTGTTTCAGTGCTGTATCTCTAAACTAAACTAAACTAAACTAAAAAACTTGCATCCCAGGTTGCAAGGAAGGTGGGGTGGAGATAGTGGAAGGGCTTGCTGTAATCTGCCAGTCTTCCCTAGATATGGGGGAGGTGCCAGAGGATTGAGTGGCAAATGTGACACCCTTATTCAGAAAAGAGTGTAAGGACAGTCCTCACAACTACAGACCAGTCAGTTTAACATAAGTGGTGGATAAGGTTTTTAGAAACCATAAACAGAGAAAAAAACAACAACCACTTGGAGAGGTTTGAGTTAATTAAGGAGAGCCAGCACATATTTATAAAAGGCAGATCATGCTTGACTAATTGAATTTTTTGATGAAGTAAGCAGACAAGGATGATGAAGGGAATGTAGTGGATGTTGTCTATATGTATTTTAAGAAAATGTTTGATAAGTACCACATAAAAGGCTAGTTAACAAAATTGAGGCTCATGGAACAGGAGGGTCAGTGTCAAATTGGATAAAAAATTGGCTTAAGGACAGAAAATAGTAAATCGTGGTAAATGGTTGTTTTTCAGACTGGCGGATGGTAGACAGTGGTGTTTCCCAAGTGTCAGTGCTAGGATCACTGCTTTTTTGGTGTATATATAAATGACTTGGATCTCGGAATACGGAGTAGAATTTCAAAATTTGCCAATGGTACCAAACTTGGAGGAGTGGCAAACGGTGAGGATGATACCAATCAACTGTAACAGGACATGGGCTAGTAGAATGGGTAGACAGGTAGCAGATGGAATTTAATACTGACAAGTGTGAGGTGATACATTTTGAAAGAAGGGATAGAGTGAGGAAATATAGTCTTAATGGCACAGTTCTACAGAGTGTGCAGAGACAGAGGGACCTGGGGTGCACGTGCATTGATCTTTGAAGGTGGCAGGACATATTGAGAGAGTGGTTTGCAGAGTATATGGGATCTTGGGCTTCATAAATAGAGGCATAGAGTACAAAAGCAGGGAAGGTATTGTTGGGCCCCAACGAGAGTATTGCCTCCAGTTCTGGGCACCACACTTTAGGAAGGATGTGAGGGTCCTTGAGGGGGTGCAGAGGAGATTTACCAGAATGGTTCCAGGGATGGGGAATTTTAGGTACAAGGTTAAGTTGAAAAAGTTGGGTTTGTTCTCCTTAGAGCAAATGAGATTGATAGAGGTATGACAGGCTTAGATAAGTTGGACAAGGAAAAACTGTTCCCGTTAACTGATGGTACAAGGACTAGGGGACACAGATTGAAGGTTTTGGGCAAGAGATGCTGGGGGAATGTGAGGAAGAACTTATTTGCACAGTGAGTGGTAATGATCTGGAAGTCATTGCCCACGAGGGTGGTAGAAATGGGGACAGTCAATGATTTGAAAAGGAAATTGGATGGGCTTTTGAAGGAAATAAACTTACAGGGCTATGGGGATTGAGCAGGGGAGTGGAACTGACTGGATTGCTCTGCGGAGAGCTAGCATGGACTCAATGGGCTGAATGATCGCCTATGCTGTAAATGACGCTTTTACTCCCAACTCTTCCTGTTTGGCCCTGATCTTACATTTCCTCTTGAAAATAATGAATAACTGATAAAATAAATTTCTAATTGTTCTGTTTAAGCAATTTGAGCCTTAAATAGTGGGAGTCCTGCCTCACTTCAGTTATGTCCGTGCATTGGTGTCCCTGGAGTTGGAGATCGCACTATTGCACTAGTATGCTTGAGGCCTTCTGTGATCAGTGGGCACCAGAGGGACTGGAGTGCTTCATCAGTAATCAGAACAGAACATTAACTTAATGTGCTAAGTTTCCTTTCAATTTTTGCTTTAGCTTATCAGGACACATTACCTCAACAGATAAGAGGTAGATGGTTGGAATATACTAAAATGTAAACTCCCATCAACAGTAAGAAAGCAATTGCCAGAATTTCTCCAAATTCTGAGAATGTTATCTCTTTCTGCTTTGAAATGTGGCAGATCTTTCTATCACTGCATTGTTTAAAATTGCTGCTAAACATGTGTCTCACCATCTAACCTAAGGGTGCAACATTGGTGATACTATAGAAGTGTTACTGCTTGGTAACAACACAAGATGCAGTTTGAATTTAAGAGTTAAAGCCTAGCTTAATTCAAGTAATAGCAAGGTTCCTTGGGGAAAGTAGCGGTGCACAGCTTGGGTGAGGTCTGTGTAATACCTGTGCGGTGAGAAACTGGGTTTAAACATTTTGAATTTACCTGGTTAATTTAAATGTGTAGGGAATGTAAACACTACCACTTACACTCAATTCTAACTATTTTGGTAGCTCAGTGTACTGTATGTACCATTTCTGGGCAGGGGAATTAGAGATCCAGAAAGGAAGTTTGAAATGGTTCAAACACATCCTGCACCTACTGGTCTGAATATAAATGTGATACAAAGACTAAATAAAATACATTGTAACTTGTAGTAGCAAAAAGGTGCAAAGTGATTTTGCACTTTGGGTAATTGCCCTTTCATCTCCATGATTTAATTATATTTTAAATATAATGGGCTCCTTTCCCCAAAGAAATGTAAGGCACAAACCATGGCTTTATAAAGAACCCATTAAAACAATGTTTAGATGCTAATGAAAATTTTCCAATCTTAGCCTTATGCACAACCTTTAAAATGAACATTCTGGCCTAGACTAACACCTAACAAGAAAGTCACATACTAATGCTTGGCAGGAAACAAGAAGCAATCTTGGCACAATTGTGGTGAAACTGTCTCCTCTCTTCTCTCTCAAAAGTCTACCTTTTAGAAAAGTCCTTGCGCCACTAAGGCAGAGGCTTGTCAACAATCGGTTCCAATCAATACCACTAACGGTGATTGGTCAACACACTTATTTACTCCGTGTCCACAACCTAACATAAGCAGGTGCTCTAGTTGGCTTGGACTCGTTCTTCGCTCAAAAGGCCTTTTAAGAGTCCTTTTTTTCTTTAAAAGACGTGCTGGAGCCAATGTAGTATCAGGCCTTCGTCACAACATACAACTTTTCGCTACATCCTGCTGTGAGCCATGAATTGGTAGAGATGGGGAAAATTAAATCTTTTATTCAAGGAGTTGGTGCTAGAATCTGTTTTCTAAAATTTCGAGTCATAGGGTCATTATTATGACACAGAAGGAGGCCATTTGGCCCATTGAGTCCATGCTGGCTCTTTCTGGATCAATCCAATCAGTCCCATTTTCCCAGCACCGCAGCCTCACAGCTACAGCGACCTGGGTTCGATTCTGGGTACTGCCTGTGTGGAGTTTGCAAGTTCTCCCTGTGACCGCGTGGGTTTCCGCCGGGTGCTCCGGTTTCCTCCCACAGCCAAAGACTTGCAGGTTGATAGGTAAATTGGCCATTGTAAATTGCCCCTAGTGTAGGTAGGTGGTAGTAGAATTGTGGGAATGTGGTTGGGAATATGGGATTAATGTAGGATTAGTATAAAATGGGTGGTTGATGGTCAGCACAGACACGGTGGGACAAAGGGCCTGTTTCAGTGCTGTATCACTAAATAAATAAAAAATAAATAAATCCCCGGAGCCCTGCAAGTTTATTTCTCTCATGTGCCCATCCAATTTACTTTTCAAATCATTGATCGTCTCTGCTTCCACCATCCTCGTGGGCAGCGAGTTCCTGTTCATTACTACTTGTAGCATAAAAATGTTCTTCCTTGCATCCTTCCTGCATTGCTTGCCTAAAACCTTAAATCTTTGTCCCCTAGTACTTGTACTATGAGCTAATGGGAACAGCTTTGCTTTGTCTACCTTATCTAAACCTGTGATAATCTTGTACACTTTATTAAATCTCCCCTCAAACTCCACTTTTCTGCCTGTCCCCATAACCTTGACTCCCTTGTAGATCAAAAATCTGTCTGAGTGAGCCTTGAATATATTCAATGGCCCAGCCTCCACTGCTCTCTGGGGAAGAGAATTCCAAAAATCAACAACCCTCTGAGACAAGAAATTCCTCCTCATCTCCATCTTAAACAGGAGACCCCTTATTTTGAAACACTGCCGCCTAGTTCTAGATTCCCCCACGAGGGAAAACATCCTCTCAGCATCTACCCTGACGAGCCCCCCTCATTCTTCTAAACTCCATTGCATTCTCTTCATCAACCTTCTATAATCAAAACATTCAATTAGATTAATCAAGCACAATCTGCCTTTTACAAATCTGTACTGGCTCTCTTTAATTCAAAACCCTCCAAGTGCCTGTTGATTTCCCCCCCCCCCCCCCCCGATTATTGTTTCTAAAACCTTACCCACCACTGATGTTAAACTGGTCTGTAGTTACTAGGAATGTCCTTAAAATCTTGCTTGAATAAGGATGTCACATTTGCCACTTTCAATATCTCTGGCACCTCCCCCATATCTGGGGAAGAATGGAAGATTATGGCAAAATCTTCCACTATCTCCACCCCCACTTCTTTTAGGTACATGGGGTGCAAGCCATCCGGACCATGTGACTTATCCACTCTAAGCAAATGTAGCCTTTCCAGTATATGTATTGTAAGCCTGTCTTTGTATTCTTCGTGGTCCTTCTTAGTCTGCTTCTATCTGATATGGTACTACTTCCTTCTCTAGTCCTATCCAACTGTCTCACTTTGTGCACCTATTCCTCTTTTCTATTTCTGGCTGGGCTGATGCCCATCCCCCTGCTAATGTATTTAACCCCTCCCCAAACACACTAGTGAGCCTCCCCGTGAGGACATTGGTCCCAGTCCTGTTGAGGTGCAACCCGCCCCTTTTAAAGAAGTACCTTCTGCCCCATAACTAGTCTCAATGCCCCAAACATTTGAAGCCCTCCCTCCTGCACCACGCCTCAAGCTATGCTTTGATCCTCCCTATCTTCTTGTTTGTACTGTTACTAGCATGTGGCACTGGGCATAATCTAAAGATTACTACCTTTGAGATCTTACTTTTTAACTTCCTCCCTGGCTCCTGAAAATCTGACCACAAGACCTCAATATCTGCCCTCTGTGTCATTGGTACTGACGTGTACCACAATTTCTGGCTCACTCCCTTCCCCCTGCAGAATATTCTGCACCCTCTCTTTACTGTGGCACCAGGGAGGCAACACACCATGCTGGACTCATGATGACAGTTACAGAAATGCCTGTCTGTCCCCCTAATTATGGAATCTCCTATAGCGACTGCATTTCTACTATTTACTGTGCCCTCCTGTGCAGTCCATTGCCCATTGATGCCATGGTCTGGACTGCACTCCTTCAGGGTGTTGTCACTCCCAGCAGTCTCCAATGCTGAGTACTGCTTTGAGAGTGGCACACACCCCAAAGACTGCTGCACTTCCTGCCTCTTGCTACTCTTCCGGATGGCCACCCATCTGCTATCTTGAACTCTCACTGCCTGTGGGATAACCACTTCCTGGAACATACGATCCAGGAAACTCTCCTGCTCCCTGATACTCCAGAGTGACTCCAGCTACCCTCAAACTCTGAAATCCTGTGCTCAAGCTCAAACAGCTGGGTACACTTCTACACACGTGGTCCCTCAAGACACCTGAAGTTCCCACATGGTGCAGGAATTGATTGTCAGCAACAGGTCTCAGCTGCCCTCCATGATCTTAACAAAAACTTTTTTTTAGAATCTAGTTAGTACCTTGTATAAACTATTAATTTTAATTAATGCCTGTAGATCTGCTCTGTGCCAATACTCTTAATACTTACTCACTTACCTGGATTGAAATTTTAATTACTAGTTTAACTAGTTAAGCTACAAATTTAATACAGTACTTTATAGTTTCCTGGTCCTAGTTTAAACCATTGCCCCAATTTAGAGAAAGAAAAACCTAATACTTACCAACCAGTCTCCTATCTACAGTCCTGTGACATCACTCCTTACTTTTTGAAATACACCGATTGGGTCCATGCTCTTCCCCTGCACACACACACTTTCATTCCCCACTGCTGCTGCTGGTACCTCTGATCGAATCCAACAGGGAAAAAAAGGGTCCAATTTTTACTGCTCTTCTTGCTGTGTAATATTATCCAGTGAGCAGCTGACTGTAAAGTCTAGGAAGATCCCTGGTTCAGTCTCTGGTTTGTGCTGACTCGATTGATTTTGACTCGTAGAAAACTTGGCACTCGTTAGGGGATAATCACCCTGGCTGCCATGTATCTTTACTAACCAGAAACTCTGCATGTTTGGGCTTTTTGAAGATTAAATAGAGACAGGCAGTTATGGCTCCTGCAGAAGAAAAAAACTGGCAAGTAGGGAAAAATCCAGTGTTAAAAAACTTCATCGTCAGAAGAGTAGCTGGATGCTTGTTTTCTGTTAATTGATTTGTCTCTGAAAAGATGTGTAGCATCATCTTGAGTCAGGTAATTTTCTTTGAAGTTTCATTACATGTTCATAATAGTAATGCATATATAACATTTATAATATGTTGCATTGAAGAGTTCTCTTTCAATTTCTAGATGTGGTTTTGCTGGAGAAACTGGACCAAGATGCGTCATCCCTAGTGAAATTAAGAAGCTGGGTATAGCCCAAGTAAGCTTTTTACCTGCATTTCAAAAAGTAATTGGTGTAAAGTGCATTGAGACATTTTTTGGAGATGTGATAAGGTGCTCTGTAAATGCAAGACTTTTCTTTGGTTTTTTTCAGTGGGCTTGGGGCATGAATTTATAATGGAATTCTGACATCACTGCAAAGCATTTTTCAATTCAGAGTGTAATCCAAATCGAATCAGGAATACAAAAGCGTGTGAGCCTTTCAGAAAAGTTGTCAGATAGTGTTTGGGGCTTGATGCTGCATGGAATATAACACTGGTACAATATCTGGCTAGGTTTAAAAAGTTCAGATGGTCTGGTGGAACCATTAGGTATTTTATAAAACTTACAGTTAAATCTTTTGAGAAGCAGATTGTCCTCCCTGTGATCTTCAAACATTAAAATGTTTACTAGTTAATAATGCAGCTTTCTCTTAAAGTTGCAGTGCAATTCACAGCATACCCTAAAACCCAGTGCAGCCGATTACAAATTGCACTGTGGAGCTGTCAGTTTCGTCTGTCTTAAGGTGGTGATTAGCTGCGGCATGAATTACTGACTTTGCTAAGGTCTCGAATCCTAAAACCTCATAACTCCATTATCAGTTTTTAAGATTATTTAGTTAATTTAAAGTGTGTATAATGGTGCACAAATAATATGTTGCTCTTTGATATTTTTAGCATACTTTTTAGTATGATGGAATACATTCATGCAATGCGGGCGTCACTGGCAAGGCCAGCATTTATTGCCCAATCCAGTTGCCCTTGAGAAGGTGGTGGTAAGCGCCTTCTTGAACTGCTACAGTCCATGTCATGAAGGCACTTCCACAGTGCTGTTAGATAGGGAGTTGCAGGATTTAAGGCCATCTTTGATCACTTCCCTGTATCACTCTCCACCCACATCCCCCTCCCCTGTCCCAACCCTACTTTCTTCTGCGTCTGCCCTGGGAAAAAACCTAAACCCCAATTCACTGATAACTGTACTTCAAAGTCCCAACTGTCTAGCCTTTGACCTTCTGTTCACCACAACATTTTTGTAGCTACTAATTTGCTCACCCACACCCTCGCCTCTACCTTTGATGGTCTAGAGTCCACTAAAACCTTATTCTCCCTCACTCTGGCCATTCCCCTGGTATAACCCTCATTGTTGCTCTCTTAAGTCCAAGGGATGCATACTTGAATGGGTATGGTGGACAACTTGTTTAGCTATTCACCATCAGATTTGACTGGACCACATGAAGAAGTATTGGGTCCTGCTCTCCTCTGCCAAAGCTGTTCACGATTCCAGGATCATCCTGGAATGCGAAGATGACCTCTGGCTGCTTTTCTCTGCTGCAAACCATCTTCTTAAACCCCTTTCCCCTATCTCCTCTGCCGACACCTCCAACAACAAATGTGAGGAGCACGTGGACTTCTTTGTCACTAAGATTAAGACCATCTGACCAGCTGCCTCTGCCATTTCCCTCCCTTCCCCTATTCCACTGGGCTAAACTTCCCCACTCCTTGCCCTGAACTTGCATTATTCTCTAGTTTCTCTCCTATCTCCTCTCATGCTCTGAACCCATCTTGTTCATGAGACCCACCTCCTGCTCCCTTGACTCTGTTCCCACTAAATTGCTGACAACCCAACTTCCCTTCCTGGTCCCCATGTTAGCCAATATTAACAGTTCTCTTCAGGTGTTGTCCCCCTCTCTTTAAATCTGCCATCATCACCCCTCTACTCAAAAAACCAACCCTTGACCACACCGTCCTTGCAAGCTACAACCTGATCTCCAACCTCCCATTTCTCTCTAATGTCTTTGAACATGTCGCCTCCCAAATCAGTGCCCATCTTTCCCAGAACTCCATGTTTGAATCCCTCCAAGAAGGCATTTGTTACAGTACTGAAATGGCTCTTATCAAAGACATAAATGACATCCTTATGTGACTGTGACAAAGGCAAACTACCTCTCCTCATCCTTCTCGACCTGTCTGCAGCCTTTGACATGGTTGACCACACCATCCTCCTCCACTGTCTTCCATCTGGGGAGACTACACTCACCTGGTTCCATTCTTATCTATCTAACTGTAGCCAGAGAATCACCAGCAATGGTTTTCTTCCTGCTCCCATATCGTTACCTCTGGTGTCTCCCAAGGATCTATTCTTGGCCCCCTCCTATTTTTCATTTGCATGCTGCCCCTTGGTTCACTTTTCACGCCACCACCCCCTCACCTTCTCCACTGTCTCTTAATTATCAGGCAGCTTGTCTGATATCCAGTACTGAATGATCAGAAATTTCCTCCAGTTAAGTAATTGGAAGAGACATGCTGTTGAAGCTTTTCATCTTGCACTCATCAGGACAGAGGCAAGAATGCCAAATATCAAAGGGAGCAACAATTTATACTTCATGAAAAAAGGATGCTGATTGGTTGGCAAGTCGACTCTGGTCCAGGCATGGCCCTGTAGAATGCATATGAATATATGTAGCTTCTAGCAAGCGTAAGTGAGCCACATTGTGAGCCTGACCGATAATCTTAACCCGTACTTCAAAACTCAGAACACAATGTCTAACATTAGATGTGATTCTGCGATTGGAAAGCACTTGCTGAACAATGCTGAATGTGCTAACAATTACATTAACAACCACTTTAAGATTATGAAAGAGTGCTGAGGATGGGGAATTCAAACTAGCAGCGATGGGGGAGTGAGGAATGGAACAGCCAGCTGTCGGAGGAGGAAAATTGCAACTAGTTTAGAAAGTGGATTCAGGGGACTAGTTACTAATAAAATGGAATTTAATTGGGCAACTGTAACAAGTTGGTAGGAAAGATTGGCAGATTGGGTTGGAATAAGAAATGCAGCCGGCGTGGGGTGGGTGCGGTGTGGCAGGTAGAGAGGAGAGATGTGTTCAAACATGCACATTGATGGGGTGGCAGGATTAGGGGTTTCCATCTCGCCTCTGGGAGGGTGGGTGGGGCGTATGGGTATGAAAATCCTGCTTAGGACGGAGTGTTGGACTGCCAGAATTCAGTTTATTGTGGGGGAGGGGGGTTCAAATGATTAACTCCAGCTAAAATCGGAGTCAGGGCAGGTGGCTGGGGTGGTCCGTGGTGGGGGAAGAGTACAAGAGGACTAGGTTTCTGCTTTTGTTTCTTGTTGTCATTGATTGTCTTCGTACTGCAATACTTCAAATCTTTTCTAGTTGCATTGTAGCCACGGATTTTTCTGCCTTTGGAATGCTGCAACCACAAGCTGTTTTTTATTTATCTATTGACCTCTATTGGAATTGTTGTCAATTTGCATAGTTGCTGAGAAATGATGTGTTTTTTTGCACGTGACTAACAGTCAAATAGGAAAGTGTGGAACCTGTAATAGCAGCAGTAATATATATGAACTGTTTGGGAGTGTGATGCTTCTACGGAGTAGTTCTAGTTCAGTCCCCAAAGAAATCATAATCACTATAGATGTACAGGGCAATGATTGTAAATTGCAAACCTCCACATGCACGTGTCTTGAATGGCGGTAATGCATTTTAGTTTTTGCTTTTGCTTTTTTTTTCAGGCTGTTAAAGTAGTTCAGTTTAACATCAATACTGAAGAGCTTTATGGTTATTTGAAAGAATTCATTCACATGCTGTACTTCAGGTAGTGTACATTTATAAATTATTTTTAACTTAACACTGTAACTTGATATTTTAATGCTATTCCACATGCAAAGCAAGCTGAGATTTAGAACACAATAGAATTTGCATTAAATTTCTTAGTCACATTTTTTTTAAAAAGCTTTTACCTACCCCCACCAAGGAGACCAGACCTGTTCCAAATCCCTACATAATGCTACTGTTGATCTGACTGCTAGAACATATGCAAGAGGATCTTTGAAACAAAAATTCGTACCAGTGTAAAATTACCAAGGTTGGGGGGAGGGGGTGAGGGGGCAATTTCTGATCTCCTGCCTTAACTTCATTGAAAGTTAGTAGCAACTACAGAGAAAAGGTGTAAAAAGCCATTGTTCTGTTTCTCTGGAGTTTCCACCAGAGTTACGGGAGAGTCCCCACAGAAATTCTTCCCCGCGTTTTTAAATGGTTTACAAGGATTGAAAACTTGCTGTGTGGGGAACAATGGATACAAACTTCAATCCAGTTTCCATAATTCACCAATGGTCATACTACTCTTTCCTCTTCTCTGGAGGGAGAAATGACTTCAGATAGAAGATTTTTTTAAAAAATACTATTTTCATTTACATTCTGAGCAGAATGCGATTGATCCCTTCACTCCACAGGTCATAGCATATTATTAAAGTTTCCCACCCAACCAGAAAACAGTCAAATTAAACACTCTAGTAACCCTGGAATAAAACAGACCAAACCAGGTATCTTTAGACAAAAACAAATTAACTATTTATTAAAAATTAAATCTTAAACACTATTAAGATAAACCCATGTCTAAAGACATTATAACTTCTTATTTTAACCTAACTTACCCCATACACACATATACATTCAAAAATCATGGTTAACTGATTTATTTTTTTAAATGATGTTTTAAAAAATTATCTCTTAAGAATAAATGAATAAGTAAGTCTTTGTGGGTTACATTCCTGATGGGTGAGGTATTCTAATGTGAAAATAATCAAATACCTCTCAAAGTCTTCAGACAGATTTGATGACACAGTCTATTTTTGATAGGCATTCTGGCTGCAGCAGGCATCGAACAGTTCTTTCAACAATGAGCACAGCAATAAGTCAACTTGAGTTTTAAAACCGACAGTATCTCAGTCGAAACTTTACTTTGAATTCCAGCAAACACAGTTAGTTAAGAGAGATTCAATCTTGAGGCAAATACTTCCTGGTTTGGAAGTAAAGAAAAGGAGTTTTGCTACCTTCAGTAAAACAAATGGTCTCTTCAAGAAAAGGGCTTTTTTCCTCAGGCAGTTAACTTGGCCTGTAGCTCCTTGTAGAATTTCTGCTGAGAGAGAATAGACAGCTCCTTTCTCCAGTAGCACGCTTTCTTGTGAGTCTGGTTTGGACTGGTTTTTGCCAGTTTTACACCCAGTCAAATTGACACATTATACCATGTGACCTCCCTCTCTCCTGCTGTAGCCTAAGTAACAAGTGCAGCTGACACACTGTGCCTCAGAAATCCAAAAGCTTCTCCCTGTCTTAAAGGTACACTGTTTTAATCTGGAGTCTGTGGCATGGGTTACATGCTGATTGCTCCTTTTGTTTTAAACAACTAAATGGCTTCTAGATGACTAATTTCTATTTATTGATTAATTTCTCTGTTGAAGTTTGCAATCAGTTCTATTGACTTTAATATAGTCTGTTTTTTTTTTCCCTTTTCCTTAACAGACACTTACTGGTAAACCCAAGGGATCGTCGAGTTGTTATTATTGAATCTATTCTGTGTCCATCACACTTCAGAGAAACGCTCACCAGAGTTTTCTTTAAGCATTTTGAGGTAGGAAGTGATGTAGCTAATGATGCATTAAGACTGAAGAGAATAAATAAGCTAGATTAACCAGAATGTAATCTAATTGGAAATCAGTTTATATGTTTTCTCAGTAGCTGCCCGTATAAATCTATTACTGGCTTATGTGACTTCTGAAGGAGTTCTATAGTTCGTGGATTTAGTAAATTACCTGAATAGATGTGAAAACACCTGATGTATAACCAGTTTAGTTTTTCAACAAGCAGTGACCTATATTCATCAAACAGATGAGATCATAAGCATGATCTCTCTGCCTGAAATTGTGAAAAATGTTTTGTAATGGGAAGGTTGGCAAACAAATTATCCCAGGCAGCTCTAGTGTACTTCTTAACAATAAGATTTTAGCAGCGCTGGGAGATGGCCGAGAGCAGATTACCTACCTTCTTAACTGGAGAAGAGTGTGTATCCAATGGGTGATATAGGAGTAGAGTCAATATACTAAAATGACACCTTTTATGCTTCCTATTGATACATTGAAAATGTTGAGAAATATCAGTACTATATTTTTAATTGCAGAACTTGACCAGGTTTGTTAATTCTTTGCTGTGCCACGAGATGGAGTGCTACACTATAATGACCTGCTCTATTTATGGATGGAATGGGAAGCAGAGGAAAGAAAATTAGTTCATGCAGGAATGATCTCCTGGTGACTGTGCTACTGTTGTGGAGAAGCATATAAAATAGATATTTTAAAGTATTACATTTAGATTTTCCCTAGAAATTGAGTACCTTGGAGATATTTTAAAATCAGAAATAAGTTGTATGATTTTTCCACTTGGTATTTTTGTAGGTTCCTTCAGTGCTCTTTGCTCCAAGCCACCTCATGTCTCTACTGACTCTCGGTATCAATTCTGCTGTGGTATTAGATTGTGGATATACAGAAGCACTAGCATTACCTGTATCTTTTTGAAAATTCAGCTTTATAAAGGATGAAATAAATGCTGGTTACTAAAAACAACCTGTCTAGTTTGTAACCATCACTGTTGGCCATGGGGTAAAAATACTGGTAATAAATGAAGCACAGTTGTAGTAAATATTTTTGTAAAGCAAACTTAATGACTGAATTCAACGGCATTGTAATAAGGCTTTACAAAGAAAGGTCCTCGTCTAATGATTTCTAACTTCTTCCTTCCTGGATTTAATAAATCCATTTGCACAAAATGGTTTCATAGATTTGCCCCTTGCCATGCTACAGATGTGTTTATTCATGTACTGTGCTTTCAGGTTCTTTCGACCATGACCAAAATTGCTCATTTGTTGGCTGTCTTTCCTGTTGTGATGAGTTTTATATGCCAAAGGTTGACTTGATTGCATTTATAGTGCTACAATAACTTAGTCCTTCAGCTTTTGAATAACTGAAATTTATACTGTTTCAACTGTTTTAGCAAATTAAAAGAAACTATAATATTTTAAGAGGAAAAAATTAGAATAGATTTAGGTTACATTAAAAATAAAAGAAAATTATATACAAATGAGATATAAAGGGACAAGAGAAGACAGTCAGTAGAAGTAATCCATTTATTAACTAGTATTTTTGTAGTGTATATAGTTAGGTACTGTAATATTTGCTTCAACATTACAGTGAAAACGTTTCTTTTTTTTTAAAAAATGATGCCCAGGGAGTTCAGAATTTCCCTAGATATGTAGCCTATGGGTTAATTTTAAGAATTATAATGCATTTTTAAAAATGCACTTTTTTTTTCTTTCCCGTCGCTTCCAGCGTGTTACGTTGGGTCGCTTGTCATTACCACATCTGGCAGTTAAACTGGCAACCATGTCAGTACACAGCCATATCAACAGTTTGGGTGAAATTGGTTGCTATTGGGAATTTTCTCTTTTAATTAAATGTCTATTAATAGCCTGCTTATACTCGCTGTCCAGGTTACTGCATGAAGAATGCCAACTTAAATAAAGTACCAAGTCCACCTGTAGCAGTGTAGCTCATCAAAGAATCGGCATCTTTACGTAAAAGAAAAAGTATATTGAAAGCTGGCGTTCCATGGATGAAAAGGGAGATTAGATCAAATTTGAATTTTTTGAAAAAACGTTTAGTACTTACGGGGCAAATATATATTAAAAGGTAAGCTACAGAAAGGAATATAAAAAGGGAGTATCTGAAAATTGACACAAGAACAAAGATTATAAAAAAGCTTTCATATAGGCACATTAGTAGAAAGAGGATAGAGGAGTAGGATGCTGAGCTGGTTGGCAGGCTTGTAATGAAAAGTCAGGGTGCATTAAGAAATGCTAATTAAGTGCTTTGCCTCAGTTTGCACACAGTGGCTAATGATGTAGAACTATACGTGTAGAGCATTCAATAGTGGCTGTTAGTGAACGTTGGATATAAAACTTAAGATATTACCAAGACCTGATGCTTAACATCTGAGGATCCTTGGGGAAACTAAGGAAGAAATAGTGTAAGGTCTGACTATAATTTTCAATTATGTGGAATGGAGAATTTTACTGCAAAGTGCCAAATGTGACTTTCTTCAAATTAAAAGACTGAGTCGGCCAGGACATTATAGACCATCTAGTGTTACTTCAATTGTTGATAGATTCTAATATAGGATGAATTACTAAGCACTGGAAAAACTGTGAGCTAATCAAAGGAAGTCAGCATTGATTTCTAAAAGGCAGTTTATGCTTGAAAAATCTTTTTTTTTAATTTGAAGAAATAACAGGATAAGTAATGGAAATGCAATTAAAAGTGGCATTCAAAGTAGATAAGGCCTTTTCTATTTAAAAATAGAACAAACTGAATTATTGGTTTTGTATGTGGGGTGTGTCACAAGCTAAGAGATTATGTTGAACTTGTACAAGATCTTGGCTTGGCTGTAGTTATAGCAACCTATTATAGGATATGAAAGCAGTGGTGAAGGAGCCACATCGCTTCACCAGGATGTTGCTAGAGATTTGAGATTACAGCCAGGAAGAGAGATTTTAGAGTTGTGGCTTTTTTCACAAGTGCTGAAAAGGTTGAGTGGTAATCTGAAGGAGGTCCTTATGATTAAGAAGACTAATGATATAAAATAGTAATAGATTGCTTCTACTGGTTGGAGGGAAGGTAATGAGGACACAGATCGAAGATGATCACAAAAATTGAACGGAAATTTTTTTTAAATATAGAGAAGATGACCAGCATGTTGAATTCTTTGCTTTATCAATGGTTTGTGGCAGAGACCATAAATTCTTTTCAACTGGTGTTAATTGCTTGAAAAGACAGATATAAGGTGTGGGGAGAAAGCAGGGAAGTCATATAGACTTGGTGGATTATGTGGGGTAGGGGAACATAAGACTTGATGGGCCAGATAGCCTGTTTTTGTGCTGTAAGATTTGAGGGGCTGACTAAAGTGACTGTAATAATGGTATGTAAAGCAGTCTAGGAAATGTTTGAGTATTATATAGCTTTTTGCCTATTTGAAATTTAGCCTTAGCTTCTTCAGATATATGAAGGAATTCCTATTTTGAATGCCTGGGAAGCACTTCCACTGGGAGGAAAAGCAATCCACATGTGAGGATTTAAAATATGTAACTTCTGCACATTTATTGATATTTGCATATTTGACATATTTAAAGTTTGAAGTGGGAAAAACATCCAAAATAAATATTTTTATTACTGAAGGGAGTTGCAGTCACGGTTATTAGAAGAATGCAGTGTGGACACAGGGACTAAGACTGGAGAAGGCTTGGCATCTGTGATGAGTAAGACTTGAAATAATGTTTTAATTGCATGTTTGCAAATATTTTATAACACTCTATCAATAATTTCCCTATTTTAAAAGAAAGAAGTAACACGTTTACAGCTCTATCTGGTTTCAAAATGCTTTGCATCCTAAGAAGTACTTCTTGTACTGTAGTCCCAGTTATGTAAGCAAATTGGTTAAAACATGAAATGGCAAAAAGTTCATTTTACAAAGAATTTAATTGTATTAGATTTTTAAAGATATCTAGTAAGTTAATCAGAAAATCGACATACAGTATTTACATTTTTATAGTGTAATATTATGTGGCATAGGTCCTTAATGTTGTTCCCAAATTCATTTCAACAGGCTCACTTCCAGAAGAAACTCTAGAGGATGTCAAAGGTAAGAAGTATCTTGTTAATTGGAAGATTTATGTAACAAATACATTTGCTTATCAAATAAAATGACCTCAAATATTGTAAATCTAGAATAAATAAATAAAATGCTGAAATATGCAGTAAATTGGTCATCTGAAAGAGCAAAGTAGATTAATGTTTCTGGTGTAACTTTTGATAGCTTTAATCTGAATTTTTTTGGAGTGGGGTGTAAAGTTAGCATCTGAAGTTTGTATCTGTTCAGAATCTTGCCACCAGGACTAACAATATTTTCTATTCCTTTTTAAAAGCATGAAATAACTTCACAGCACATTAATATGAAATTTAATATAACAAAAGGCACTGCGTAAGGTATATGGAAGTGAAATGCTAAGTAAAAACTAGGATGAAGTTGCATGCTTTGAAAGTTGAAGTGTCAAACGTACTTTTTTTTAATCAATCTTAAATTGTGACAAATAGCGTCCATTTGATTTGAAATCTCTGTAACCATATGATTTTTAGGAGAATTTTAACTTCTTTAAAAAATTGTGCATTTCAGTTCGTACTTGCTTTGTGAGTGATCTCCAGCGGGGACTGAAAATTCAAGCTGCCAAGTTTAACATTGATGGAAAAGTTGAGGTGTGCATTAAGTAGTGATGAATAAGATAGACTAATTGAGCTGCAAAGTCAGAGATGCTTGGCAGTAATTTGGTATGTTATATTTATTTGTAGCGCCCCCAACAACCTCCAGATGTGGCATACCCTCTGGATGGAGAGAGAATTTTACATGTCAAAGGATCAATCAGGTTGGATTACTTGTATAAACAATATAAATTAAACTGCATCATACCTGGGTTGTGATAAAAGGGATGGCATGGTATGTTGAAGTGTTGTTTGTAGATGGGGTGCCAATCAAGTGGGCTGCTTTGTCCTGGATGGTGTCGAGCTTCTTGAGTGTTGGAGCTGCACCCATCCAGACAAGTGAAGAGTATTCCATCACACTCCTGACTTGTGCCTTGTAGATGGTGCACAGGCCTTGGGGAGTCAGGAGGTGAGTTACTCACCTCAGGATTCCTAGCCTCTGACCTGCTCTTGTAGCCACGGTATTTATATGGCTACTCCAGTTCAGTTCTTCACTGTATCCATGTCAGGTGGAAAATATACAAATCACCAGTATCATTTGTTAGAACTCAGATAGCCAGGCGGTGAAGGATAGAACGCTAGAGCCTGGTCTTTGTACACTTATGCTTTTATTTATAGAGAAACACATAACATCTTGTGCACCTCCTACCAACAACCACATTTTCAGCCTGCTGCTATATAGATGAGCACAGGTGAATCCCCAATTAATGCCCACTGCTTGAATACAATTAACCCCCAAAACTGAAGATGGTGTTTCAGCATATTAAATATAGATATGAAAGAAGGAAAGTGGAAAAGTTGTTTTCACCACTTCAAAAAATATCAAATAATTGTTCTCAAATGTCACCTGCAAAAATTGACTTGAAGCTACAGCAAGTGACCATGTTTGTGAAAAAAAAGCTCAGCAACTAAATTTGTAAAAAAAAAACGGTGACTTGCAATTTTATAGCTGTGCGACAGAAAAATATAATTTTGAAATTGGGAATTTTGTTAACTTAGTCACTCTGTGAATGTTGCCCATGCAGAGAGCTCCGATAACCAAGATTTCATATTTAAGTTAAGGAGTAATGCTGTGTTCTGAGTCTACTTTGTTACCATTGACTGTTGAATTCAAGTAGTTGTTTTTGATGTTATAAACTAAGTGATTTGATTTGAATTTTCAGTTCAGGGATTTTTTTTTTTATTTTTTTTTTGTTTGCAGAGATTCTGTAATTGAAATTCTCTTTGAACAAGATAATGAAGAGAAGTCGATTGCTACTTTAATCCTTGACTCACTTTTACAGGTAAGAGGGTGCTGTGTGCTAAATTTGATAGATTTATATAAAAAAAAACTTTATTTGCCTCTTTTGATGCATTATAATTTGCCATTAAATATGTGAAATGACTCAAAGATAAAATACTGTGTATTTATCATGGGACTCGAGCTTAGGTATAGCTTCAGTTGCAATTTAGCTCAGTAGTAGCACTGTCACGTCTTTGTAATTGGGTTGAGTTCAAGCCTAACTTGAGCACACAATCTAGGCGGTGCTTCAGTACAGTACTGAAGGAGTGCTGTATTGGCAAATACCATCTTTCAGATGAAATGCTAAACCGAGGCCCTATTCAAGTAGATATAAATAATTCCATGGAAGTATTAAAAGAGGATCGGGGGTTCTCCCAGTCTCCAACCCAATATGACTCCTAAACTATTACTCACAAAACTGGATTAACTGATTATTTACCTCATTTACTTTTGTTGGACATGCTGTTCAAGATTGTTTACAAAAGGAGTGATGGTTTACAGAAGAACAGTGATTATACTTCAAAAGTAATTTGCTGTGAAGAGCTTTGGCATGTCCTGATGCCATGAAAGGTACCATCTGAAAGCAAGTTGTTTCCAGTGCAAATTTGGAGCAGGCGATGCTTTAAAGCACGCTTATGTGGCAGCGCAGCAAGATGGAGTGATACAGGTTTAATATTTTCTCCCCCTTTTGCTGATGAAGTACCAGTCTTAGTCGTACTGGTTGAGGAGAAACCAGGCACCTCCTTGTGGAACATGGGGGAGAAAGAGAGATCTGGGAGGGAAGTCTTTCTGAGTCACAGTCTGTTGCCTCCTAGCCACTAGTACATGTGAATACTGGCAGGGTTGGAGCAAATCATTCATTTGGGTATGCATGGTGCATAGTTTTGTGAGAAATCGAGGGAGAGCAATGATACTTCTGTTTTACTGAGTAATTTTTTTTAATTGTTGCTAGTGCCCTATTGACACAAGAAAACAGCTGGCAGAGAATCTTGTGATCATTGGTGGAACTGCTATGCTGCCTGGCTTCCTACATCGTATTTTGGCTGAAATTCGGTACCTGGTGGAGAAACCAAAATACAAAGAAGTGTTGGCTGCCAAGACGTACAAAGTTCATACACCGCCTGCAAAACCAAATACTGTGGCTTGGTTAGGAGGTGAGAATGTATTGTCTGTAGCACTTCTGGACTAATGAAGCCTTACGTATTTATGAATGGATTTAATTGTATCAAGGGGTGATTATTTAAGACTATTAAACAAGTGCCCAGGGTGGAAATGGTGCACAGTAGAATATCTGTCCAATATCCTGTATGTTGTCATTTCTGTTCAACATGTTTTGGCTCAAATTGAACATGGTTGTAAAAATAGAATTGCTTCTGGCTATCCTTATAATCTAAAAAATTAAAGCAGTATAATATGTTAATCTTATGATTCCCATGGCGATTGACAAACCAAAAGAACTGAATTTACCCAACACCCCCAAGTGGAAAAAAACAGATGGGCAAGATTTCACTATTATAACTTTTACTTTAACAATCAAACCAAAATCAACATAAATCAAACATGAATTAACACAAATCACGGTCAATGCGTGTATATATATATATATATATTACAAATTACACACTAACTTTCAGATACAACAGATATAGATCTCACATTTACTAGGCAGTCTACTCAGCATTTTTTTATTCATTTGGGAGATGTGGGTGTCGCCAGCTAGGCCAGCATTTATTGTCCATCCCTAATTTCCCTTGAGAAGGTGGTGGTGAGCTGCCTTCTTGAACCTCTGCAGTCCTCTGGGTGTAGGTACACAACAGTGCTGTTAGGAAGAGAGTTCCAGGTACTTGACCCAGCGACCGTGAAGGAACGGTGATATAGTTCCAAATCTAAATGGCTTGGAGGGGAACTTGCAGATGTTGGTGTTCCCATGCATCTGCTGCCCTAGTCCTTCTAGGTGGTAGAGATCGCGGATTTGGAAGGTGCTGTCGAAGCATGTATGGCACCAGTTACAGCCACAAAGTTCTTCAAAGCTTTGCACTTCCTCAGGTAGATCTCCAACTTCTTTCTTCAACAATGTATCCACCGATTCGCACCAGACAGCAATTCCCCTTCAATTCGAAGTCCACTGGTAAGGTCTTCACCAAAAGTCACACTTCTCCCGAACAACCTCAGCTCAGCTCCCAACAGTCTTGCTGGCGTGGAATCACCAGTATTACCTTTATCCTAGCTCTTCAGTGACAACTCTGTGCACTGTATGTACAGGTCTGGTTAATCAGCTACTTCAAGTATCAGAAAAAGCTCCTGGATTCTGTCTCCTTTTTATCTGATTTCAACTAGGTTCAGTTTCCCCAGAGACCTGAAGTTTTTCTTTCAATTTTAGGTTCCCTTTCAATGAAAGTCTGTCTTTAAAAAAAAAAACAAGCTTTGCAACCACAGATTCCATTACAATCTTTCAATTATTTTAAATCATGTAGAATCAGAGTTTTACAACATAGAAAGGCACCATTCAACCCATCATGCCTCTGCCAGCTCTTTGAAAGAGGTGTCCAATTTAGTCCTACCTCCCAGATTTTCCTAACCCTGCAAATTCTCTTCAAATACCAGTTACCTTTTGAAAGTTCCCATGGAATCTGATTCCACCATCAACAGGTAGTCGGTTCCAGATCATAACCTGTGTGTGAAATAATTTCATTTTCCCTTAGCTCTTTTGCCAATTATTTTAAACCTATAACCTCTGGTTCTCGGCCCTCATATGCCAGAGGAAATTGTTTCTCCCTACTTGCTCTATCAAAATCCCATCATAATTTTGATTATCTATTGGGTCTCCCCTTAACCTTCTCTGCTCAAAGAGAACAATCCTAGCTTCTGCAATCTCTTCACATAAAATAACCCTTATCCCTGGTATCTCCTCAGTAACCTCTCCAAGGCTTGAGATCCTTCCTAAAGTATAATGCCCAAAACTGTACACGATACTGCAGCTGAAGCCTAACAAGTGATTTACAAAGGTTTAGTTTGACTTCCTTGTTTGTTTCCTTTATTTGCAAAGCCAAGTATCCCACATGCTTTCTTACTTGCCTTATTGACTTACCCTGATACCTTTAAGGGTTTGTGAATATGTGCCCCAAGGCTGCTCAGCTCTTGCAACCCCCCTCAAAATAGTACCATTTTGATTATAATGCCTCTCCTTGTTTCTCCCAAAGTGCATCACTTCATGCTTAATTGCATTAAATTGCATCTGCCAAGTGTCTGCCCATTTCACCAGTCTGCCTATGGCTTCCTGAAGTCTTCTGCTTTCCTCCTCACTCTTTACTACGTTACCAAGTTTTGTATCATGTACAAACTTAGAAATTGTACTTCTTATACCAAGTCAAGGTCATTTATATAGGACAAGAAAAGTAATGGTCCTAATGCTGGGGACCCCACTTCATTCTTCTCTCCAGTCAGCAAATCGTTCATTTACCACTAATCTGCCTCCTCTCCCTTGGACAATTACGTATCCAAGTTACAATTGTCCCTTTAATACAATGTGCATTTTTCCAAATAAGTCAATTATAAGGTACCTTATTAGAAGTATTTTGAAAATCTGTATAAACATCTACTGCACTGCCTTCATCTACACTGAGTATTTTGATGAAATAACAATCTGGCAGACACAATTTACCTTTAACACACAGGGATGAGAAATTTCCACCAAATGGCAGATTTCCGACATTGGGGTTTCAGAAATCTGCCATTGGCATCTCCTGTTCCGACTTTGTGCAAAAGACTGGCTTTAAAAAAAAAAAAAAAATTGGAACTGTCAGTGATAGGGTGCACACGGTGGGGGGAGAGGGCGAGAGAGACACTGGGGCCCACAGAGTGAGAGAGGGGGAGAGAAAGACAGAGAGGGCGAGGGGGGTACCCAGAGGGAGAGAGACGGAGGTGGGGGGGGCACACGGAGTGAGAGAGACAGAGGGACAGGACACAGTGAGGGGGGCACACAGAGGAAGAGGGGGGAGAGAGACACAGAGGGGAGGGAGAGACAGACGGTGGGGTGGGGGGGGGGGGGGGGGAACAGCGTCGGAGACACAGGGAGGCACAGACAGTAAAAGAGAGGGGGCAGAGATAGCCAGAAACACAAAGAGGTAAGGTGGTGGGGGAGAGAAAACGATCAAGATCACTCCTGACTGGACATCTATCCGGAATACTCCTCATTGCTACATCAGGGGATGGGATTTTAAGGAGCCCTCAACGTCTGGATCTGTGGCGGGGGTGGAGCCTGAAGATGGCCCCTGATGAGGCCCAGCCTGATCCTCCCAGCGGAGGCGAGGCACTGTGGCAGCCTCCTCGCTGCTGGGCGACGGGAATATTTAAATCAATTAAAATCATTAATTTAAATACACGTACCTCGCCTCCTGATGTCCTGCTGCGATCTTCAGCCCAGCAGCTGGCACTCCCGCGTCTTCGGATCCCCATCCGGGCAAATGAGGCGCATCACTGGTTGGTGGGGGTGGGGGGATCGGGATCAAATTAACGTCATAGGTGTAGGGGATGGTGGGAAGGGTTATAGTTTAAAGTTTATGTAGTTGGGGGGGGGTTAAAGGTCAGATGGTAAAGGTAAGTGTTTTGTGGGGGGGAGGAAGAGAAATAATTTGTTATTGGGGGTGGGAAAAGAAATGTAATTATTTATTTCATTAAATCTTTCTTTAAATAGGCCGGTAGGGCTAACAGCCCTTTAAAAATGGCGTCAGTGCCGGCGCGTAGGCAGCTGAGGCCATTGTCGGGGACAGACAGACAGCCCGCCCCTCCATCTGATCGGGATGAGGCGGGGGGAGGGTGGGGGGGGAGCGCACCCTGGCTATTTAAGTGAGCTGCTGCGCTTGGAATCGTGGTGGCTCTTTGCGGGCTGCCATTTTTTCAACTGCTGCCCCTTTCGGCAGTGGGCTTATACAATTCAGCCCCAAGAGTGCGGGCAGATATTGATTACTTGTCCAAGCTAAAACAATGTCAGGTATCTCACTAAATCTTGTTCAACATTGTGACGAGAAAGTAAGTTGATAAATATGTCTTCTCATTTAAAGCTTGTTCACAAAAATGCACATTTTTTGTTATTTTAACAGTAAAATAAATTTCTAATGCCTTTATCTTTCCAAAATTTGCTCACTGGCCCCCTGTGTAGGACAAAAATTGTATCGTGGCCCCTCACACAATAAGTTTGGACACCCCTGCAGTTTCCAACCTTCAGACCCAAAAGACTGGCTTTAAAAAAATATTGGAACTGTTACTGACAGTTGCTACCAGTAGGAACTGCTGCTTCCGACCATCAGGGCAGCTTCGTGGTTTTTCCGGCAAGCTTTTAAAAAAAATATTGGAACTGACAGTTCTGGTCTTATAATGATGAAGTAAATTACATGATGTTGTAACTGTATTAAATGATGAAATGTTGGAGTGCTGAGGACCTTTTAGTGATTTTATGCAAATACATTGGTCCACCAACTTGACAGTAATCAAGGGTAAACAAAGGGAAAACTAATGTTTCCATACATTTGAAGTGGCCTGGAAACATTTGCATTCATTATAGATTCCTTGTCAACAAAAATTTTCAGACTTTTTTGTCTTTGACCACTAATTTTTAGACTTTTTGGTCTTTAGCCACTCTTTTTTCCCCCGTCCACCTCTTTTCTGATGGGGCGGTAATTGGCCGGATTGGACTTTTCAAGCTTTTTGTGGACAGGAATACCTGGCAATTTTTCATTTTGTTGGGTAGATGCCAGTGTTGTAGCTGTACTGGATATTGCAGATCAATACATCGGCAGCCAGCATGAAAAATTAATTCTGATCTATTCATAGTTTTTCAAAATTGTTTTCTTTCCCTCTGTTATTCAGCTATCCTGATCTGTTTACCTTTATTACATATAACATGGAATCATACCTGGTAGGAGGTTGGATAACAGTACTGGAAGATTTATGAGGCAGACAGTGTACAATATTTTTGTTTGTGTTTTATTGCTAAAAGTGTTACATTTACTTGCTTTTAGGAGCCATTTTCGGTGCTCTGCAGGACATTTTGGGTAGTCGTTCAGTCTCCAAAGAATATTACAGCCAGACAGGTCGTATTCCCGACTGGTGTTGCCTGAGTAACCCACCTCTCGAAATGATGTATGAAACCAGTAAAGCACCACCTCCATTGATGAAGAGAGCATATTCCACTGAGAAGTAGAGACGATATTGATATTCTGAGACAACCTACTTTAGAAGTAAACTATTTATCTAGCAAGTGTGTCGTCAGCTCATTTGCAAAA
The DNA here is from genome assembly GCF_036365525.1 of Heterodontus francisci. NCBI lineage: Eukaryota > Metazoa > Chordata > Chondrichthyes > Heterodontiformes > Heterodontidae > Heterodontus > Heterodontus francisci. Next base: position 60,959,713 of record NC_090379.1, read on the forward strand.
TTAGTGTTGCTCAAATCTTCTACAAGTTCTTGTTAACACTATCAAATCTATCTGAACACTTGTTACAGCAAAATGATGTGTATTCTAAAAGCTCTTGACTTAAACATTGAATGTTTTCCATAAAGCATTGTTAAGGTCTGAACTTTAAAAGTTGAAGTAAAGGTATGGCATTAAATTCTTACTGTAAGTGCTACAGGAAATGGATTTTTCCAACAGATAATGTAGTCAGCTCTGAAGGTTTGTAATTGCAATGTTTGAGTGGAAATGGATCCTGGTGCACAAGTATATACTTTTGGTCCAAAGTTTACAATAATAAAAGTTCTTGAAGCCACATGAAGTGTTTTAAAACATAGATTCATTCAATGTTATAGTTAAGTTTTCTATATAATACTTTGCCAGAATACATTTGTTGTGTGCAATTCCAAATGCTATTTTGAAATAATCACATTTTAAACTGATTCATTCAGTAAAACTTGCACATTTACAGGATTTACATTCCAAAAAGATCTGTCAGAATACATTTTGACCAGTGGGTTCATACAAGTGTCGAGATTTTGTAGATATTTGTTAATGCAGCCAATATTTCTGTAATAATGAAACACATACTCCAGGATAAGGCTCTATAATCACCTTTGCCTCAAATTTCCTCCTTTTTAAAAATAGTCTTTTACCAAGCTTTTGGTCATCCCTCCTAATATATCCTTCTTTGCCTCAGTATCAATTGTACACTTTCTTTTAGATGAACCCTCTGTGACACTTTGGGACACTTCTACGTTAAATACATGTTGGGAGTCACTCTCTTCAATTAGTTAAGAAAGGAGGGTAAGTCAGTCTGCTACTTATATTACAAGCAGGGCAAATTCCATCATCCCATGGAAGGCCTGATGGCAGATCTAACTCACTATCTGATATCAGACTTCGCAACAGGTACTATGTAACTGTGGAAGAAAATAACCGCATTCCCACTATTCTTAGTAAGTAGGATGCAAGCGGTTTCTGGACTGAAAAGGCCATTGTACGCTATTCTCATCATATTTATCTTGCAGATGGTTGTGTTTGTTAGAACACCATAACAGCAGGTTGTCTGTCTGCCATTGAATTTTACAAAATAAACTAGGTCCTAAATCTTCAACTTTATAAACTAGGTCCTAAATCTTCAACTTTATAAACTGCTTTAGATTGCATGCGTGTTCAAATAGATACTTTTAAACATAGAGTAAGGACCATTTTTAGCGTACTCTAAATATAAATGAATCCTAAACAACTAATTGATGGTAGCATTCCTGCTGGCATTCCATGTACCATATGGGAAGCAGTCTTGCAGTCACTTCAGTCACTGAGACTGATTTCATTAAAATGAACTTTAAATTGACCTTTTGGAGGGAGAAGCAGCAGCGGCTGATAAATAACAGCGGAGAAAAACCGCAAACTTTCCACAGTGTATTCCAAAAAATGCAAGGAGTGACGTCAGGACAGCAGGTAGGTGATTGGGTGAGTTTTAAGGGTTTTTTTCTCTAACTTAGGGCAGTGGTTTAAATTAAGACTGGAAACTATAAAGTACTGCATTAAATTTACAGCTTAGCTAGTTAAACTAAATAACAACATGGAGGAATATTGATACATCAGCTGAGGGAGGGCGCTAGGTGGTAATTAGCAGGAGGTTTCCTCGCTCATTTTTGACCTGATACCATGAGACTTCATGGGGTCTGGAGTCAATGCTGCAGGCTCCCAGGGCTTCACCCTCACAACTGTATACCACTGTGCTGCCTGGATTGGTGATGGATGAGTCAGGGACATTCGCTGTAGGGTATGATTTGGTGAGTATGACTTTGTCAGGCTGTTGCTTCACTAGTCTGTGGGACAGCTCTCCTACTTTTGACACAAGCCCCCTGATGTGAATGATGAGGACTTTGTAGGGTCGACTGGGAAGGGTGTGCCTTTGTCCTATCCAGTGCCTCGGTCAATGCCAGGTGATCTGTCCTGTTTGACTCTTATTCAGCTGGTGGCTTGGTAAGCCATTTCAGAGGGTGGCCAAGAGTCCACCACATTGCTGTGGGTCTGGAGTCACATGTAGGCCAGACAGGATAAGGATGGCAGATATCCTTCCCGAAAGGACATTAGTGAACCAGATAGGTATTTATGACAATCCAGTAGTTTCATGGTCACCTTTACTGCCACTAGCTTTTTAATTCCAGATTTAATTAATTAATTGAATTTATATTCCCCAGCTGCCATTGTGGGATTTGAACTCATGTCTTCAGGACATTAGTCTGGGCCTCTGGATTACTATCCAATAACAGTACTACTATACTATCATTCCCGTGCACCCATTACTGTTACCGATCATTAGCACTTGTATCACCCCTTGGTGTTCTTAACATCAATTCAACCTAGTTGGCTAAAGGCAGTTTAGCACTCCTGCAGACTTTTATTACTAGGCTCACAAAGGCAAACGTACACTTTCACAGATCTGTTCTCCCTTCCCTAAGAATCAGTGATTAGCACCGCAGCCTCACAGCTCCAGCGACCCAGATTCAATTCTGAGTACTGTCTGTGCGGAGTTTGCAAGTTTTCCCTGTGACTGCGCGGGTTTTCGCCGGGTGCTCCGGTTTCCTCCCACAGCCAAAGACTTGCAGGTTGATAGGTAAATTGGTCATTATAAATTGCCCCTAGTATAGGTAGGTGGTGTGGGGATGTGGTAGGAATATGGGATTAATGTAGGATTAGTATAAATGGGTGGTTGATGGTCGGCACAGACTCTGGCTGAAGGGCCTGTTTCAGTGCTGTATCTCTAAATAAATAAAATTTCAATTGGGGTAAGTATAACAGAATTAGGTCAGAGTAGGTTTAGAGGCATCCATTAAAATTAATAGGTTATATAAGATAGTAACTAGATTCTATAAAAGAGAATAGGGATTTGTTTAGATCATGGATGGGCAGCTGAGACCTGTTGCTTGCAATTCCCACACCATGTGGAAACTTCAGGACACTTCATGTATCTTGGACCTCGTGTATAGGAAGATTGCTGCATCAGGTGCTGGGGAATGTGATGGGTGAAGTGGACTGGTTGCTGGGACCAATGTCCTTGCGGAAAAGTTCAGTAGTGTGGGACTACTGTGGTTGGGGAGAGTTTAAACTAAATTAGCAGGGGTGTGGACACCAGCCCAATCAGAAGTAGAAGAGAAATAAGGTTCACAAAGTGAGTATGTTGGATGGTACTAGAGAAGGTAGTAGTATCATATTAGTAGATTATGAAGGACTTTGAGGAATACAAAGACAAATTTAGAATGCATGCATGTGAATGCACCAAGTGTGGTGAATAAGGTTGGTGAGTTACAAGCACAAATAGCCATGTGGGAACATAATAATGGAAATATGGCTTAAAACTGGGCACTTAATATTCAAGGATACAAAAAGTTCAGAAAAGATGGGGAAGGAAAAAAGGAAGGTGGGATAGCAGTATTTATTAGGGAAGAGAGGCTGTCCTTGAGAGGGCAAAGACGAGTTCCATCTGGTTAAAGTTGAAAAACAAAAAAGATGATATCGCACTACTGGGGGTATTCTATAGACCTCTAAATAATGAGAAAGATAGAAAAGTAAATCTTTATGGAAATAACAAAGATGAGCAAGAACTGTAGAGTAGTTATTTTGAGGGACATTAATTACCCAAATATCAATTAGGATAATGTTAGAGTAAAGGGTTAGGAGGAGGAATTTCTCAAATGTGTTCAGGAGAACAACTTTGACTGGTATGTTCTCAATCCAACTAGGAAGGAGGCATTGCTGGATCTGGTGCTGGGGCATGTGGTGGGTGAACTGGACCAAGTGTCTGTGGGAGAACACTTGGATAAGAGTGATCATCGTATCATAAGGTTTAGATTAGTAATGGAGAAGAGCAAGGAACAATCTAAAGTAGAACTTCTAAATTGGAAGAGGTTGAACTTCAATGGAATGAGAAAGGATCTAGCCAGAGTAAAATGGAACCAAAGACTGACAGAAAAAACTGTAACTGAACAATAGCTAATCTTTAAGGAGGGGTTGTTTCAAGTACAGGCTAGGTACATTCCAACAAAAAGGAAAGGCAGGGGAACCAAAGCCAGGGCACATTGGATGAAGAGGGAGACACAGAGGGCTGAAATATCGCCGGTCTTCCGCACGGATGCGCCATCGCTGAGTCCCTGTGATATTTTGCGCGTTATCTCATTTATATGGAGAGGGTGGAGCGGCTACCCCCAATGACATAGAAAGGGCAGCCACTGCATCCCCAGCAACGGCGTCCGGCGCCACTACGCAGGTGCTGATGCCATTTTTAAAATGCTTCAAGCACTACCAAATTTATAAAGGTGCTGCCGCCCAGAAATTACAAATGAAATGTCAGAAAAATTTCCCATCCCCTTTCCAAACCCCCCACTGAGTTATCAATTAATAAAATGACCCATCTCACTGAAAAACCAATTTGTAAAATTACAAACTTTCACCACCAACCACCCCCACCCCCCAACTTCAGTACTTTGACACTCAACCCCTTCCCACCATCCCCACACCCAATTGGACTTATGAAGGCGCGCGAGTTGCAGTCGGCAGCCGGAATATCGGCGTGGGCAGGCTGTCAGGACAAGATAAGTTCATTTGAATTTATTTTACTTCCGTTTAATATTTAAATGAAGGCCCCGCCGCCACGTGGTGGTGGGGCCACATCAAGGCTTCGCCATCGCCGGTAAAATGCAGCAGGGCCTTCTCAGCGGCCTCATAAAATTCAGCCCAGAACGTGATGAAGCAAAAAAAAGAGGCTGTATGATGCATGTCAGGTGCATTCTTCAAACGAGAACCAGGTCAAATATAATAAGTTGAGAGGAAAATAAGACTGGCAAAGAGGGAACATTAGAATAGAATGGCAGTTAACATAAAAGAGAACCCAAAACTCTTCTACCTGCATGTAAATAGTAGGTGGTTAGAAAGAGACGGGATGGGTCCTATCAGGGACAAAGAGGGCGATATACGTTTAGATGTGCAGGACAAGGCTGGAATGCTTAATGAGTACTTTGTATCAGCGTTTACTGAGGAAGAGGATGCTGACAAAATAGTGGTAGAAGCAGAGATGGTAGAGGTAATGGATGGGGTGAAAATTGATAGGCAGGATGTACTGGAAAGGCTGGCTATGCTTAGAGTGCATAAGTCGCCTGGTCTGGATGGCCTGCATCCCAAGTTGCTCAAGGAAGTGGGAGTGTTGATCGTGGAAGGGCATGCCAATTTTCCACTCTTTCCTAGATATGGGGGAGGTGCCAGAGGATTGGAGATTGGCAAATGTGACACACTTATTCAAGAATTGGTGTAAAGTCAGTCGTAGTAACTGGAGGTCAGTCAGTTTAACATCAGTGGTGGATAAGATTTTAGAAACAATAATCAGAAAAAATTAACAGGCATTTGGAGAGGTTTGAGTTAATTAAGGAGAACCAGCACCGAGTTCCAAAAGGCAGATTGTGCTCGACTAATCTAATGGAATTTTTTGATGAAGTAAAAAGAGAAGGTTGATGAAAGGAATGCAATGGATGTTGTCTATATGTACTTTAAGAAAGTGTTTGACAATGTACCACATAAAAAGCTGGTTTACAAAATTGAGGCTCATGGACAGCTCAGGGACAGCTTGGATAAAAACAATTGACTTAAGGACAGAAAACATCGAGTCATGGTAAATGGTTGTTTTTCAGACTGGACAATGGTAGACAGTGGTCATAAGATATGATCATAAGGAAAAAGGAGCAGCAGTTGGACAATTGGCCCCTCGAGCCTGCTCCACCATTCAATAAGATCATGGCTGATCTGATTGTGGTCTTAACTCCACTTTCCTGCCAGCCCTCCATAAGCCTTGTAGATCAAAAATCTGTCTTACTCAGCCTTGAATATATTCAATGACACAGCCTCCACTGCTCTCTGGGGAAGAGAATTCCAAAGATTAACAATCCCCTGAGAGAAGAAATTCCTCTCATCTCCATCTTAAATGGGACACCCCTTATTTTTAAACTGTGCCCCCTAGTTCTAGATTCCCCCATGAGGGGAAGCATCCTTTCAGCATCTACCCTGTCAAGCCCACTCAGAATCTTATGTTTCAATAAGATTACCTCTCATTCTTCAAAACTCCAATGAGTATAAGCCCAACCTGCTCAACCTTTCCTCATAAGACAACACCTTCATCCCAGGAATCAGCCGAGTGAATATTCTCTGAACTGCTTCCAATGCAAGTATATCCCTCCTTAAGTAAAGAGATCAGAACTGTACGCGGTACCCTAGATGCGGTCTCACTAATGCACAGTATAGCTGTAGCAAACTTCCCCTTCTTTTATATTTCATCCCCAATGCAATAAGTGCCAACATTCCATTTGCCTTCCTAATTACTTGCTGTACCTGCATGCTAACTTTTTGGGATTCATGTAGGAATGCACCCAGAGCCCTCGGTACTGCAGCATTCTGCATCTCACCATTTAAATAATATTCTGTTTTTTCATTCTTCCCACCAAAGTGGACAACCTCACATTTTCCCACTTTATACTCCATCTGCCAAATTTTTGCCCATTCACATAACCTATCTATATCCCTTTGCAGTGTTCCCCAAGGTTCAGTGCTAGGACCACTTCTTTTTTGATATATATAAATGACTTAGATATTGGCATATGGAGTAAAATGTCAAAATTTGCTGATGACAAAAAAATGTGGAGGTGTGGCAGACAGTGAGGATGATACCAATTGACTGCAACAGGACTGTAATAGGCTAGTAGAATGGCAGAAAAGTGGCAGATGGAATTTAATACAGAGAAGTGTGAGGTGATGCATTTGGCAGAAGGGATAAGGAGGCAATATAGACTTAATGGCACAGTTCTAAAGTGTGTGCAGGAATGGAGAGACCTAGGAGATCATGTGCATAGGTTGCAGGACATATATAGAGAGTAGTTCGCAAAGCTTCAGAAATTGAGGTATTGAGTACAAAAACAGGGAAGTTCGGCTAAACCTGAATAAATCAGAGAAATTGTTAACTGTGCTTACTCTTAGCAAGCAGATACGAGTACAACATTCCAAAAATAAATTTATTTCAGATTTCCAGCATTGGCAGTATTTTACTTTTATTCTAAAAATAAAACAAGTTTTTCAATGAATTAAAACTTTTTTGTGGTATTGTAGACTTTTCACATTTATATTTTCCCCAATTATGAGTTATTCCAATAGTATACAGTTGGCAGTACCAAATATATATTGGGTGAATTTCCTCAGGGCAGTTCCTGCACTGTTAACTTTGATAGAAACTCCAGTTACACTCAAACATTGTTTCTGCCGAACTCGGGGCAACGCAGCAGAACCCCAAAGGAAGTTCAATCCTGATAAATTATTAAGTCATGGAAGTACATAGGGGGAGATTTTCGCCGAAGTTACCGTGGACTATTGGGAGAACTCCCGAGGAAATTACCGGTGTGTTTTGCTCATGGCCGTATTAGAGATTCCCTTGCTTTTTTGTTGATTCACCTTTAATCATGATTTTAGGGGGAAATGTGTCTTCCATTGGAATTGCCATATCTTAAAGCCCTGTTATACAGAATTTGGAGAAAGTTTGGGCGGCACAGTGGTTAGCACTGCAGCCTCACAGCTCCAGCGACCCCGGGTTCAATTCTGGGTACTGCCTGTGTGGAGTTTGTAAGTTCTCCCTGTGTCTGCGTGGGTTTCCTCTGGGTGCTCCAGTTTCCTCCCACATGCCAAAGACTTGCAGGTTGATAGGTAAATTGGCCATTATAAATTGCCCCTAGTATTGGTAGGTGGTAGGGAAATATAGAGACAGGTGGGGATGTGGTAGGAATATGGAATTAGTGTAGGATTAGTATAAATGGGTGGTTGATGGTCGGCACAGACTCGGTGGGCCAAAGGGCCTGTTTCAGTGCTGTATCTCTAAATAAAAAAAATTAAAAAAAGTGAATATATCTCTCTCCACTTGCCTGAGCCTGACAGATCTTTGGAAAGTGATTTGTTGGCTGGAATTTTACACCCCCCCCCCCCACCGTGGGACTGGACTGGGAGGGCATAAAATTGAATGGCAGGTGGGGGGGGGGGGGGGTGCTGTTCCCATTGCTTTCCTGCCCCCGCTGCAATTTCATGAGCAGCAGGGGAGGTAGCAAACGGCCCACCTGCCCCAGGTGAATAAAGGCCTTTAAGTGGCCAATTAATTGCCACTTAAGAGCCTCTTCCTACCACTGCTGGTATATTAACAGAAGCGGGCGGGCGGCTCAGCACCTGAAAAGGCTGCCCAGTAAAACCTCCTTGTAGGCTGGGGGGGACCCTCCTGATTGGGCACCCTGTGCCTCACAGTGGGCCCCCATCACAGCACAAGCTACCCCCACTAGAGCACATTTCCCCCTCCTCAACCGACCCCCCCCACCCCCTGCCTCTCCGGTTCCCAGCCCCCATGAGGCCCCAACACTTACCTCACTTCCGGGGCCTCCTCCATTGTTGCTCCTCCTGCTGGATGCAGTCCCAGCAGTGGCCTCCACTCCCAGTGGCGCTTCTGAGACTGAAGATCTGCTGGTCGCTGATTGGCCAGCAGCTCTTGGAGGCAGGACCTGCCACCTCAGAGGGGCAGAAGTTGCACCCGAGGCCAATTAAGGGCCTGGGCAACGTAAAATCACGGCTTTTTGGCCGGTGGGCGGGGCCGCCACCCTGTCACAAAATTCAAGCCCTTGTCTATTTGTTTGATACTGAACCTGATACTGGATGGGTTCAATACTGAGAAGCAAGAACAGATGAGAATCGATCACTTTTTTATTTGTAATAAGTTTTATTTCAAAAAGGTGTTCACCTCTTTTTCCTTTCCTTCCTTTTTGGCCTCCTTGTCTCGAGAGACAATGAGTATGCGCCTGGAGATGGTCAGTGGTTTGTGGAGCAGCACCTGGAGTGGCTATAAAGGCCAATTCTAGAGTGACAGACTCTTCCACAGGCGCTGCAGGTAAAGTTGATTGTCGGGGCTGTTACACAGTTGGATCTCTCCTTACACTGCTGTCTCTTTTCCTGCTAACTGCCGAGTCTCTTTGACTCGCCTCTTTTCAGCCCTGCCTTTATAGCTGTCCGCCAGCTCTGGCGATTGCTGGCAACTGGCTCCTACGACTTGTGGTCAATGTCGCAAGACTTCATGTCACGTTTGCAAATATCTTTAAAGCGGAGACATGGACAGCCGGTGGGTCTGGTACCAGCGATGAGCTCGCTGTACAATACGTCCTTGGGGATCCTGCCAGCTTCCATGCGCCTCACATGGCCAAACCATCTGAAGCGCCACTGGCTCAGTAGGGTGCACATGCTGGGGATGTTGGCTGCCTCGAGGACTTCTGCGTTGGTGATTCAGTCCTGCCACCTGATGCCAAGGATTATCCGGAAACAGCGAAGATAAACTGCGTTAAGACATCGCTCTTGGCTGACATACGTTGTCCAGGCCTCGCTGCCGTAGAACAAGGTATAGAGGACACAGGCTTGAAACACTCAGACTTTTGTGTTCCGTGTCAGTGCGGCATTTTCCCACACCCTCTTGGCCAATCTGGACATACCAGCAGAAGCCTTTCCCATGTGCTTGTTGATTTAGGCATCAAGAAACAGGTTACTGGTGATGTTGAGCCTAGGTAGGTGAACTCTTGAGCCACTTTCAGAGTGTTGTCGCCAATATTGATGGATGGAGCATTTCTGACGTCTTGTCCCATGACGTTCGTTTTCTTGAAACTGATAGTTCGGCCAAATTTGTTGCAGGCAGCCGCAAGCCTGTCGATGAGTCTCTGCAGACACTCTTCCATGTGGGATGTTAATGCAGCATCGTCAGCAAAGAGGAGTTCCCTGATGAGGACTTTCCTTACTTTGGTCTTCGCTCTAAGACAGGCAAGGTTGAACAACCTGCCATCTGATCTTATGTGGAGGAAAATTCCTTCTTCTGAAGGCGTAAGAGAGCAGCAGTGAGAAGAAGATCCTAAACAGTGTGGGTGCGAGAACACAGCCCTGTTTCACACCACTCAGGATGGGAAAGGGGTCTGACAAGGCGCCATTACGCTGAATTGTGCCTTTCATATTGTCATGGAATGAGGTGATGATACTTAGTAGCTTTGGTGGACATCCAATCTTTGCTCGTAGTCTGAAGAGACCACGTCTGCTGACGAGGTCATAGGCTTTGGTGAGATCTATGAAGGCAATGTAGAGGGGCATCTGTTGTTCGCAGCATTTCTCCTGTAGCTGGCGAAGGGAGAACAGCATGTCAATAGTGGATCTCTCTGCTCAAAAGCCACACTATGTCTCAGGGTAAACATGCTCACCCAGCTTCTGGAGTCTGTTTAAAACGACTCGAGCGAAGGCTTTGCTCACTGTGCTGAGCAGAGAGATTCCACGGTATTTGTTGCAGTCACCGCAGTGTTGACTCTCTACACTGCAGTAAATATCAGAATTCATATATAAACAATCCTGTATATTACATCCATATGAAAGACTTTCCACTATGGTTTGCCAGGAATCATGGGAAAAAAGCACAGAGCAGGAAATTCCTTGGGGCTTCTCCCACTCAATCATTGGAAGTTTGCATGTGTAAACAGGGTTTCTATTGAATGTCCGTTGAAGTTACAGTGGCAGATTAAAAGAACCCCACGGAAATTGCCAGCAATAGTGACTTGCTCCAAGTAGAAACCAATTAACAGAGTCTTTATACATAAGAATATTTTTAACATATTTATTTTTGTGGACATGAGTATTCAGATAGATAGCTGCCAAATTCAAAACTTACATCGAGTAAAGAATCTTCTAATATGCTGGAGGCGATTTATTGTTTTAAATATGACAGCTAAATTGGGTTTATATCGAATCTTACTGTTATGGGTACAGTTCTGTGCAGCTTAGTACTTAGCACGTCAATCTCACAAACTTGGCAGTGTTAACAAACTGATCGGGTTTTTCTGTATGGGTGCATCCCAATGGATATGGCAGTTCATTTGAATTATCCATTCATCACTATTTATGGTATCAGAGGACTCTTCATTTAATTTCTGCTTCTCAAAATAGCACGCTGGATGCTATTACATAAAATCTGTTCAGTATTCATGTTGACTTGATCACCAAATAATCATGAATCACTTCACTAGTATAAAGTATGATTTTAATCTTTCCTTGGTTTTCAAGATATAGAACAGTAACCGATAACTCTGTTAGTTGCTGTCTAATTGCAATCATTTACCAATAGCTCAAAATAGTTAAAATCCCTGGTGATTCAGGAGAAGCTGTAATGACCTTCGTCTCATTAATCCAGACCTTGTGAAGGAGAGATGGGTTTCTGTGGACTACATTGATTAGTTTCCCATTCTACAATAAGAAAAAGCACAAAAAGCAAGGACGTAAATATAGCAACATATATTATCTAGTATTATAATTTGACTTGACTGTTCAGTAAAATTAACATTTAAGATGGCTAGCACAGCTCAATGACAAACATGCCCAATTTCCCCAGCCAAATGTATTTTATTGATCGGGCTTATAGGAACAAGAGAAGGTAAAATCTGAACTAAACATGACTGGAAAAGAATGTGATTGGTGAGTGGGAAGACAATTGGATTCACTACGTGATGCATGCTCAAAATGTGAGAAATAAACTACTGTGATGATTTTTCAAAACACATGAAAAAGGGTTCATTCAAAGATCTGGGCTATTCACATGCAAATGTGCACATGGATCTAAAGACAAAATTGGGAGAGTGGATGGGTTTAAACAAGTAAAAGATCAATTTATGACTGATATAAGAAGTTGTTCAGGCAATTTGTGGAATGAATAGACTAGCAGGGGCAAAAACCCTGGAACCATTTTATTATAGGGCGGCGCAGTGGTTAGCACCGCAGCCTCACAGCTCCAGGGACCCGGGTTCAATTCTAGGTACTGCCTGTGTGGAAGTTCTCCCTGTGACCGTGTGGGTTTTCACCAGGTGCTCCGGTTTTCTCCCACCGCCAAAGATTTGCAGGCGATAGGTAAGTTGGCCATTGTGAATTTTCCCTAGTGTAGGTAAGTGGTAGGAAATATGGGATTACTGTAGGGTTAGTATAAATGTTTCTTGATCAGCACAGACTCGGTGGGCCGAAGGGCCTGTTTCAGTGCTGTATCTCTCAATAAAATAAAAAAAGAGACAACTGTTTCAAAAACACATTGCAAAGGAGGGAGAGGAGGAGATGGTGGTGAGTGGGGGGGTTAAATTTTAAGGTCTTTCTGTGTTAATGAACTAAAATGGACTGAAAGGCAACATTTGTAACGATTTTGTGAAACTACTGAGGTTAATTCTGTACATTATGGCGAACTGAGGTGAAAGAAGCATTTCTGACTTCAAAAGAGCTCTATTATATCATTCAATTATATAAGTCACAGCTTGCATCTGAGAAATTGTGGTAACTGGATTATGATTAAAAAAGGCAGTGGAACATGAAGTTTACAAAACAACAGTGAGTACAATCCAAAAGGAATTCACAGGATGTGAACCACATTGCAGTGACCTAAGAAAGGAAAAGGCATAATATAAATGTAAGTTCTTTCTTATTATAATAATAAACAAAATCTTTACATATTCACCTATTTGTTTTTGAGGGTGGTACTTCCAGTTTTTAAAAGGTACTGGCTCTTCAATGCCTTCATTGGTTCTCAGCAACACAAAGCACTCCCAGTTGCTGAAGATAGACAGGCAACTTGTTCTCAGCCAGCCATTAATTCTATTCTGAAACTGGCTGTTACATAGTGTGTGGTGTCAGCTCAAGATAATACCACTATTAATTTTTCTTCCTCTGTCAAATGTTACAGCTTTTTATTTGGCATTCGCCTTGATGCCACAGCTAAAGTGGGAACTTTCTATGTGGAAGATTAAGAATCCATGTGAAATGTGAATTCACATGCTAACTCTGTAATACCTCTGTAACTTATGTTTAACTTTAATGTGTTATTTTTTGGAATGTATAATGCAATAGATGGCAATCTTATTTTTGACTTTGCAAAAATTGTAACGAACAATATGTAGAAGGTTTGTCATTAGTTTTGTTGTATATAATGTTGTATCATTTTCAAAAGTCATTTTGATATATTCGTAACAAATTATCTTGATTGAAAGGGATGAGTGTTTTAAAACATCTTGATTTGATTAGCGTTCATTCAGCCTGAGAAGAAATTATCATTATCAAAAAGTAAAGTTTGTGATTGTGTCGATCATGTCAGCAACATAAAGGATCATTTAAAATGTATATAGTTATATATGCAACATAAAATACACCAAAAGCTATATTTACCACCACATCCCAGACTAAAATCTTCTTTCTGTCACCTCCACTGACAAGTCTATTTCCATCCAGGTGTAGACACCTCACCACCCCAATGTGCTCTGTCATAGTAAAGAGACATTTTCCTGTGGGAAATCATTGATATTTCCTAAGAGTACTTCACTCATGACAGCACTAATGTACTATTTATTATCAATCCCAAAAAACAATTTTGAACAGTACATTCATTCAAGTACCAAGTGTGGTAAGCACTTGAACATTGGCCCAGCGAATGCTTTATTTTTTATTTTATTTTATTTTAGAGATACAGCACTGAAACAGGCCCTTCGGCCCACCGAGTCTGTGCCGACCATCAACCACCCACTTATACTAATCCTACATTAATCCCATATTCCTACTACATCGCCACCTTCCCTCAATGACCCTACCACCTACCTATACTAGGGGCAATTTATAATGGCCAATTTACCTATTAACCTGCAAGTCTTTGGCTGTGGGAGGAAACCGGAGCACCCGGCGAAAACCCACGCGGTCACAGGGAGAACTTGCAAACTCCGCACAGGCAGTACCCAGAATCGAACCCGAGCGCTGGAGCTGTGAGGCTGCGGTGCTAACCACTGCGCCACTGTGCCGCCCAGGTTTTTTCGGATGATGGGGTGGTGGGGTGGGGGGGGGGGGGGGGGTGGGGGAGGGAGAAGATGGTGTTGCGGGATAGTACATTTTTTTGTTGGTATGAACTCGATGGGCTGGATTTAATGGCCCCCTGCCTCCCAGCCCATCTCCAGGGGGCCCATTATAGCCCCAGAATAGCGACGGGAGGTGTGGGGCTTGGAACGCCCATTACCTTCCTGTTGCACTGCAATTTAGTTGGGGGTGAGACAGGCCGATAACGGCCTTCCTGCCCAGAGGCCAACTGAGGCCCTTAAGAGGCCTATTATCAGCTACTTAAGGGCTTCTTCCCCCCACCGCTTGGATTGAACCAGCAGTGGGAGGGGCCTCCACCACACGGGGAGGTCACCCAGTGAAACGAGGGGACCTCCCTGCTGGTTTTTGCCCTCCTCTGTGGGCAATCTGTGGCCCACGGAGGGCCCCTGGCGGAAAACAACCCACCTCCCTGAACCTCACTCCCCTTGCACTCAACGCCCACCTAGTCCATGCCCCCCCCCATCCCCCATCCCATTGCCGGAGCCTGCCAGACTGGCCCCAGCGATCTGGCCTCACTTATCTTTGGTCTGGGTCTCCAGCGCTAAGTCTGGTTCCAAGGCTTCTTGCAGTACCAGCAATAGCCACTGCTCCTAGTGGGGCTGCCGATACTACTGAGCTGCTGGCCCTCTGATTGGCCAGCAACTCTGAGAGGAGGATCCCTGTCTTTAAAGGGATGGGGATCCCAGCACCGGGCTGTGAATTGTCCAGGTGCCATTAAATAAAGTCGGGGTGCTCCGACTGGCCGAGGCGGGGCTCCCACTGTCTTTTCAGCCCAGTGTCGGAAGCCCTGCCGGCTCTACTAAATTCTGCCCAAAGGCTTGAATAGCTTCATTCATCCACACTTGGTGATACTACCTCATATTTAAAGTTTTTGTTTTCTTCCTCCCCTTTCTTGCTCTCTGTCACACAAATATTCATGGCCAAGAGAGCAGGCATGTGATTCCTTTGAGTGTACATGGAAAACACTGCTTCCACTTCTGTAAACTCCAGGCTTTGCTTGTTGAAGTTTCTTATGTTGTAAAAGGATATGGGAAGTCTTTGTTCATCCTACTTTTGCCCAATATGGTATCAGAATTTAACATAACCCAAGACAATGTTTCCTCTTTCTGTCTGACAGAGAGATGTTTTCGATACTTGGGGTGGGAAGGACCAATGCCATGTTTTCTATTTGGGGAAGTCTTGCAGCTCTTTAGAAGCTGTAGAGACAAAACAAAGGATTCTCCAATCTTCAAACAGTAGTTGTACTGATTTATCAAGGATGCTGTGTTCACTAACTATCAAAATGCAAAACCTTATATTCCCTCAGTGTAACAGTCAATCATAAATTAATTTGCATCACATTTATGTGCAGGTTATCTATATAGCTGTTCTGGAAAACCTATACACTTTGGTCTGAATTTTGTTCTCTCGTCAGAGGCGGGTACGATGGCGGGGCGGGTGGGGCGGGGGTGCGGAGAATCTCCACAGAGCCCTCCGCCATGAAACCCGATGCCGTACCACAGTGTGCTGATTTTTACAGAGGCAGGGAAGTACCATGGTGGTACTGACGCCCTAACGTAACAGCAACATCATTTTAATGTTGCAAATGCTGCTTTAAATAAATTTGAATTTAATTCACTGCGATCCAACAAAGATTTCTCAATTTTCTGGTTGACGTGCAGCACTCACGTGCCCTCAGTTTCACGACTTTGAATAGCTGGTGCCACCGAGGCAAGAATCCTCGGTGCTGCGAAAGGGCTGGTAACTTAACCAGAGTAGTGTGGGAAAGTGGGATTTACACCAGCCATTGCTGCTATGCTGAGTGTCCAAGGGGCTTGTGTGTGAATGGGGGGAACTCTGCAAGGGGTTTGTTTGTGAATGGAGGAAACTCTGCAAGGGATTTGTTTGTGAATGGGGGAAACTCTGCAAGGGGCTTCAGAGAGACTAAATGCAGGTCTGACAGGCTATTAAAGATGGCGGCAGCACCTGCTCCAACATCAGGTGTCTCCAGTCCCATCCCCGCCACGTGATTGGGGGTTGTGGGGATGGGGGGGTTGGGAACAGGGATCATAAAATTCAGCCCAAAAGTGTAATCTTGGTGAAAATAAAAATATGGGAGATGAAAACTCATTGGACTTTGATCACAGTATAAATGCCAGGATCTGCCTGCTGGTGACCTCTGACACTGACCGCCCAAGTTTGCGGGATTGGGGAAGTTTGCATAATTTACCTGTGCCATTGGTGGTGCTTCTCAGACACCTACCATAGGAGAGAGGCTGAAACTTCTAGCCTAGGGTTCTCTGGAGAAAAGGAGTGAGACAGTTTGCTTTCAACTCCCTTTATAAATGTTAAATCTTTGGTGGTCCAGGCATGGATTCTCAAGTGGGTCCTCCATTTAACCATTCAGCCTGTTCTCATCCAGCATACCAGCCTGCAAATGCTCCATCAGTCTCTAGGCAAGGAAACTCTTGGTCTGAGTGTACCTACCCCTAGCCATACCCGTTATGATGCCAGAGGTTCAGCCCCTAATAAAGCCAATCTGAAAGTAGCAGTGTCTATCCAGGTCCTAGTCTAACCTGTAGACCTATCCAAGTTACCATATCAGCATGCTGAAGGGGCTGTGGATTTTCAGCCAAATACAGTTTGGTGGAAAGTCCTCCCCTGCATCCTCAGCACTTCCAAATAGCTTCTCTGTGCTATAGGTTCTCAATCGTAAAAGAAAGCAAATGTTACAATACCCTTTATTTTTAAAACATAAATTCTAAAGTTCCACTCCAAAAGACATTAAATAAAATTATTTGTTTTGGGCCTCATGGAAATCAATACAAAAAAATTGGCACCAGGTGGCACAGTGCTGAGAAGCATTAATATTAGTGCCACAAATTGGTAAGAATTTTCCACAGTTATTTGACAGATTTTCTGATCCAAGCAGACACAGATAACGGGTGGTTTGATGCATACATGAGGGACAAAAGAATAGAGAACTATAAGGGCAATTAGGAAGGAAGTTCATTTGGAATTTAAACACCAGCGTAAATCTGTTGGGTTAAATGGCCTCTTTTTCTGCTGTAGGGTCTATGTAATTCTTTGACTTCTTTGGCATAGAGTGGAGGTGATACAGTGGAAAGAAGGAATCAGAAGATGTTGTAATCCATATCAACCCTGCATAGCTTTTTAAAGTTATTGAAAGAGTAACATAGATACAGGCCCATAAAAAAAAGATCAGCCATCTGAATCATCTATGGAATTATTTGTGGCATGTAGAAAGAAATGAGCTTACAAAATAAATACATTACAATTTGTCTATTTTTCACACCTGTAAAGTCCCAGACTCGAATGCTGCTATCTGATGAACCAGAGCAGATTGTCTTCTCATTAAACATCAAACAGTACTGTAGAGAATACATTGAAGAATTACATTAAAAAATTGTACGAAAGACTAACTAAATGTAAAATGTGGGTAACATTATTTTCCTTCAATAATGCAAGAAATAAACAAATAAAGAGACAAGAACATAAGAGATCTTAAAACATTAAGTCAGTCCAGAGACTGAGGGAGGAAAGAAGGGAAGAACATTTCAGAAAGAAATTTGGGGTGGGGGACTTTTGAGGGGGGTGGTGATGACAGAGAACAAGCTTTTAAAGGAGAGGCAAGAGGGACAGAAGATTGTATCATGCTTGAAGGTGCCAGATGAGTAGGGGGAAACAGGTAAAATTTGGTGATAAAGTTCTTGCTGCTAGCATAACAGTTTGGGCAGGACATGTGGTGAAAATCAGAGAGGCTTCTGTAAGGGACACGATGTTGCCAGCTGTAAGTCAAGGTTCTGTCAATTCCATGATATCAATACAATTGTCTACAGGAAGGTTGTGGTTGGTGAGGGGCTTGTTCACGAATGAACAGAATTCTGGAGGGATATGTGGCATTGCAATGATTGATGATCAGCTGGCATAGTCCGAGGAGGCAGTGTTGGATGGAATGAATGGGGCAGGAAGAAAGTTAGTGAAATTAGCTTGCAGTGGGCATGGTGTATTTGAATGGTCTTATTGGAAATTCATACGATTGATATTTCTAATACTTTTATCTATCTTCCTCCCTTTTAGATGATCACTAAAATAGGACACCAATATAACCTGGTCTAACTCATTTAACTCTAACTCAAACTTTGTGCACTTAATTTAGTCATTGCACTTTCCTTTACTTCTGTTAATACCTTTTATGATGATGAGCTCTATGTTAGCAAATAATTACTGGTAGAAAACCGGTAATTTTCTAATGCATCAGGTTTTAAACAGTTATCCATAATTGTGAACCTTCTCACAAAGTAAAATGCAAACTCTGGAGGCAGAGTGATACAAATTTTAAAAAGGTAGTGGAGGAATAAAATAAATAAATAAATAAAATGTTATGACACAGGAACAGGAGTGGGCCATTTAGCCCCTCAAGCCTGTTCCGCCATTCAATGAGATTATGGCTGGTCTGCGACCTAACTCCATATCCTTTAATAATTTTGGCCAGCAGAAATACATTTTACCTTACTTAACTGATTTTTGAAATACAGCTTTTCCCCAATTGAAGTCTCTGCATGTCAATGAAGAACTAGAGGAACAGGATAATGGGCATGATGCATTATTCCTTCACACTTGCTATTAATAAGATTGATGTTGAATACAATAAAAACAAGGTGGAAAGACAAGCTGAAGTGAAATATGTCATGAAACTGCAGACAGAATGAGCCTGATGGGTAGAAATCAAGGAGAAAAACAACATTTAACAGACAACAATCTTCGAGTTCTTTATTTTTAATTTAGTTCATGGGATATGGGCTTTGATGACAAGGCCAACATTTATTACCCATCCCTAATTGCCCTTGAGAACTGATAAGATCAAAGCTCTGCTGTTCTGCAACATCCAATTGTGAATGTTGGTTGTCAATTAAACAACTAATTGGAGGAGGAGGCTCCATAAATATAACCATCCTCAATGATGGGGGCACCCAGCACATGGTTGGCAAACTGTAACTAGTAGAGTGCCAGAGAAGTCAACCATTTATGAACTATATAAATGACTTGGATGAAGGGGCTGAGTGCATTGTAGCCAAATTTGCTGATGATACAGTTATGAACACTGGACTTTGTGGTATGGTTATGTTTTAAAAACTGTGATCTTAAATGCAGTGTAAACTGGATTCGGAGGAGATAATGTGACCTCACACTAATTCTGCTTAGTTACAAGCCAGGGATCTTGGTTACCATGGACAAAAGGAACCCAGATCAAATACCCTTTTGAAAGCAGGGTGCAAGGTTGTAACAGCTGAAAGGGTAATGGGGTTCGCTCTCCCAGACTCTCAGATCATAAACAGGGAGCCAGTGGCTCTAAAAATGCAAATTCGAGTTGCAATTGCTAACACCTGGAAATGAAAGAAGGCCATGGTCAGAATTATGGATTCTGAATATTGTAAAAGACAAATGAATATTGACTCTTGTTCTGGATAAATTCTACAGGCTTTCCTAGGTCTGGCATGCTGAAACGAAGACAAGAAGACCAACATGGGCAGCCTCAAAAAAAGGAGAGAAACAACTACTCTCAGATCACAGATACAGCAAAAGGCTGCTAAGACTTGAATCGGATTTGAAAGTTGAGGTTTGCGGAGGAGAAAAGACCAACAGGGTCACCAGAAATTGCCTTATTAACCGTAGACCAGTCGAATGTGCACAAAAGAAGTGAGCGAAGAGGACATTACTTTTTTGAGAAGGACACTGGGAGATCCAACCCATTGCAACTGGGAGGAATTTGAGACTTTGAACTGCAAGGATATCGATTCAATGAGAACACTATGTAACGTCTAAATTTTGTGTGGGGTTTTCAAGTGTGCTACTAAGTTAATGGGAAATACTTTTCTCTGTAATTTAGTGTGTTAACTACCTACTAAGTACTGTATAGTTAATGTTGATTTTTAGTTTAGTTGCTATAGTAAAAGTATTAAATCATGACATTTTGTGTAATTCTTTAACTTGGTTGGGGGAGTTCATATCACTTGTTTTAAGTTAATGGTCTCTACTGAGGTTCTAACAATACAAAGATAGGTACATAGGAACATAGGAAGATAGGAACAGGAGTAGGTCATTCAGCCCCTCGAGCCTTGCCATTCAATGAGATCATGGCTAATCTGCGGCCTAACTCCATATACCTGCCTTTGGCCCATATCCCTTTATATCTTTGCTTAACAAAAATCTATCTCAGATTTTAAATTAACTGTTCTAGTTTCAACTGCTGTTTGTGGGAGAGAGTTCCAAACCTCTACCACTCTTTGCGTGAAGAAGTGCTTCCTAACATCTCTCCTGAACGGTGTGGTCCTAATTTTTAGACTATGCCCCCTAGTTATAGAATCTCCAACCAGTGGAAATAGTTTATCTTTATCTAGCCTGTCGTTTCCTGTTAATATCTTGAAGACTTCGATCAGATCACCCCTTAACCTTCCTAAATTCTAGTGAAAACAGGCCTAATTTGTGTAATCTCTCCTCGTAACTTAACCCCTGTAGTCCAGGTATCATTCTTGTAAACCTATGTTGCACTCCCTCCAAGATCAATATATCCTTCCTAAGGTGTGGTGCCCAGAACTGCTCACAGTACTCCAAGTGGGGTCTAACCAGGGTTTTGTACAGCTGCAGCATAACCTGTGTCTTTATACTCCAATCCTCTAGATATAAAGGCTAGCATTCCATTAGCCTTTTGATTATTTTCTGCACTTGCTTGTGGCATTTTAAAGATCTATGCACCTGAACCCCAAGTCTCTTTGGGCATCCACTGTACTTAACCTCTTCCCATTTAGAAAGTACCCTGCTCTATCCTTTTTTGGTCCAAAATGGATAATCTCACACTTGCCCGAATTGAAATCCATCTGCCACAGTTTTGCCCGCTCACCTAGTCACCTAGGTAGGAAAGTAAGTTGTGAGGAGGAGACAAAAAGACTGCAAAGGGATATAGATAGGTTAAGTGAGTGGGCAAAAATTAAGTGGATGGAGTATAATGTGGAAAAATGTGAGGTTGTCCACAGTGGTGGGAAGAATAGAAAAGCAGAGTATTATTTAAATGGAGAGAGACTACAGAATGCAGAGTACAGATCTGCGTGTCCTCCTACATGAATCACAAAACGTTAGCATGCAGGTACAGCAAGTATTAGGAAGGCAAATGGAATGTTGGCATTTATTGCATGGGGGGGTGGAGTATAAAAGAAGGGAATTCTTGCTACAGCTGTTCAGGGCATTGGTAAGACCGCAAATAAAGTACTGTGTATAGTTTTGATCGCCTTACTTAAGGATTGATATAATACTTAAGGACATTAATACTTGCATTGGAAGCAGTTGAGAGAAGGTTCACTAGGCTGATTCCTAGGCTGAAGCAGTTGTCTTGTGAGGAAAGTTTGAGCAGATTGGACCCATACTCATTGGAGTTTAGAAGAATGAGAGGTGATCTTATTGAAACATATAAAATTCTGAGGGGGCTTGACAGGGTAGATGCTGAGAGGATGTTTCCCCTTGTGGGAGAATCTAGAGCTAGGGGGCACAGTTTAAAAATAAGGGGTCTCCCATTTAGGATGGAGATGAGGAGGAATTTCTTCTCTCAGAGGGCCCCTAGCCAAGATGTTCCAGTACAGCTACAACACTTGCATCTATCCGACAATGTAGAAATTGCCCAAGTATCTCCTGTCCACAAAAAGCAGGACAAATCCAATCCAGCCAATTATTTCCCCATCAGTCTACTCTCAATCATCAGCAAAGTGATGGAAGGTATCGTCCACAGTGCTATCGAGTGGCACTTACACAGCAATAACCTGTTCACTGATGCTCAGTTTGGGTTCAGCCAGGGCCACTTGGCTCCAGACCTCATTATTGCCTTGGTCCAAACATGGACAATAGAGCAGTATTCCAGGAGTGAGGTAACAGTGATTGCCCTTGACATCAAGGCAGAATTTGATGTGTGGCATCAAGGAGCCCTAGCAAAATTGAATTCAATGGGACTCAGGGGGAAAACTCTCCACTGGTTGGAATCAAATCTCGCACAAAGGAAGATGACTGTGGTTGTTGGAGGCCAAACATCTAAGCCCCAGGACATTACTGCAGGAGTTCCTCAGGGTGGTGTCTTAGGCCCGACCATCTTCAGTTGCATCATCAATGACCTTCGCTCCATCATTAGGTCAGGAGTGGGGATGTTTGCTGATGGTTGCACGGTGTTCAGTATCATTCGCGACTTCTCAGATACTGAAGCAATCCGTGTCCACATGCAGCAAGACCTGGACAAAATTCAGGCATAGGCTGATAAATGGCAAGTAACATTCATGCTACAATGTGCCAGGCAATGACCATCTCCAACAAGAGAGAATCTAACCATCTCCCATTGACATTCATTGGCATTACCATTGCTGAACCCCCACTATCAATATCCTGGGGGTTACCATTGAACTAAACCAGCCATATAAATATTGGGGCTATAACAGCAGATCAGAGGCTGGGAATTCTGTGGCGAGTAACTCACCTATTGACTTCCCAAAGCCTGTCCACCATCCATAAAGCACAAGTCAGGAATGTGATGGAATACTCTTCACTTGCCTGGATGAGTGCAGCTCCAACAACACTAAGAAGCTCGACACCATTCAGCACAAGCAGCCTGCTTGATTGGCACCCCATCTATCAGCTTAAACATTTACTCCCTCCATCACCGTCACTCTGACAGCAGTGTGTACTATATACAAGATGCACTACAGCAACTTGCCAAGCCTCCTTCGACAGCACCTTCCAAACCAGCAACCTCTACCATCTAGAAGGACAAGGGCAGCTGACGCATGGAAACATCCCCACCTGCAAATTCCCCTCCAAGCCACACACCAGCCTGACTTGGAACTACATCGCCATTACTTCACTGTCACAGGGTCAAAAACATGGAACTCCCTTCCTAACAGCACTGTGGGTGTACCTATACCAATTGGACTTCAACAGTTCAAGAAAGCACCTCACCACCACCTTCTCAAAGGCAATTAGGGATGGGAAATAATTGCTGGTCTTGCCAGTAACGCTCACATTCTATGAAAGAAAAGTAAAAGGTGATGGAATACTTGCCTGGATGATTGCAGCTCCAAGAATACTCACGAACAGGGTTGTCTAATCTTTTCAGGTGGAGGGCTGCATTGCAATTTTTGCTCGGCCTGGGGGGCCAGTGAGCAAATTTCAAAAGATAAAGGCATTAAAAATTTATCTTACTAATAAAAACAACTAATGTGCATTTTTGTGAAGAAGCTTTAAATAAGAAGACTAATTTATTGACTTACTTTCTCCTCACTATATTGAAAATTGATTTAGTGACATACCTGCCATTGTTTTTGCTTTAATAAGTAATCAATCTCTGCCCGCACGCGATGTAGCGATGCAGAGTATTCTGGATAGATGTCCATCTTTCAGGAGAGACCTTGATGTCTCTTCCCCCTCTGCTCGCGCTCTCCCTCCCCCATCCCCTCTAGGACTAGCGGACACAGATTGAAAGTTTTGTGCAAAAGATGCATGGGGAATATGAGGAAACACTTTTTTAAGCAGCGGGTGGTAATGACCTGGAACTCACTGCCCACAAGGGCGGTGAAAGTGCAAATGATCAATGACTTCAAGAAGAAGTTGGATGACCACCTGAGAGAAATAGACTTGCAAGGCTACGGGGATTAAGCCAGGGACTGGGACTGACTGCATAGCTCCGTGGAGAGCTGGCATGGGGTTGATGGGCAGAATGGCCTCCTTCTGTGCCGTAAGTAAATCTCTTTGACTCTTTCTCCCCCCTCTCTCTGTCTCTCTATCTCCCCCTCTCCGTCTGTCTCTCTGTTTCCTTCTGCCCCCTCTCTCTGTCGCTCTCTTCCCCTCTCTCTGTCTCCTTTTTCCCCCTCTCTCTGTCTCCTTCTACCTACTCTCTCTGTCCTTCTCTACCCCTTTCTGTATCTCACTCCCTCTCTCCACATCCCCCATGTCTCCAGTGTTCCCCGCTCTCTCTGTCCCTCCCCTCTCTCTGTTTCCCCTCTCTCTGTCTCTCCACCTTTCTCTCTGCCTCTCTGTCCCCCCTCCCCCTCTCTCTCTCTCTCTCTCCCCCATCTCTCTCTGTCCCCCTCTCTGTCCCTGTCCCCTTTCTCTCTCTCTCTCTCTGTCCCCCTCTCTGAGTCTCTGCCCCCCTCTCTCTCTCTCTGCCCCCTCTCTCTCTGTCCCTCCCTCTCTCTCTTTGTTCCCCCCCTCTCCCTGTTCCCCCTGTCTCTCTGTCTCTCCCCCTCTCTCTCATACAGTTACAGAGAGTGGAATGCTCTTTCAAAGTTATTTTAAAAGTCATCTCTTTTTTAAAAAATCGTTGTCAGTTTCAGAGCCAACAGCTGCTGACATCAGAAAGAGCCGTTTCCCAATAGACTTGGGGTTTTCCAGCCAGCTTTTTTAAAAAAATGTCAGAACCCGCCAGAAAACCCAGAGTCTGTTGGGAAATGGCTGTTCCCGATGTTAGCAGCTGTCACCTGTAAAATTGACAGTGAAATAGATTAAAAGCCAGACTCACAAAGAGAAATTTCTCATCTCCAGTCTTGGTGAGGATGAGGAATGGTCCCGGGTACAGTTGTACACCCATAGGCCGGATGGAAACGTTTGGCAGGCCGGATCCTGGCCCACGGGCCATATGTTGGACAACCCTGCTCAAGAAGCTTCGACAACATTCAAGTCAAAGCAGTCTATTTGATCGGCACCCAATCCACCATCTTAAACATTCACTCCCTCATCATCGGACAGCAGTATGCACCATCTACAAGATTCACTCAGAAACCTACCAACACCCTTTCAACAGCACCTTCCAAACCCAGGACCTCTACCAGCTAGCAGAACAAGGACAGCAGACACATGGGAACACCACCACTGCAAGTACCCCTCCAAGTTACACAGTATCCTGACTTGGAACTATATCACCATTCCTTCACTGTTGCCGGGTTAAAAACATGGAACTTCCTCCCAAACAGCACTCTAGGTGTACTTATACCACATGGACTGCACAGGTTCAAGAAGGCAGCTCACCACTATCTTTTCAAACACAATTAGGGATGGGCAATAAATGCTGGCCTTGCCAGCAACGCTCAGATTCCAAGAACGAATAAAAAAAAGTGGTTATGAGTTGCACTGTTAAACTGCTGAAGTCCTTGTAGTGTAGATACACACACAGTGCTGTGAGAGATAGAGTTCCAGGATTTTGACCCAGTGACAGTGAAGGAAGGGCAACGTATTTCTAAGTCACGATGGTGTGTGACTTGGAGGGGAATTTGCAGGTGGTGGTGTTCCCATGCACCTGCCGCCTTTGTTCCTCTAAGTGGTAGAATTCTTGGATTTAGAAGGTGCTGTCGAAGATGTATTGGCAAGTTGCTGTGGTGCACCTTGTTGATAGTACATATAGCTGCCTCTGTGTATCAGTGGTGAAGAGATTGAATGCTTAAGGTGGTTGATGGGGTTCCAATCAAGTAGGCTACTTTGTCCTGGATGGTGTTGAGTTTCTTGAATAGTTGTTGGAGCTGCACGCATCCAGGTAAGTAGGGGGTATTCCATCACTTTTCATAGAGTACATAATCCTACAGTGAAGGATTATCTACATAACATTCAACGGGTATACAATCTTCAGTATTCCCAAAGTACAGAATTTCACTTAAAATAATTAACAAATAAAATCCCATATCCAATGCCTCCACAAGAGCCAGTGTTTCAGCAGCCAAAGTAGTTTTAAGAACTTTTTATTTTCTTCATTTCCCCAAGCTAAAGGATAACATTTCCCATTTCACCCATCAGAAATATTATGAAACCAGCTGCACTAGAATACCCATCAGAAAGATTAGCATGTGAAGCATTGCTAAAAATAGCTACTTTCATGTTCTTTGTATCACCTAAGGATGAGAACTTAAGTATGCATTTCTCCAGATTTAATGTTTTTAAATGTTTTATTTACCCTTAAAACATTCTTGATTTTAGGGTGTTTCATCATAGTACTTCACACCAACACATCAAAACTAGCATCTGGTCTAGTCTGAGTGGCCAACCAGTTCAACTGACTAATCAAGCTTTGCAATTGCTCTGTCTCTTCTTTAGATATAACATCATCTTTCTATAAGGACCTTGTATGATTAACCATAACCATGGGAGTAACACTCGCTAAATAGAATTGTTGATTTAAAGGTATTCCAGACCTACTCAGCTTAATATCTAAAGCAATATATTTAAAAGCCACACAAGCTTGACTCCCAATATTAAATGCTACTCTAATCTTGATAACACATTTCTCACATTCCGCAGTATCATCCCATTAGAAATCATCACTGAAAACATAGATCTCTGAAGGCAGAAGGGCAGATTAATAGGGTGATGAAAAAGGCATATGGGACACTTGCCTTTATCAATCGAAGCATAGATTACAAAAGCAGGGAGGTCATGTTGGAGTTGTACAGAACTTTGGTAAGGCCACAGCTGGAGTACTGTGTGCAATTCTGGTCGCCACATTATAGGAAGGATGTGATTGCATTGGAGGGGGAGCAGAGGCGATTCACCAGGATGCTGCCTGGGATGGAACATTTAAGCTATGAAGAGAGGTTGGATAGGCTTGGGTTGTTTTCACTGGAGCAGAGAAGACTGAGGGGTGACCTGATCGAGGTGTACAAGATTATGAGGGGCATGGACAGGGTGGATAGGGAGCAGGTGTTCCCCTTAGTTGAAGGGTCAGTCACGAGGGGTCACAAGTTTAAGGTGAGGGGCGGGAGGTTTAAGGGGGATTTGAGGAAGAACTTTTTTACCCAGAGGGTGGTGATGGTCTGGAATGCCCTGCCTGGGAGGGTGGTAGAGGCAGGTTGCCTCACATCCTTTAAAAAGTACCTGGATGAGCACTTGGCACGTCATAACATTCAAGGCTATGGCCAAGTGCTGGCAAATGGGATTAGGTAGACAGGTCAGGTGTTTTAATGTATCGGTGCAGACTTGTTGGGCCGAAGGACCTCTTCTGCACTGTATTATTCTGTGATTCTGTGATCATGAAGATGCCTGAAAGTTTTCCTTTACGATTCCAATAAAACATTGTGGGATCTGCTTTTAATTGAACACAACCGATTTTCAGCAAAGCAGATCTCACATAAGAACATGAGAACTAGGAGCAGGAGTAGGCAACTCAGCCCCTCGAGTCTGCTCTGCCATTCAATACGATCATGGCTGATCTCATCTTGGCCTCAACTCCACTTTCCTGCCCATTCTCCATAACCCTTCAACCCTTACTAATTAAAAATCTGTCTATCTCCTCCTTAAATTTATTCAATGTCCCGGCATCCACCGCACTCTGGGGTAGTGAATGCCACAGACTCACGGCCCTTTGAGAGAAGTAATTTCTCCTCATATCTGTTTTAAATCTGCTACCCCTTATCCTAAAACTATGACCTCGCATTCTAGATTGCCCCACCAGAGGAAACATCCTCTCCACATCTACTTTGTCAATCCCCTTAATCATCTTATATACCGCAATTAGATCTCCTCTCATTCTTCTAAACTCTAGAGAGTTAAGGCCTAAACTGCTCAATCTCTCTTCATAAGACAAACCCCTCATCTCTGGAATCAATCTAGTGAACCACTTCTGAACTGCCTCCAATGCAACCACATCCCTCCTCAAGTAAGGGGATCAAAATTGTACGCAATACTCCAGGTGCAGTCTCACTAATGCCTTATACAGTTGCAGCAACTCTTCCCTACTTTTATACTCTATTCCTTTAGCAATAAATGCCAAAATTCCATTTGCCTTCCTTATTACCTGCTGTACCTACATACTCGTTTTCTGCAATTCATGCTCGAAGACACCCTGATCCCTCTGCACCAAAACACTCTGAAGTTTCTCTCCATTTAGATAATAATTTGTCTTGCTATTCTTCCAACCAAAATGGATAACTTCACACTTATCCACATTAAATTCCATCTGCCAAATTTTGGCCCATTCATCTAACCTATCCATATCCATTTGTAAATTTCTTATTTCTTTATTGCAACTTACTATCCCACCTATTTTAGTGTCATCTGCAAATTTGGCTATAGTACCTTCTATCCCTGCATCCAAGTCATTAATATAGATTGTAAATAGTTGGGGCCTGAGGACCAAACCCTACGGCACCCCACTAGTTACATCATGCCAAGCAGAAAAGGACCCATTTATCCCGACACTCTGTTTTCTGTGGTTAGCCAATCCTCTATCCAAGCTAATAAACTGCCCTAACCCCATGTGATCTTACCTTGTGTATTAACCTTTTGTGCGGCACCTTATCAAATGCCTTTTGGAAGTTCAGATATACTACATCTATGGGATCCTCATTATCCACTTTACTTGTTACATCTTCGAAGAAATCTAGCAAATTAGTCAAACACGATTTACCTTTTATAAAACCATGCTAACTCTGATGGATTGCATTTTGACTTTCTAAATGTCCTGTTATTACTTCCTTAATAATGGATTCTAACAATTTCCCAACAACAGATGTTAAACTAACTGGTCTACTGTTTCCTACTTTCTGTCTCCCTTCCTTTTTGAATAAGGACGTTATATTAGCATTTTTCCAATCCAATAACCAATGGATCCACTATCTCCGCTGCCACTTCCTTTAAGACCCCAGGATGTAGGCCATCAGGCCCTGGGGCCTTGTCTGCCTTCAATCCCAATAGTTTGCTCAGTATTTTTTCCCTAGTGATGATGATTGTTCTAAGTTCCTCCCTTTCTATAACCTCTGCATTACCTGTTACTATTGGGATGGTACTAGTGTCCTCCACCATGAAAACTGAGGTAAAATACTGATTTAGTGTCTCCGCCATTTCTGTGTTCTCCACTATTAACTCCCCAGTCACATCCTCCAAGGGACCAACATTCCTTTAGCTACTCTCTTCCCTTTTATATACTTATAGAAGCTTTTGCTATCAGTTTTTATATTTTGCGCTAGTTTTCTTTCATAATTTACCTTTGCTCTTCTTATTACTTTTTTTAGTAACCCTTTGTTGATCTTTAAAAGTTTCCCAATCTTCCAGCCTGCCACTGGCCTTTGCAATATGATATGCCTTAGTTTTTGTCTTTATGTTATCCTTAACTTCCTTGCTTAGCCATGGATGATTTTTCCCCCTCTTATAATCTTTCTTCTTCTCTGGAATATATTTTAGTTGGGAGGAATTGAATATCTCCTTAAACATCTGCCACTGCTCATCAACTGTCCTACCTTTTAGTCTTCCTGCCCAGTTCACTAGGGCCAAATCTGTCCTCATGCCTATGTAATTACCTTTGTTTAACTCCAGAACATTGGTGTGGGACTCCAGTTTCTCACCCTCTAGCTTAATTTGAAATTCTAGCATGCTATGATCACTCTTCCCTAGAGGATCCTTAACTATGAGATAATTAATTAATCCCACCTCATTACATAATACCAAATCTAGAACAGCCTGCCCCCTGGTTGGTTCCACGCTATATTGCTCCAAAAACAATCTCTAATACATTCAATGGACTCTCCCTCGAGGCTACCCTTGCCAGTTTGATTAATCCAGTCTATATGTATATTAAAATCACTCATGATTATTGCCATACCTTTTTACAAGCCCCCAGTATTTCCTGGTTTATACTGTGCCCCACTGTGGAACTACTGTTTAGGGACCTATAGATTACTTCCACCAGGGACTTCTTTCCCTTGCTATTTTTTATTTCTGCCCAGACTGATTCTACGTCTTGATCTCCAGTGCCTATATCATTTCTCACTATAGCACTGATCTCTTCCTTTACTAACAAAGCTACACCACTTCCTTTTCCTTCCTGCCTATCCTTCCGAAATACTGAGTACCTTTGGATATTCAATTCCCAAACCTGGTTTCCCTGCAACCACGTTTCAGTAACTGCCACAAAATCATACCCATTCGTCTCTATTTGCGCTGTTAACTCATTAATTTTATTCTGAATGCTTCGTGCATTCAAATACAAAGCCTTTAAGTTTGTTCTATTATCAAATTTCCTTACTCTTGTACGATTCCTTGGTGCAATATGACATTCATACATTCTGTCCCTACCTTTTATTTCCTGGTAACAATCAGCCTCATCACTAACCTGGACTCCTACCTTCTCCTTTAACTTTGACTTCCTAATTTTCCATGCAACTGAAAAACTGAAAAATACTGCATCCTGGAAGCATCATTTAGGCCATAGATGCATTTGTTTAGTTTAATAGTTTTCCTTCTGCATCTGTTGCCTCTTTGGGCCGTTTCAAAAACTCTGCTCTCTGAAAAGTATCGCCCTGCAGAAACACGGCTTTTATGTTGATTGATCTACACTCCCATGAATATGTGGCCAAAAGAGCTAAAAAGATTTTCAAGATTACTTTCCCAGCCTTTGAGAGAGTCCATGCTAATCTGTGTCATCCAGTCGCTCTTCAAAATCCCTAGTAACTAGCCTCGCTTTAGCCTTTTAAGTCCCATCTACAAGCACTTTTCCAGTACAAATCCACCTGTGTGACGGTACTTAGCTGGTACTTCAGAAAAACTCCAAACTCTCTCAAACTAAATAATTCCCTTTGTTTTTCCTCTCTTATTAGTTTATTCTCAAGTTCATTGGCAGCCACCAAAACTTCATGATCATGAGGACTTCTGCTTCTAGTTCTGTTCCAAGACTGTTCTGTGGCTTTCATTTCATTGTGTAATCTATTCAGGCTATGGCCTCTCTTTGCACTTTTCTGTCTGTCAGGGCTAGTAAAGCACGATCTCCCCTTGCATTATCAGAGAATCTTTCTCCGGTACGTGATCGTTTTCTGACAGGAGTCACTTGCAGACGCACTATCAGTACTTGCACTGCACTTTACTATCCAGTTTTTCACTTCATTCTGCCAGTCTGTAGGCCATCATCCTAAACGTTCAACCAATATTTAAACTTGCTGGTAGCTTTTCCTTGCTGTCCCACAATTGTTGCATCGCTCCATTCATTAGACCCCTCTGGAATATATGTCATCTGAATATCCACACCGGGCAATTGGCCTTTGGACATGATAGCACTGCCCTGTGTGTCATGATCATTCACATTACCACTATCCATCTTTTAATTTGCTATATTCTGTTCCTCAGGACCATCATTATGAAATACATGAGCATTTGAGATGCAAAGCACCTTGTTTATGTTTATCAGCTGCTCAGAACCTAAGATTTTGTAACTAATTCCAAATAATCGTGAGGAATGAACCTTAACAGTTTGATTGCCATGTTTGATAAGTACTCTCATGCCATTATGACCCATTACTTTACCAGAGCCTTTCCATTCTCTATGACTCTCCCTTTTATCATACACCAAATCTCCAGAATTAAATTTTGTTTCGGATGATCTTATATGATGCCTCAGAGCTCTCTGAATTTTCTCCGAGACCTCAGCCTTGATGAAAGGCTGTCTCCCTGCATGTCAATTGTGCAGAAAAAATTGAACTAATTGTCGTACTTTCTACTGCATGGGGACTATTGCACAGCATAGAAGGCAATAGGGGATTTTGTCCATCAACTAACTGATAGGGACTTTTACTCTCCAACCATCTGGAGCAAATTCTTTGCATGAACCGCCCGTGCCAGGACAGTTGTCAACTTGCAGTCTGGTTAATCAGCTAAAATTTTATGTAGCATTTCATCAATCACCACATGATTCCTTCTAAACAGTCCTTTGCTGAAAGGACGTTCAGCTGCAGTATTCATGACCATGACGTTCATATTTTCACACATGTCTCATAATAATCCTTTTGCCCTTCCTAAGCATTATTTATAGAAAGACTAAATTTGGTCACCAAGTTTACAAAATGTAGAAAGAAAATATTTCTGTCTTTGTCCCATGCCTTCAGATCCATGGCAACCACCTCATTAAAGTCATGTGCCAATGGAAGGCTTACAATAGGATGTGGCAACATCTTCTGATACTTCTTACAGATTTCACACTTCTCACTAATCTCTCCTACTATCCCCGTATGCTCTTAATCACACCTGTATCCTTTAGTGTGATTTTTAACCTTTGACAAGCACAGTGAGCAAATTGTCTATGTAACATAATTAAACTTGCTTTTTGTCTTTCTGATTCTTATCACCTGATGCCACTAATACTGGTCTAACACTTTGATGAGAAACATCAGGTTTTGTTAAAGGGATACAATAATGGTGAAACTGCAGATCTACTGACATGTCAAAAATAACTGTCTTATCATGCTCCATGTCAAGTTTCATTTGCGCCTTTTTCATAGAAGGTTTACTTAACAGCATAGGTATCTCATTACAGACTACATCAGGACTTATAAAATGGCTTAGTCCAGCTATTTCACTTGGAATTACAATGCTCTTTAGTGACCTCAATGTTTTGTTATCACCAAACCTAAAGCAAGTAGTACTTTTATATTCCTTAACCTTACATTGATCCTTACAACTTAGTGAATTAAGATAACATTTTAACCAACCTGTACCGTATACTGTCAAAGTGCAAGCACTATCCAACACTGTATTAATGGCATCAGGTGATAAGAATCAGAAAGACAAAAAGCAAATTTAATTACGTTACATAGACAATTTGTTCACTGTGCTTGTCAAAGGTTAAAAATCGCACTAAACGATGCAGTTGTGGTTGATTAAGAGTATACAGGATGGTAGGAAAGATTAGTGAGAAGTGTGAAATCTGTAAGAACTATCAGAAAATGCCGCCACATCCTATTGTAAGCCTTCTATTGGCACATGACTTTAATGAGGTGGTTGCATGGATCTAAAAGTATGGGACAAAGACAGAAATATTTTCTTTCTACATTTTGTAAACTTGGTGACCAAATTTAGTCTTTCTATAATAGTGCTTAGTAAGGACGAAAGGATTATTATAGACAAAATCATGAAGAAATGGATAGGGACCGGACTTGGGGCACCAGCAAAGTTTCTGGCTGATAATGGAGGGGAATTTGCCAATGACGAGTTCAGAGACATGTGTGAAAATATGAACGTCATGGTCTTGAATACCAAAGCTGAAAGTCCTTTCAGCAAAAGACTCTTTAAAAGGAATCATGTGGTGATTGATGAAATGCTGCATAATGGGTTCACAGGACTAAAGCTCTTTTTGAACAGTATAATTTGTTCGGATTCATTATTTTCATCCTTTGCATCATGTGTCATTTCGAGGACCCTGTCTCTTCGCTTTTGGCAGTTCATCACATAATGGTTCTTCGAGCCACCCCCAAAGCAGCTAGTAACTGTTCTTTGGGCTTTCCTGGATTCATTCGCCTATTATTGTTGTTCCAATTCTGTCTTCTGTTGTAATAGCTAGATCTGCTAAAGGTGCTTTCATCCTTATTTTGCCTGTCTTTAATCTTTCCACTGTACTGGTGCCTGCATCCAGTATCTACACCATTTTGAAATCTGGCAATCATTGAGTCTTCTATTCTTTGTGTCACTGCAGAATGTCCCATTTATTCCACGAAGACTGAAGGAAATGGCTATTTCCCCAGGATCTTTTTCAAAACAGCAGACATCTGATCTAACAGAGTGTCCCTCTCTGAGAACTAAACACCAGTTAGAACCAGGTGCCTGTCCATATGAGGCACCATAGCACAATCCAGCAATTTAAACACTAGTACTGACTCCAAGAACATCAGAGGGTAATCGTACCCAGAAAATTTACATTTGTTTTCTACCATTTTCCACAATGGTTACTGGGATTGTAGTTTTCTGTCTGAATTTTTTTTCTTAGCTTCAAAACTTCACCTTAGACAACCATCCTCTGCTATCATATTCTTCCCCAGAAAGCTAGTTGGTGAAGGATAGAACTGGCACCATTCTTTACACACTTTTATATTTATTTACAGTTATACATTACAAGCATACATCTCCTAACCAAACAACCACAGTTTCAGTCCGTGTCTAATTATAGGGATTCAGTTGAATCCAAGTTAATGCTCACTACCTGCATACAATTAAACAAAACTAATATACAATTTACATTATGCACTCCTGTAACTCAGGTGGTCCCTAGTAGGAGCGTGAGATTAGGAAAGGTCTATAGAGAATGGCGTATTTGGGAAGGGAAGAGGAAAGATGTCAACTAAACTGCTCATGCAGTGACTAATGTGGTAGTTAAAAGATAACATAGTTTACAAGACTTGCATGGCTGTCTCTTGCAGCCATCAACAGGTTCTTCTTTGCCCTCTCTTCAAGCTGCTGCTGCTCTTCTGGCTGATCCTCCTGCTGCCCTTGATGTCCGGATCTCCATGATAAGGTCTCTTTGTAATGCGAACGTGCAACAGGAAGTGCATAAGATTGCAATTGGAGGCAATCCAGAAGGGGCAGCCATGATTCTAAAGACCGTAGCTAAGCACTCCCAGATAGATCCACGCACCTAAAGTGCTTCTTTAACATGTCAATGGAAGCTCTATGATGATGCAGAAGTTACTTGGACTATTTGCACTGATACTCAGCTCAAATTCTGGGAAACTGTGTTGTCAGCAGCCATGACTGCAGAGAATAGTCTTGGTCCCTCGGGAGGCACCCGAGACTTCCCGTCTAGAACAAAATAGTGCTGAGACACTTAGTTTCCTTAAATAGTTGCATCATGGCAACCGTCGGGAAAGCAAGCATTTACGTCTATGATATAGTGTTACTAGTTGCAACCAAACTGGACATTGAGAAAGTGAAATCCTTTCTTGTTGATAGGATTGAACAAAGAAACACGAATGACCACATGGGTATATCCTAGGACCATGGGAAATCTGTCACTCTCTAAAATTGCAGTATCCTGCCATGACACTTCTGGTTGTCCAGAGGGACGTGGATAAAATGGCTTTCTCTAGCAAAAAATGCAGCTGTGACTTATTTTATACACATGTACATAGCTGATTGAATGTCCCAAATGGCAGCCTGGAATGACCAGTAGCATAAATGTTATACAGGCGAGAAAATGACGAGTCCAATAGACATGATAGTGACAGCCAATAGAACATTTCACACTATCACATCATTACCAACTATTTGAATGTACCTGCCCACTTTAGTACTGGTGCCCTTTCTCATTTCCTCCTTCCACCTGCCCAAGTCCAATCTAAAAATCCAGCGCCAGTTTGCTCACAAGAAATTTCTTTGCTACTTTAAGACAGGATAAAAATAAATGTGTTAATGACTCTACGTATATAGAAATTTCATGCAGTGTGCTAATATTGCATAGTGTGATTTCACCTCATGAGTTCTCTTTGTATTCTCATTAAAATGTAAAGAATTGCAGAGACTCCCGAAATAATACTGTTTTCAAATGCTCACACCTGTGGTCTTCACTGTACAATGCCTTAAACAATTAAAGCTCTAAAGTAAAAAGGTGATTCTGAGAACCCTTGATGCCAGGGAGAGCAGAACAGAGATAGGGCTACAACACACTCTTGTCTAGATTCTCCTATCTATACTCTTGTCAAGCACAGCTCTGTATTAGGAGAAAAGCAAAATACTGCGGATGCTGGAAATCTGAAATAAAAATAAGAAACGCTGGAAATACTCAGCAGGTCTGGCAGCATCCACACATGCTGCCAGACCTGCTGAGTATTTCCAGAGTTTCTTGTTTTTATTTCTGTATTAGAAGCGTAGAATTGCAGAATTATCCTTAAAGTGTCATTTCTAAATTTGGCAGTGTTATGCATTTTTCACAACCACCAGTTGATACAGATGCAGTATGCCTAAAGTAAATTTCATACAATTGACAGCACATCAACTTGGGCAGTGCTATTTCTTCAACTGGAGCTCTGTGTGTAACCATTTGTTTCATTGTTACAAATCTTTTTTTATGTCTTTAAATCTGGAAAGATATTTTATTCACATATTTGCTTTCTGTCTCTGTCACCTTCTGTAAACTACTTACCACATCCCCCGTGTGTCCTTGACACTTACACAGCAATTTTCCACTGTCTGTTGACCAAATAAGCACTAAGCAATCCCCTCCTCCACTCACCACATACCGACCGTCAAACTGACAGCAGTTCACCACTGTGGAGAGGAAAATGCACACAAACTGTAAACAGATATATTCTCTGTAAAAATTCTAATACATTGCATACTTCATCCTTCATTTTTTTTAAACTTTAATTTTCAAGCTTCTACTTTAGAAAAGTAGTATGAATTAGATTATCAGTGGACTGAACGATACAAACAATTTGCACTCATAATATTGGATAAAATACACTCTTTCCATTCATGTCAATTCTCCAAGGTTTCTGCCAATTTTCTGCCAGCGGACCGCACATCACGGAATCGCGGCGGTTCATTTAAATAGCCAGGGCGGACCACCTGCCCTGATGACGTGGAGGGGGTGGGCGGTCCGTCCCCGGCAATGGCATCAGCTGCCTTTGCGCAGGCACTGATGCCATTTGTAAAGGGCTTTGAGCCCTACAATGCAATTTAAATATTTAAAGAGAAAGTAATGTTAAAAAATAAAGTTAGAAGATCCTGACCCTCTCCCCCCACCCCCACAATAACCACAAAATTAATTACTTGCCCTCTCCCCTGTGCACCTGACCTTCTCCCCCAAAGTTCATAAACTTTAAACTTAACCCCTTCCCACCATCCCCTACACCAATTAAATGAGTCTGATGATGCTCCCACCCCACCCGCACTGAAGAACTTACCTGCTCCTCCCTCCCCACCAGTGTTCTGCCTCGGATCCCCAGAGAGGGATCCGAAGACGCAGGAGTGCCGGCCACCAGCACCAATATCGCTCCAGGATGGACGGCGGGAGTGTAAGTTTCATTAATTCCTTTATTTAAATTTATTTGCATATGTTAATGGTGCTCCTGTCACTGAGCGGTGGGGAGTGCTGCCATGAGGCCTTGCCACTACCAGCAACATCAGGCCGGGTTTTCACGGTGTCGACGCCCATGGTGGGCCTCTGCCAGAGGCATTTTCCGGCCCCCGCCGCCATGGGTTCTGTAAAATTCAGCCCCATGTCTCTTAGAGTCATAGAGAGATACAGCACTGAAACAGGCCCTTTGGCCCACCGAGTCTGTGCTGACCATCAACCACCCATTTATACTAATCCTACATTAATCCCACACTCCCTACCACATCCCCTCCTACATTAATCCCATATTCCCTACCACCTACCTACACTAGGGGCAATTTACAATGGCCAATTTACCTACCAACCTGCAAGTCTTTGGCGGTGGGAGGAAACCAGAGCACCCGGCAGAAACCCACACGGTCACAGGGAGAACTTGCAAACTCCACACAGGCAGTACCCAGAACCGAACCCAGGTCGCTGGAGCTGTGAGACTGCGGTGCTAACCACTGCGCCACTGTACCGCCCTGTCTCTTAAGATGAGCTGCCAATTAAATATGCATATCATCAAATACTACAAGATGCTTCTATTTTAACTGAATGACTTGGCTCCTACATTGATTTCCTGATTTAGATAATATGTGGCTACGCCTCAAAATAAGTTGGCCAGCTTTCCGTGAGTGAGTCTCCTTTTTAACATCATGACAAAAGCAAAGAAACCAATACCATAGTAAATTCAAGTTTATTGATTGGCACTGTGAAACTAAACTTGCTTAACCTAATTTCTTACAAACTAACACATTACATTGCCATTTTTAAACCAACAATTGAGGGGGAAAATGCTTCATGTGATAAAAATTATAGGGTCTTTTCTGTCTTCATTCTTCTTCTTCTTCTTTGGCCTCCTTGTCTCGAGAGACAATGGGTAAGCGCCTAGAGGTGGTCAGTGGTGTCAGTCGCTGTGAGGCAACTATGGAGTGACCTCTCCATGGCGCATGCCTGGGCGAATGTATGGAGGTTGAGAGTTGCCCAAGCGTCAAAACCCCCCTCTCGGCCTTTCTGGTGGGGTCCAAAGGAGTGCAGAGCACGACGTTTGGCACCGGTATGGCTGCAGGAACTGCCGGAAACATGCCAAAGGTGACACATGACCGCCTACGGGGTTCCACTCCGGATTTTCTGTTAGGGTTTACTCCCTTAGCCGTGGTCTCTCCCGAGACGCCCACAAGGCAGCTGTTCATTTGACAAATAAAACAAGTTAGGGTTATACCCTCATAACCAAAAAATACTTGCTGCAGTCAGGTACAGGCCTGAAAAAAGCAGCATCTAAATGGTGTTAATTTGGAAATCTCTGCCATATCACAGAGACACAGCTGTAACAAGACATGTTTTCTGCAATGTTTTAAATCAGCAAATGGAAGTATGCTGACACTATTACATTGTTTAAAGTGGGATTATCAGTGTATCAATCCCATATGTTGTCACACACCACCTAGAGGTTTGTTTATTAAATGCATTACTGATGTATATATACTATTCAGAAATAATATTTTATATGTGTACATAAAACATATTGCTACAACAATGCTGACATTAAACGTCACTATATATTTCAGTCAAATTCAAAATTTGAAACCAACATCCTACAGTACCCACAGGCATATAATTGCAAACTACGGGCAGAATTTTCAACTGATGGTCTCTGCTGAAATGGTGGGACCTGTAGTGGATTGGGAACCTGTTGACAGCTTCAGCGGGTTTTGCCATGGCTCTTTAACTGAGCCACAACATTAGCATCCTGCCTCTGGGTTTCCCGGCCAATCAGAGAGGGCATGTGGGATAATGTGTTGATTCTGTCAAAAGAAGGATTTCTAATTAAAGGGAGCCTGGCATAGGTCAGAATGGATCAACTGGGCATGGGTCAGAATGGCTGAACTGTTCTCCTTCCAGAGACAGTGCACCAAGAGGATCAAGGACCTCAGGAGGGGGAAAGGTGAATGGCAATACACTTGCAACTGCCAAATCCCACACTCTGACTTTCCAACACTCCTCTGAAAAACACACCCTGCAGTTCCACTCATTCCTCTCTCTCCAGGCATCTCCTCACATCCCCATGTGGACAGCCTTCTCTCACCTATGCCTCACAGTAACCCTCTGGTAGAAGGTCTTGTTCCAGGAGATTGCAAATATCAACAATGACTTGCCCCGAAAGCTGGAGCCTCCTGAGGCACTAGTGCTCACACATGTAGAGAGACCTGATCATCTGCCTGTAGACGCTGGGCTGGATTTTTTAAGCTTGCTGCCGAGGAGCGGCGCACGCACAAGAAGTGCACCGTGGAGCCGCCACGATATTTCGAGCGGCGGCTCATTAACATAGCGAGGGTGGAACAACCGCCTCCGATGACATAGAGGAGGCGGGCGCTCCGTCCCCAGAAACGATGTCCAACGCCACCGCGCAGGCGCAGGCGCCATTTTTAAAGAGCTTCAAGTTCTTTAGTGAGATTTAAATTTTTTAAGGACCCATTGTTGAAAAAATAAAATTAAACTTTCAATTGCACTTTGAAACCCCTCTCCCACTCCCCCAATGAGTAATCAATATGTAAATTGCCCTCTCACCGCCAAAAAACATTTTTTGTGATCCTGAACTTTCGCCCTGAACTTCATAAACTTTGACAGTTTTCCCCGCTCCCCCCTCCCGGCCTGAAAACTTCACTCCACCCCCCCTCCCCACCGGTGTTATGCCTCAGATCTCTGAGTTTTGGCATCTGGCCGGAATATCAGCATGGGACAGCCATCAGGATGAGGTAAGTGATTATTCATTCATTAACATTTATTTGACTATTTAAATTAAGGTTCTGTCGCTAAGTGGCGAGGGGGGGGGACACCACAAGGCCTCGCCGCTGCCAGTAAAATGGGGCAGCGCCTTTCCGGCATCAAGACCCATGACGGGCCTCGCCCGGAGGTATTTTCCGGGCCCCCCCAGCACGACCCCCGACGTCGGGGGGCTGGTAAAATTCAGCCCCCTGTGTTGGAGGTCTCGACTCCTTGGAGTTGGATCTCTGTGTTCATCCCTTCTGCCCTGCGAAGCAGCATGTAACGGCTGCTGCTGGTGCTGCTGTTGCCGTTGGTGTTAGTGTTGCTGCCCCTCCTGTTCCTCATCAAAGATGCAAGGTAGAGCTGCACAAGCTGCTCCCATGCCGTGGTGAAGGCTGATAGCAGGGAAGTGCAGCTGAAGGTGAGTGAAGTGCAAGACAGGTGAACGGACTTCCAAGAAAAGCACACTCTGAGAAAAAGTGCTGTGAGCACCAGCGCCTCACCTGGGCATGGTTGGAGCTCTTCACTTTTCAAAGGATTCCCAGCCTGACAGTTGTTGTCATCGCACCCGCTGTGCACTCGCCCTGGCAAGTTGCTCACAGCTTGGGAAATAGGCCTGCTGGCTGTTAAAGCCAGAATGGTTGATTAAAACAGCAGTAATGATCTATTTGAATATTTTAATTATTTATTCGACAGCTCCAAGGGGGTTCCCCGCTCACCTGCCTGGGTGAAACCCGATACTGGGTTGGGCGGGTTGATATTGTGATCCCAACCAGACGTTACTTCTAGGGGATTTAACTCCCCGCACACACCCAAACCCGCCTGCCACTTCCTACTAAAATTCTCCCCCCGTGCGTCTGTCCTTGCTGATGTCAATGGGAAAGAGAAATGGAGTTACAGAGAAAATCAAATGGAAAATGAGAATATAATCAATGAATAAGCAATATCCTGTCAGATGCAATAAAATATTCAATGCACAAAGGTCCTGAAATTCTGCAAGCATCCATCATTTTCCCGCCATAACTTCAACAGGAGACTGTAGGAATCTCCTGAGAAATGGCATAACAGACGAAACCTGATATTGATTCTGTTTTTTTGAGGTTTCTAATTGTCTTCTGCCAAATTTACAACTGTAGATTGATGGTAGACCTGCAGAATTTCAGAGCCAAATCTCACAAATTCTGGTGCTGATTTTCCTCTGTTCTGTTTCCAGGAACACTTAGTTCATGGATGCAAAGCTGAGGAAAAATGGGTATAGATATATTATTCCAGATCTCCACCCACTTTTCATTGCTGTTATACTTGCAGGATTTCCCTTGAGGGTAGGCTCATGCTTGCACCTAAAACAGGCACAAGCAACCAATCATTCTTTTTCTTGAGCTTCAGCTTTGCAGAAGCTTAAGCAGGGCAACTCAGTAATTAGGGGACTTAGTCCTTGTGCCCACGCTCCCTCAGATTGCAGAATCGTAGAGGGGCAGGCAGGGCTTGGAGGGCACAAACAGATAAATGGCCTTTTAAATGCAATTACAACAAAGAATTGTCAAAACTGGAGGTCTTCTGGCTAACCCACTTGGATAGTAGCCAGAAGGCCCCACAGCCAATGACCATTACTGCTGATGCACATCTCTCAGGCTTGAGGCAAGAGCTGCATTTCCTCCCTCATTTCTGAGTGCAGGCACTGGTCAAGGGACAGGTTTGCACCAGGGAATTTGGGACCTCGGGTAATGATTTGTGCCCAGAAATACAGCAGGTTCAGACTAGGTCAGGTAGAAAGCATTTTGGGTTCAGAGGGAGCAAAATAGGCCTCAGATGTACGATTAAAAGATAATCTTGAAAACATATATTGCAACCTTTTACAAACATTTTCTTCTTGTGTTTCTTTCAGGGTAATTACCTTCTGTATGACCTTTTAGTACAGCTGTACATACTCCTCTTTGTATATTCCACATTCTTACTGTGTGGTCCCAGGATGTGCTAGCAACTAGATGCTTTTTCATAGCCAAGTACTGTTCAGTAAACAAATGGTTAGTACCATCTGAAGCAAATATAAACAATCATGTGCAATTTAAACATATTTCAACACGTACAGTCATTTGAAAGCATTACAAACATCATGTAAATTTTTAGTTTGATTTTAAATATATAGATAACTTAAAAGAAATTCAATTAGTGTGACTATGTAATGATGATTATGAGATCTCCACACAAGAGATAAATAATACACTTGTTTTTTTCCTACGACAAACATTAAAACTAATCATCACCATTATTCATCTTTTAAGAACACAAATGTTACAAAGATTTATTGACTTTACTGCATTTTTACTTATTTTGTGAATATTATTGTTTAAATAATGAGTGCTGAAGACAACAGTGGGATAACTGGTTTGGAGGAATTTCTGAATGAATATCCACAAGTGTTGATTCAATGAGGGACGCTTACAGAGTGAATGAGTGTCCCACTGAACTGG
The DNA here is from genome assembly GCF_036365525.1 of Heterodontus francisci. Lineage (NCBI taxonomy): Eukaryota > Metazoa > Chordata > Chondrichthyes > Heterodontiformes > Heterodontidae > Heterodontus > Heterodontus francisci. The sequence goes on from NC_090379.1 coordinate 61,001,815, forward strand.
GTACCTAATTCATAAGGCACTAACTCCAGAAAAATATTTTTCAAAATATTTTGGGGCCTCAAAGTGTCACTATATAATATATAGTGATCTTTTTACACTGGTCAATTTTAGCAATTTTAGCATATAAATTGATCACACTAAAATCAGCCATTTTTCTCATCTGTTCACTCTTTCAGCACTGCTTATCTGTATCAAATAGATGTTGCTCAGATTTCCTACTCTGGCCTTTGGAGGTTTGATCATCCAAACTGTCAACTTTGAAGGGGGCAGTTCTACCCATGATCAGTTGCTTATCATGCGCAGCTTCTATTAAATGCCGCTAAAGCAACCAGTGATGTTAAAATGTCACAAGATTCTTTTCCCCCTTCAGATCATTACACTCCCTGCCCTCATGGAAAACAAGCATGGAGCAAATTTAAATTATAATGAGCTAATCTTGCAGAATGTGGTGAGATCAGCTCCCCTCTCTACTTGTGAAGGATCTCAGGAGTGCAGCAATCTTAGTTCCATAGTTTAAATGACATGATCATTACATGGATTAGGTTAATAATTATGGCTAAGGGTTTCCAATCTTAATGCCAACGTTAGACCACTTAATTTAATGGATTTACAGCTCCAAAACTGTAAGGTTCAGTAACTCCTCCAAACCCCAGAGATGTGATCACTTAAACAGAAAGATGTAAAAAATGATATAATTTGACAACAGTTTGACTTTTTTGGTGTACAATAGGGATATTCATGGTTACATCATTGTTTAAAGAATCTTTAACAGAAAGACTGCCAATTTTTTCTCCTATATCAATAGACAAAAGAGGCAATTTTCTAACTTTGTACTGCCAATGGGGAGCCTTGCCCACTGGGATGCACAATGGAAATTCAGACATATGCAGAGGGTTCCCAAAGCTAGAAATTTATCTAATGTGACTCGCTGATAATAACACAGTATTTGAAAGAAAAAGTGGTATATGCAGCACTGAGACCTTTTTGTTAAATAATTACTGGATCTCCTAAATTGAATGTAAAGGTGAGAAGTAGAAGTTAACTACTTAGATGGTAACATTACCTGGATCTCATCTTCATGACCTCGTAGAATTTTCCTACACCGGCCATCCTGAATTGACCAAACTCGAAGAGTTCTGATTTATAAGAGCAGATGGAATAAACGAGCATTGATTTACAGAAAAGTCATAAAATTACTAACATCAGACAAATATTTCTTGCCAAAATTCAGTCATGATAAATAGCCTTTTCCCCCTTTAGATCATTACACTCCCTGCCCTCATGGAAAACAAGCATGGAGCAAATTTAAATTATAATGAGCTAATCTTGCAGAATGTGGTAAGATCAGCTCCCCTCTCTACTTGTGAAGGATCTCAGGAGTGCAGCAATCTTAGTTCCATAGTTTAAATGACATGATCACTACATGGATTAGGTTAATAATCTACATATGTTTTAAAAAATATGTAGATTTTTTAAATAATTATAGAGAAATTTGACATTCCATAAATTTAAAATTAGCTTTTCAGAGCCGGTGAGTGTGTATGGTAGTAAGTATAATGTTATTACACTGTTAAAACCTCAGTTACACCTCGTTCAACAAGGTGTAACTTTTTCAAAGGTTTATACAGCGAAACTAATATTGTACAAGTGGAGGTTTTCATCAAATCATGATTGCACTGGAGATTGCAGTCTATGGGAACCTATGTCTATGGAGGAGTGTAAAGTCAATGACAGCAACTTCGGAATTTCCATGTTATTCTGCGCAGACTCCCAAAGTTACTGCTAATTTCAGTGGAATTACAACAGTGAACACTGACAGTTTCACAGCAAAATCCAGGCCAATGATCAAGTGCCAATGTTCTGTGCCATGGAGTGATAGATTGTGGGTTCGTGTCTGATTCGTGACACAGCAAGTTCCTGATCTCAATAATGTCACCTTGTAGGAGATATCGAGAAGAGGTCAAGCACTTCTCTACAGAGGAAGATGGAAAAATGGAAGTTTAGTAAATCTGAGGCATTCTCTAGCTCCACCATAGTAGTCAGTAACAGAATGGTTTTGTTGATAATGTGGGAGCAGCTCTCCAACCTGTACTCTCAGACCAGTGCATGGCATGAAGAAAAAACATAAAACATTACATTTTTATCCCAACATCAATTATTGACAAATCTTTCAACACAGGGAGGAATTTTATGCTCTCCATCGTGGCGGGTTTGGAAGTGGGGAGAGCATGTAATCGGGTGGGATGGTGGTCGAAATTAAGTCTGGGGCAGAAAGGCCTGTGAACGGCCTTCCCACCCCAACACCAATTGACGCCCTTAACTGGGCAATTAATGCCCGATTAAGGGCCTCATCCCACCGCAGCTGCAATTAGCCCAGCATCAAGTAGTCCTGTCGGCGCACAGGGAGCACAACAAGAAAAACCGTGCAGGTTGCTCCCTCGTTAAAAGGCACTTAGTGCCTGAACAAGGGACCTAGCATCGGGAAAGGGGGAGCCTGCTGAGAGCCACCTGCCTACCCTTGCAGTAGACCCCCCACTACACCCCCGCGAGCCACCTCTCGCCCTGACCTACCTGTGGCCTAGGTCCAGTGCTGCTCCTAGGCCTCAGGTGGGTGCTCCACAGGCCACTGCCTCTGCAGTGGTGCTGATCAGTTAAAGAGCTGCCGGTCTTAGAGGTCGGGACTTCTGTTGCTGGGGTCCTTGATGCCATGGAAGGCGCAATGCTGCCCAGTTAACTGCCTAATTGGCACTTGATTCGGCAGGCCTCCCATAGAAGGGACGACGCGGGATTCTCGCTGGCGCTTTTGCCGGAGCTCAAGGCCCCTGTCACCCGGATAAAATCCCAGCCAATATTTTTGTATTAAAAATATTAAATTATTGAACTATCACTTCAAAAGTGAATGTGCTACCTCTAGAATTTGTTTTACCTATCTGAGCTGGCACTGACCACCTGTGTTCCATCAAAACAGAGGTGATCAATTCCTGAGTTGTGGCCCATCAGTGCTCGCAGACAAGTACCAGTTTCCGTTTGGAAAATACGAATCAAGCTGTCAGCACAACCTGTTATTATAACTTCATTCTGAAAATCAGAGATATTTACTTTAGTTTCTTACATTATTAATAATTACAGCATTCAGACTCAAAATCGGTTGCATCATATGTTTTTTAAACACATTTTAAGGATGGAATATTTATCCAGTTTTGGCAGTGACACCCAGTGTCATTATCAAGCACTCTGGGTCATGTATACATAATAGAAAAGCTACAATAAAACTTGTTACACTTTGTCCTATCAACTTATCTTAATCCCAAACTCAGAAATTTACCATGTGAATTTTTCCATTTTAGGCACCCTGTTGCTACATCTTAAAGTGATTACGAATTTATATGGAATTATCAGCAGCTTTGTGTTGTGTAGGGACAGACAGCATATATAATCACTTCATGTAGAACCCAAATGACTGATGGATTTTCCAATTTTTCATCAATTTGGGCTCAAACCCAGACACCATAAAGCAACAGACCATTATGGGCGGCGCAGTGGTTAGCACCGCAGTCTCACAGCTCCAGCAACCCGGGTTCAATTCTGGGTACTGCTTGTGTGGAGTTTGCAAATTCTCCCTGTGTCTGCATGGGTTTCCTCCGGGTGCTCCGGTTTCCTCCCACAAGCCAAAGACTTGCAGGTTGATAGGTAAATTGGCCATTAGCAATTGCCCCTAGTATAGGTAGGTGGTAGGGAAATATAGGGACAGGTGGGGAAGTGGTAGGAATATGGAATTAGTATAGGATTAATATAAAATGGGTGGTTGATGGTCGGCACAGACTCGGTGGGCCGAAGGGCCTGTTTCAGTGCTGTATCTCTAAACTAAACTAAACCATTTGCCAGGTTACAGTGACGCCCAGTCCCATCAATCATGTTTTTGAAAATGTGGTAATTTCTATAACACCATTGTTAAATCATAAGTTAGCTAGCAACTTGGAGTGAGGAATATTTACCCTGTGAATTGTGAATTGCCATAGTTGCTGCCCATTTGCACCACTCAGCCATTAGCTTCTCAAAAATATTTTGCACTTAACCTCCTTGTGATTTTCATGAAGTTGCTGCATTTGCACATTAGTTGGCTATTAAACTCAACACAGAAAGTTAAGTCTTGTAATTTAATAATGTAAGTACTTTTTCAACAGTGTGATAATTGTTAATGACTGCCAATCAACCTCTCTTGTCCAGAAACTAAACAATTAAAAGTGTAGAGTCTCATTCCTTCAGGTTGTGTGAATTGTTATAGGAAATTTTAAAAATGTCAAATTTTATATTTAATTTTCTTTCTTTTGACTCTTTTCTCTCTCCCTCTTAATCCAATCTTTCTTCCTTGCCTTTATTTATCCTTCTGTATCTGATCTAACATTGAATTCACCCACTTTAATTTTCTCAGTACTTCCTCTGTTTATTTCTCAATCCTTTAATCTCATTGGTTAAGGAGATTCACTGTTTGTCCCATTGTTCGCCAAGATCCCAGATGCCCTGTTGCCCGCACTGTGCAATTATCAGCTCACATTTCCAGCAACTTTGTGGGCAAAAATTGTTGAAAACCTAAATGCACATGAATGTCTAACTGATGGGGCAGTCTGTGAGATGTCCATTCTGCAAATTCTGACCCACTGAATTCAATTTAAGACACGCTATGGTGAAATTTGAGCAACTATTTCACCATTAGACTAGCAACTAATGTTGCTAGTCGAATACAATAATCATTACCTTGAACAAGTCAGGCTTCAGTGCCATTACCCTGAAATTCAATCTGTATTTTTAGTTGCCAGATTCTGGGGGTTGAATTTTCAGATTCACCCAAATGCAGGGCATCATTGTTTGCACCTTTGTGGCCAGCAAGGCACCCAGCTCTTCACGCAGCCCCTAAACTCCGTGAATGGATTCTAGGCGACAAGGGATATCCATTTTGGCAGGCAGGGGAAGGAAATATCAGTGCCAGCCAGCATGCCGGTTTCCAGACACCATTCCCAAAGCTGGCCTGAGATCCCACCCGATCCATTAACAGCACCAATTAACATTGTTAGAAAGTTCATTGTGAGCTCATTAAGAGGCATGGGCTGCACTCACTGTCTGGGGCAGATCAGGTGAATGAAGGCGGACACACAGCAGGGAGCCAATCATAGCCGCCCAAGAGAATTAGGTGAGCCCCATGAAAAAATGAATGGCGCAGAGGGGAACTCGGCCATGGCACACAGTTGCCCTCGGGTCAGCGGAGTTTGCAGGGAGAGTGGGCAGTAGGGGGTCATCACCCTCCTGGCATCGCAGGGGCATAAGAGGAGGAAGCAAGGCTGCCAAATACAAAGTCACCTGAGCACCAGGAAGGTAGCAGCTGGCAATGGGCGCACAACTCTCAGATTTTGAGTCCAGTGGCGATGAGGAGCGACACCCTCCACAGAAAAGCCAGAGCCCTGGGCAGCAGGAGTGCAGAGGAGAGAGACGAGGGGCAGGAAGGCCTCAGAGGCCATACCCTCAGCGTAGCACCTACCGCTGAAGACAAAGCTACCTTGAGATGACTAAGAACCAATGGCGCAGGAGACTGCGACTCTCCAGGCAGATGATCACAGAGATCGCCGAAGACCTCACACCTCACAACATTGCTTGCCATGCCCTGCCAGTAGCTGTCAAAGTCATTGTGGTCTTGAACTTCTTTGCTTCTGGCTCCTTACAAGGATCAGCAGAGGACCTTGGTGGCATCTCGCAAATGGCTGCACAACACTGCATCTTACAGGTCACTGATCTCCTATTTGCGAGAACTGGACAGTACATTCAATTCCAGCCAGAAGTGACCTCAAAGGCACAGAGGGCAGTGGGTTTCGTCTCCATCGCTGGATTCACCCAGATGCAGGGCATCATAGATTTCACTCTTGTGGCCAGCAAGGCACCTAATGACTGGCCAGTCAGATTCATCAACAGGAAGGGCTTCCACTCCCTCAACATTCAGCTGGTCTGCAATCACAACAAGAGCTTCCTCCATGTGTGCATTTGCTTTCCTGGCAGCTGCCATGACTCCTTCATTCTCCCAGCAGCCCAGGCTGCCGCAGTTCTTCACAGCAGCCTCCAAACTCCGTGGATGGATTCTAGGGGACAAGGGATATCCTTTGAAGAGATGAATATACATTCCTCTACGAAAGCCTGATGAGATACAGACAGTATATCCGAAGCCATCTGCTCACTAGGACAACCACTGAGCAGGCCATTGGGCTTCTGAAGAATAAGTTCTTGTGCCTGGACCTGTTAGATGGTGCCCTGAAATATACTCCTGCAAGGGGCTGACTCATTGTGGTGGTCTGCTATGCTCTCGATAACATGGACATCCAGAGAGGTGTGGATCTTGGAACAGGGTGAGATCCTGGAGGGACACAGCTCATCAGAGGAAAAGGAGGAGCAGGACGTGGAAAAGAAGGAGGAAGAGGAGGCGGAGAGGAAAGATGCAAGTGCCCCGGCTGCACAGGGAGTTGGCCTGGCCCGTTGAGGGGCTCGTTAGTCTTGTCAGGGTACCATCAACGTCAGAGGCCATCTGATTCAGGAACATGTCAGCTGAGCCCTTCTGACCCAGGAGGAACAGCATGCTATGTAACACACTCTGAGCTGCCTGTGCTAACACCTCCATTGAAGACGCATGTGAAACATGTAAACTGTTACTGCCAATCAAGGAAGCACATCTGCCCAGAGGTTTCAGCGTCACCATGGATGGACCACGCTCGACTTCATACCCTTTTCTTGATTCACCATTAATAAAAGGAGGCTCGCACGCCTGGCTTCAAGTGTCAATATTTACATGGTGCTCATAAAGGAAAACAGTGCACAGTTACAGGTAGAAGTCACTCCAGTGACCCAAAGTGCTAAGCCCAACACGGTGGCCTTAGCGCTCGGCTACTTCTATGTGGTGCTCCCCTTGTGATCTCGGATAGTGTGGAGGCAGCCTGCTCACTTGTCTCTGCCTACAGCTGAGATGCATGTGGTGGTCATCCCCATTGTGGAGGTGCCTGTGGAGGCACCTCCAGAGGCTGCTGAACCTGCATCATTGCAGGTACAGCCTCCGTCACTGTGCCCTGCTGCACAGATGCTCCCTCCATCAGAGGGGCCAAGGAGGCCAATGATGATGTTGACATCCTGTGAGGGGTTGTACCCTCATCCTCTTCGGTGACTGCCTCAGCCCTTGGATGGTGCTCCAGATGGCTGAAGGGGAGCTGAAACACAAGTCGCATCCCCTCCAGACATCCCTGTGCCATCAGAGCAACTGAAAGGTCAAGGCTACATAGTGTGGAATGCTGCCTGTGAATGTCAGTGTGTAGTTCCTGCATGCAATCTAAGTGCTGCCGCATATGGCTTTCCATGAGGTTGGCTACTCTCTCAATGGAGGAGCTCATGCACGCAAAGCCTTGAACCATGGTGCGCACATGATTTGGATTGACTCCTCCATTATCAGCCCATGAGCCTGCAACTGTCTCAGGGAACTCCAACATGTGGGAGCAAATCTGTTGCTGCTGGTCTAGGTAGAGCCTCCTTTCCTGTGAGGCCTGAGGCCCTGCATCTGTGCCCAGCTAAGCAGGGCTGAGTCTGTCCTCCATCCTCTGAGGGGGACTGCCCACAATTGCCCCTGCCACCTCCTCCTGCACTCTAGTACTGTGCTCATCACCCAGTGCCACCCTATCTAACTGCATGCGAGGATCCATCGAGGTGACTGTATCTGCACTGGTGGACGGGTTGCTTGTAAGGTGTGATGCTGCTTCTTCAAAGATTTGCTGTTGCTACGTTTGGCCCAGTGATGGTGAGGAAGTTGGTCTAATTGCCTCGAATTCTGCACCTGTGGGAGACACAAGAGGTCATAAGAACTTGGAGATCAGAAGCCTCTGTAGTGCTGAGGCTTCCCAATGCAACTCAGTGTTCAGTATTGTTACAGGCAGGTAGAAAGGGTGTGGTAGTTCCCACTGTTCACCTCCCAACTGACAGCAATTGTGTTTTGTTACAAATGGTGAATTAGTCCCTGAGTGTATTTTAGGGTCAAATAAACAGACAAATGACAGGTTTTCTTGTTGGTTAAAAAAAATAACTATTTATTTTTGCACAATTCCCGAAATGGTCACAACCTCACCCACACACACATTCACTCACACACACATACACAATAGATAGATAGAGAGAAAATGGTAGGAGGTAGTTTAAAGTCCAAAGTGAGGTAAGTGTTCATGGTTTACAGTAAACCGGTTGAATCTTCTTAGGATGAAAGACTTTTTAAAGGTACAGGCCTGGGTGTTGGTAGTCTTGAATTTGTTTAGGTGTTGTAGAATTCTAGTGGTTACAACTCAGCACAAAGCTGCTGGTGTGGATGTTGTTACCTTCACAGATGGAGAGTCTTGAAGTTACTTTGTGACAGCTCTGCTGTAGTGGCTGTTGAGTTATTGTTCAGCAGGGTTCTTCTTGCTTGGCTGGATCTCTTTCACAGCCTCTGTCTGGACTGCTTTATGAAGGTGTTGGCTGGATCTCTCCTCTCTCTCCAGAGGGCTATCTTTTTAAGGTGAAAATCCATCACATTAGAATTTCTGTTAGGAGACACATGGCCCGCTCCTCTGGTGTGACCACACAATGAGCCAGGATATGATAACCATGGCTATTGACTGATGTCTGAATGGGGACAATTTTGGTAACACAGTGCTACCTCACACCTATTCATTGTAGTTTGGGTTGTAAGTCAGTATGTCTCCAGAATCCTTTGTTAGTTCATTCGTGTCGCTAAGAGTCATTGATATGCAATACTGCTCCTTTCTAGTTTCTCCCTAGAGCTATTTCAGATGAGGTTTACGAGTTCCATCTTTGTAGACAGGTTTGTTGATTTCTAGTACAGGATGGGGTCACGTGACCTCTACTCCATTTTGACTGTGGTACAGGCGTCCACGTTCTTGTGGTTTTGTTTAACAGTTGACTTTTTAAATTCATAATTCTTCCATTTCATTGTTTATTTCAACACAGCTCCTTTCGTGCATGACAGTATGCTGCCAGATGGGTTGGAATGCAACACCCCACCCTCCTTAATGAACGCATTGCACTCTCCAATCACCAGCTCCATTGTGGATGCCAATTTCACCTTGCCCAATTTCCTCATTGCCTGTATGGCCATTGCCAGCTACTCCTATTCATTAGAAGCTGCATGTCCCAGTGCTGGCAGGGCCTCAGCAGCACTTAGGCTCTGAGGCATTGTGAGGGGTCAATAAATGTCCTGGGCACACATTCCTCCCATATTCAAGAGCTGCCTGCGGCCTCAGGCCCTCAGCTGATGTGTCTGCTGGAGGGTGACTATCCTGAGGTCTGTCCTGAGGGCTGGGGGTTGCACTCATCTTGCTAGACCATATCAGGTCATTAAACCTCTTCCTACTTTGGAACCAATTTCTGCGCACCACACTCCTTCTGCTGACTGTGTCATCTGTCTCCATCCAGGCCTACTTAGTCTGGGTGGGTAGCCTCCTTCTGCCACCCTCTGGGAACAGGACCTCCCTCCTCTCTTTTACAGCCTGGAGGAGGACCTCCAGGTCTGCATTTGCAAATCAAGGGGCTGTCCTGCCCCGGATTCCAGGCCTCTGCCTCTCTTGAGTCATTCTATGATCCTATGACCTTCCAAACTAGAGGTAAAGCTGTAAAACAGCAACAACAATAATGGCTGCCATGGTCTGTTTCAATCAGGCCTGCACTTTAACAGTCTTGCCCCTGTCTGCTGAAGAGTGACTATCCTGAGGCCTGTCCTGAGGGCTGGGGGCTGCACTCATCTTGCCAGAGCGTATCAGGTCATTAATCCTCTTCCTACTCTGGAACCAATTTCTGTGCACCACATTCCTTCTGCTGACTGTGCCATCTGACTCCATCCAGGTCTGCTTAGTCTTAGCCCGCAACCACTAATCGGCCACCAAACCCGTCTCCAGGCCAATTAAGGGGACGCACTGTGAAGATTGGGGCCGGTGACTGTTTCCCCCCTGGGGGCGTGTTCAGGACCTGGGAACAGTTCCGACTTCTGTTTCCTGCCCCCTGGAAGGAAAATCCTGCCCTGATTGTCAGGAATTTGCTTGAAGGCTCTGTGGCACATTTGAGGCAAACAAGGATTACTATAGGAAGAAAACCCAGACTAATACAGTTTAGCAGTCAAGGTGAGTAACATGACCTATTCAAGATTAATTATATAGTGGGATCAAATTGGATCCAGTTCATTTCTGGAATGATATGACCTATAATCCAAAATTAACATGTATAATACTAGAAATACAAGACTGAGTTAAAAAGCTATAAATGATTCACATGGGAGGATGCTATACCAAAGTAGTTTGTGAATGTCCACTTAGCCTTGAAATTGAATTGCAGCCTTTAAATTACTCACAAGCATTTCTTATTTTACATTAATTGCACAAAAATAGCTTTAATTTTAAAAATTATTTTGTGCAATGCCATTTTCAAGATTATGGTGTTAGCCATTAATTTCTGCAAGGATTTTCCTGACCATCAGTTGTAACTTTGGGGGTAGGTCTACAGAAACCTGGATAAACGGCACAGACGTTTTCATTCCTTTTTCAGAGGTACAACTACCAAACAGGAAAACCCCTTCAGAAATTCAACCCCAATGTGATATAGGAACAAGGGATGCATAGAGGATGGAATATGATTTACATTCCCTGACTGGGTGACCTGCTAATTCATGAGCAACAAAGATAAGGGAGAATTATGATTAGCTTGTCATTAAGTGTTCTGTTGATATTACAATAGGTAAGTAATTAGAATTGTAAAAGATATTGGTTGTTTAATTTTAAATAGGATCTAAGCAAATGCACAGATAACTGAGTGATTATGAAGAAAATAGTGCAACTGTTTTTTTAACTTTCATCTGTTCTCAATTGTAACACCACCTGCATAAAATAACAACAGCAACTTATATTTATGTAGCACCTTTAAGAACAAGACCAAATAATGTTTATATAGTGCCTTTAACATAATAAAACATCCCAAAGTGCTTCACTCACACTAAAACATCCCAAGGCGCTTTACAGGAGCATTATAAAGCAAAATTTGACACCACGCCACATAAGGCGATATTAGGGCAGGTAACCAAAGCTTGGTTAAAGAGGTAGGTTTTAAGAAGCATCTTAAAGGAGGAATGAGAGATAGAGAGTTGGGGAGGTTTAGGAAGGGAATTCCAGAGCTTAGGGCCAAGGCAACTGAAGGCATGTCCGCCAATGATAGAGCAATTAAAATCAAGGATGTTCAAGAGTTAGAATTAGTTGAGCACAGATATCTCGGAGGGTTGTGGCTGGAAGAGATTACAGAGATAGGGAGGGCCACGGCCACGGTGGGACTTGAAAACAAGGATAAGGATTTTAAAATCGAGGCATTGCTTGACTGGGAGCCTAGATCAGCGAGCTCAGGGGTGATAGGTGAACAGGACTTTGTGCGAGTAAGGACATGGGCAGCAGAGTTTTGGATGACATCAAGTTTACGGACGGTAGAATGTGGGAGGCGGCCAGGAGTGTGTAGGAATAGTCAAGTCTAGATATAACAAAGGCATAGTTGAGGTTTTCAACAGTAGATGAGCTGAGGCAGGGGTGCAGTTGGGCGATATTACAGAGGTGGAAATAGTCGGTCTTAGTGATGGTGCGGATATGTGGTCGGTAGCTCATCTCAAGGTCAAATCTAACACCAAGACTGCAAACTGGTTCAGCCTCAGACTGTTGCCAGGGAGAGAGATGGAATCGGTAGCTAGGGAATGGAGTTTGTAGTGGGGACTGAAGACAATTGGTCTTCCCAATGTTTAATTGAAGGAATTTTTTTTTCATCCGGTACTGGATGTCAGACAAGCAGTCTGATAATAAAAACAAGAAATGCTGGAACCACTCAGCAGGTCTGGCAGCATCTGTGAAAAGAGAAGCAGAGTTAACGTTTCGGGTCAGTGACCCTTCTTCGGAACTGTTCCTCCGAAGAAGGGTCACTGACCCAAAACGTTAACTCTGCTTCTCTTTTCACAGATGCTGCCAGACCTGCTGAGTGGTTCCAGCATTTCTTGTTTTTATTTCAGATTCCCAGCATCCGCAGTATTTTGCTTTTATATAAGCAGTCTGATAAGTTAGCAACAAATACAAACAAAAATGTAAATACTTTGGAAGGAATTAAAACATACAGTTACTTTATGCATTTGTATAACTATTCTTGCAGGTAGCTGGATGAAAAAAAACTCTACCTTAATGCAAACACTTGTTACAGCATCTGTATGGCTATCCAGTACATGCAGACAACTTGCAGTGAACAGATCCCATACCCGGGCAGTTTTATCGGAACTTCCACTAACCAGCCGTTTACCTGTGAACATGAAAGAGGCAGAAAGCATATTATAATGGAGACAATGTGAGATGAGAATTCAGCTACATTCAAATCTTTTGTTCAAAAAATGGTTTCCACGTGTACAATTCAGGTAATATTTTGTATTTTTTAAATTAGACATAAAAGAATGGGGTATGTGGCACGGTGATGGAATGTGTTAATGCATTAATGTGCAGCATCATGAAGTGGGTAGTACATGGGTTTGCATGTGCAATAACCCACACATCACATTTCTAATTTCTATGCCATCTTCTCAAGGGCAATTAGGGATGTGCAACAAATGCTGGCCATGCTAGCGATGCTCACACCCATTAAAGAATAAACAAAAATTGTGCCATCAGTGAGAGGGTCAAGCAGTGTTCCCCAAAAGAGATAGAACAAGTGAGAGAACTGAGTCCAAAAACTGGGCAGCTATTGGGCAAGTGAGAATGAAAGGTTACAGTAGGGGAGGTGGAGCAATTAGAAAGAATAATGATATGGAAAGAAGCTCTAAAAAAATTGGTGGAACTCAAAGTGGAAAGAGCACTGGGCTGATGATGTGTATCTGATGTTTATCCTATGCAGAGCATCTGAACAATCTTTCAAATGTCCATGGACATGGAAGTTGTGTCAGAGGACTGTCAGATGACCAAAATAACACCTCTGTTCAAGTGTTGGATAAAATTAACACTCACTTAGCATTATATAGGCTGATTAAGAACAGCCAGAGTGTATTTGTACATGGCAAGTTCATCTGACAAACCTAGTAGAGATCTTTGAGGAAATAACTAATTACATTGGCGGATAGTGCTCATTTGTACTTTTATTAAAATACTTGCTAAGAAGGGAGTGAGGTTTTAGCTTAGTGATAGCATTCCTTCCTACCTCTGAGTCAGAACTGGAGGGTTTCAGCCCCACTCCAGACAATGCAGCAAATAGAGATTAGAATACAGTCTCTAAATACTGGCTTGACACCAACAGGTCACTCATGTCAGGACTGAGTGATCACTGGCTTAGTGGTAGTCAGAAGGATTGAGCCCAGACAGCCCCGGCGATGGAGCCCGGAGTGCTGGCTTTGCACACTAGATTGATGTCTGGTTGGTGGAGCGGTAGGAAATGCCCAGTTGGAGTGGGGTTAAAGGGGTGTAGCAGTATAGGCAGGATTTTGGCTAAATAATAGAAAACAGGGAGTAGTGATTAATAAATGCTTTTTTGGAATGCAGGGATATAAACAGTGGTGTTTTGAATGGGTTTGTGTTTGGACCATTGCTCTTCTCAATATATGTAAGTGATCTGGACTCGGATATAGGGAGCACAAGCAAAATTTAGAGATGACATAAAAATAAGGAGCCTTGTTGATTGTGAAGAAGACTGTCAGGAGGATGCAGACAAGATAGTAGAATGCACAGACTGATATCAGATAAAATTTAATGCAAAGAAATATGAGGTTTAGGAGGAAGAATAAGTAGAGAACATATAAAACTTTACTTTTCAAGTCCTTGCATGTGATGAGGTACTTCACATATTGTAAGACCCCACTGAAAAACTGCAGACTGGGTTTCAATGCGCAAGGTTCCTTACCATGTGCAACAACAAGACATGTTCCTTACCATGTGCAACGACATGGTCTAGATAAGACTGACCAGCCAATATTTAAAATATCAGTGCCAATTTTTTTGAAATGAAATACAAAAATATTTAGTGGTTTCAACATTCTTGCAGATATTTGGTTGTTTGTTTGATGATCTGCATTTCCATAGGGAGCACTGCTGCTTGCTCACCTGATGGCGTCATAAATTTATCCTGCAAGTAACTGGAGCATAGAGACCAGTGAGGTCCATTTTCAATCCTCAGTCTGTGCCATATTAGCTGATCTCAGCCCAGGTACAAACTATAATTGACTCAGGGTCCCTGTGTTATAGAGGGGAACACTGACTAGGATTCTTATCTATGGTCTTTATCCAGCATCGCCCTTGGAAATGCATGTGCAAAGATCAGGTAAGAACAGAGTTAGGTTTGTCTGCAATGCCTTTGTGATTGAGTTTAAATCCCTTCATGGCCTCATTCCTCCCTACCACTGTAATCTTCTTACATTATAGCCCACTTTTGCCCAGAACTCTCTGTTCCTCTGACTTGGGTTTTTTGCGTATCCTTTCCCTTTGCCAAACTTTGGTCGCTGTTCTCCATCCATCGAGGCCTCATTTCCTCCATCTTCTCTTTTAAGATCAACCTTAAAAACACACCTTGTTGACCAAGCTTTTGGTTACTCCTTCCAATATCTCCAATTTTGGCTTGGCATTTATCTTATCCTTTACGCTTGTGTGAAGTGCTTTGGGACATTTTCTATATTAATGGTGCTATATAAATGCAAGTTCTTATTGTCATTATGATTGAATAGCTGGCCAACAATCATAGTCTAGGTTCACGGATAGGATTTTCCGTCCTGGAAATGGACATTGGGAATGTTTCCAGGTCCCTGTCATGCCACTACCTCCCCTGCCATCCCCCACCCCAGGGGAAAGCAGCCACAGTCTATGATTTGCATGAGGACAGACTGCTAATTGGCTAGACAACAGGTTGGACGGCCAATTAGCGATCACAGGGGTGGGAACAGAGGCAGGGCTGAAAGATAGCAGGCCCAATTTAACTCCACAATTGCTGCTTTTTCACTGAATTACTTGCTGGAAGTAATATGGAGCAGGAGAGACAGAGGCCTGGAATCCAGGGTGGGACACCTCCTCGTTTTGCAGGTGCCAACCTGAAGGTCCTCCTTGAGGCAGTGAGGGAGAGGAGGGAGGTTCTCTTCCTGGAGGATGGCAGGAGGTGGCCACCCTGTCAGACCAAGTGGGCCTGGATAAAGGTCGCCAACACAGTGAGCAGAGTGTGGTCCACATAAACCAGGTCCAGTGCAGGAAGAGGTTCAATGAACTTATTTGCTCTGCTGGCAAGGTGAGTGCAACACCGAACCCTCAGGACAAGCCTCTGGGTATTCAACATCCAGCAGACAGCTGAGGATCCTGAGGTTGCATGCTGCTCCTGAACATGGTAGGAGGATGTGCCCAGAGTACTTACTGACCACTCAGCAAGATTCAGAGTCCTAGCACTGCTGAGGACCTGCCAGCTCTGAGACATGCAACTTCTTATGTCAATGAGCCACTAGCATGGGCCGTGGAGGCCAGAAGTGCAGTATTGTCTCTTTCTTTTGTCCTTGCAGGAGAAACGGGCACATAATGCCTGCGAGTGGGGCCAGACAGCAGGAGGGTTTCCCTACCTGCAGGTCATTACAATGGAAGAAGGAGCCATGGAGATTGCCAGGGTTGCTGACCACTAGGAAGTTGGATAATGCAAGATGGGCATCCGTGGTGTAGATGGTGATTAGAGAATGCAATGCATACAGTATTCGGCATGCTGTCAACATGCTGGGGTGCAATGTACTCCCTTAATAGAGTCATATATGGCATAGAAGGAGGCCATTCAGCCCGAGTCCATGCTGGCTCTGCATAGCTCTGTGGAGCTGGCATGGACACGATGAGCCGAATGGCCCCCTTCTGTTCTGTAAGTGACTCTATGACTCTATTTAGGGGGTGCATTACACCCCAGCCTGTTGACAGCATGTTGAATACAGTGCTGCACCGGGAAGCCTCAGCACTGCTGACGTTGAGCCGCTCAGACTGACACCTTCACCATCACTGAGTCAAGTACTGCTAGAGCAGAACTCAGACCAAGCACTATCACACCTTACAAGCACACCCTCCACCAGCACAGATACAGCCACTTTGGTAAGTCCTTGTGCGCAATTACATAGGGTGGCACGGGGTGATGAGCACATCACGGGTGTGCAGGAGGAGGTGACAAGGCAAAGGCAACTGCGGACAGTCCCCCCTTGGAGGATGGAGGAGGTACACAGCCCTCCTCAGCTGGGCACAGATGCAGGGCCTCGGGAGTCACAGGAAAGGAGGCAGCAATGTGCTCCCACACATCAGAGTTCCCTAAGGCAGAGTGGGGTCATAGGCAGAGAATGGAGGAGTCCATCCAACTCATGTGGGCCACCATGTCTCAGGGCTTTGAACGCATGAGCTCCTCCATTGAGAGAGTGGCCAAACTCATGGAGAGCCATATGTGGCAGCACCTGGAGTGCATGCAAGAACAATGCACTGATGTTTACAGGATGCATGACACACTATGTCGCCTTGACTGCTCTGATGGCGCAGAGATGTTTGGAGGGGATGCCAGTGTGCCCCAACTGGTGGTTCGCTCCAGCCATCCCAGGCGCCATCCAAGGGCTGAGGCTGTAACCAAAGAGGATGAGAGTGCCACCCCTCACGGGGCGCCGTCATCATCAGTGGCCTCCTTGGTCCCCTCTGACTGAGACAGCATCTGTGCAGCAGAGCCCAGTGATGGAGGCTGCCTTTGCAATAACACTGGTGCAGAAGCCTCTGGAGGTGCACCACTAGCACCTCCACGATGAGGACAACCATCATTTGAATCGCAGAAGCAAGGCGAGACAAGTGAGCAGGCTGCCTCCACCTCCACCAAGGCCACCAGGGGGGCACCACATAGAAGTGGCCAAGAGTGGAGGCCACTGCATTGGACAGAACACTGAGTGGGACACTGGGGTATCTATCACTTGTACCTGTGCACTTTTTGTCTTTTGGAGCACCATGTAAAAATTGGCACGAAGCCAGATGTGTGAGCCTCCTTTTATTAATGTGGTACAGGAAAAGAGGGATGAAGTGGTGAAGGGGAGCAAGGGTCCATGAATGGTAACAGTGACTCCTCTGGGGAGTTGTGCTTCCTTTATTGGTGGCAAGATTTGAGCTGTTCCAGGCTGCGTCTTCAATGCATCTCACAGGCAGCTCAATGTGAGTTCCATACCATGCTGCTCCTCCTGGGTCAGACGGGCTCTGCTGAAATGAGCCTGAATCAGATGATCCTGACATTAATGACATCCAAGCAAGGCTCTTGAATTCCATGCTGTCCCCAGTCACCTCCCTGTGCAGCCGGGGCACTTCTGAGTTCTGCATCTGCCTCCTTCTCTTCCACATCCTGCTCCTCCTCTTCCTCCGATGAGCTGTGCCCATCCAGCAGTTCACCCTCTTCAAGGTCTACACCTCGCTGGTGGGCCATGTTTGGGGAGCACAGCAGACCTTGTGAGATCCTTGTTGGAATGTACTGCAGGGCACCACCCAACCAGTCCAAGCACAGGAATCGCATCTTCAGAAGCTCGATGGCCTGCTCAATGGTTGTCCTAGTGAGAAGTTGCCTGTGGTCGTAACGCCTCTATGCCTCCATCTCGGAGTCATGTAAAGGGTAGTAGCCACCTCTTCAAGGGATCTCCCCTGTCGCCTAGAATCCATCCATGGAGTTTGAGGGATTGAATGAAGAGCTGCGGCAGCCTGGACTGCCGGAGGATGAAGGTGTCATGGCAGCTGCCAACATAGCGAGCGCACACGTGCAGGAACCTCTTGTTGTGGTCACAGACCAGTTGAACATTGAGGGACTGGAAGCCCTTCCTGTTAATAAATCTCACTGGCCAGTCACTGGGTGTCTTGATGGTCACAGGGGTATAATCAATGATACCCCACACCTGGGGGAAATCCAGCGATGGAGGCAAAACCACTACCCTCTGTGCCTGCAAGGCCCCATCCGTATGGAATCATATGTACTGCCCAGCCTTCACAAACAGAGCATTAGTAACTTTTGGGATGCAGATATTTGCAAGACACCACCAAGGTCTGCAGCTGATCCTTGGGAAGAACCAAGTGCAAAGTAGTTCAAGGCTATAGTGACCTTGATGGCTACTGGCAGGGCATGGCAAACAGTGCTGCGAGGTGTGAGGTCTTCCTCGTCTTGGGGACAAATCTCTATGACCATCTGCCTGGGGAGGTTCAGTCTTCCCAAGCACTGGTTCTCAGTCCTCTCAAGGTAGCTCCGTCTTCAGCAGTAGATCCTATGCTGAGGGTATGGCCTCTGTTGCCTTCCTGTCCATTTGTCCCTCTCTTCTGTTCTCCTGATGCCTGGGGTTCTGCCCTATGGTGGGTGTTGCTCCTCATCACCACTGGGTCCAAAATCTAAGAGCTGTACTCCCATTGCCAGCTGCCAAATTGTGTTTTTTGAAGCCTTTACGATGCCAGGAGGGTGACAACCCTCTGAGCTGCCCGAGCTGTGTTGTCACCTCCTTGCACCTGGTCTGCCCCAGACACCACGTGCAGCCTGTGCGCCAAAATCTGAATATGACCCTCAATGAGCTCTCAGTGAGCTTTTTAATTACTTTGATTACCGTTATTACCGGCTCAGGTGGGTTGTCGCGACCCCCCCCTCCCCCCTCGCCCAAACCAGGAACACGAGACAGGAAACTGGCATGCTGGCTGGCACTGGTACTTTCACCCCTGCCCACCTCCATTCCCGTCCCTTGTGGGACCTCAAAATTCAGCCTGATATCTAAAAAATGGCCACTTAATCAAGGTACATGAGGGCTACCTAACGAGAGGAAAAAAAATTGCAGTTCATTTGATAAACTACATTTTTCTATTTCACATTCTTTGCTCTTCTGAATATCACTCACCATCACAGTCGAGACAATCAACTCTTTCTTGATGGCCTCGAAGTAAAGGTAAAACTGTATATCTGCCCAATGCCCAGTTTTGATTCAAGTGACAAGCCCTAATGTAAATCTCTTTCCATCGGCAGGTTGGAGACAGTGATGGAAAATCAGAAAGTATAGAAGTGCTGTATCTCGGAGATGTGAGACCTAACAAAATGAAAGGGTAACAATTTATTAACAGACATCAAAGAACAAAATATTTCACAGCATATCAGTCCAGGCTGGTTTTGATGATGTGATAAACCATTAGGCTGGCACTTATGAATGTCCATAAAATCCTGACATTGCCTTAAAGTTCCTGCCAGACATTGTTATTCTTTACAATATATAATCTATAGTGAATACTTGTATCCCATTAGGCTGAATGTGGCAGAGGGTGCATGATATATGCAAAAGGATAGCACAGACAGATAATGAGTCTGAAGCTGAAAGCATGTGATATATGTCATTGGCACAACCTTTAGCATTTGAATTATAAACACAGAAAAAATGCATACTATATAAAGGCATTATAATACTATATAATTATTTGCATCAAAGAATACATATTTTACTTTTGATAATCTGACTACATATTTTTTGCTGAGAAAGTAATTGCTGAATTTTAATGATACAACATATGCTTCGGTTATACACTTGTTAACTCCTCTTGGAGAAAATGCAGAAAGACTTGCCTTCTGTGATAGTACAGACAAGAAAAGGGGTTGATTAGTTTGTTACTCATTCATGGATCCTTCAGTTTTAAATGTGTTATTACATTTGAAAAGTTATTTTTGCTGACTGCTTTGTGGATTACAATGACAAGTGGTTTCCAGTGAATCTCTTCAAAGAACTAACCTAATCTGATCTTGGGTCAAAACTGCTTGGTTCAAGCAGCAGTATGTCCACTTAGCTAGCCATTAAACTCCAGGCGCTGCTTCACAAACCACTGACCACCTCCAGGCGCGTATCCATTGTCTCTCGAGATAAGGAGGCCCAAAAGAAGAAAGAAGAAAGAAACAAAGGGGTGGGCAGCGTTCCTCTGTCACTTGCCCACAGAGTCTGCTTTGTAACTGCACATTGTGTTTTCTGAATTTACATTCTCAGCCATCACTTCTTTCTCCCTTTCAGCCTGTGCATAGACTGAAAGCTTTCAAAATTAAATTTGAGTCTTTAAAAAGACTGCAACTTTTTTTAAATCCTCATTTGTGGCCACATTTCTTTAACTTTCAACCTTGACAGCTACAGCCTAAGACCAGGGCTGAATTTTTCACTCTAACCGTTGTGCATGAAATGATTTAAAATGGTCAAGTATTGCAAGCATGCAGCCTTAAAGGGTTGCAGCTCAAAATTAAAGAGATGAAGGTAAATGCTGTTGAATAAGGTATAGCAATTTGCAGATCTTAATGTAATATTCATAGTCCCTGTATTTGGATCAATGGAAATTATAATCACATACATCTGTGAATATATCTTATTATTTTCATCGGTACAAACTGTCAATTCAAGGAATATGAATATTACGAAAAGATTCATAAAGTGTTGTACCTTATTCAACAGTGGAGTAAAGTTCTATCACTAAATACATTATAAGGAATGATAATATGAATTCATTTGAAATCAAATCATTTCAAAGGGCTTCTCACTATTGGAACAAATAATTTTTTTTATTCGTTTGGGGGATGTGGGTGTCGCTGGCTAGGCCAGCATTTATTACCCATCCCCAATTGCCCTGGAGAAGGTGGCAGTGAGCTGCCTTCTTGAACCACTGCAGCCCTTTGGGTGTAGGTACACCAACAGTTCTGTTAGAAAGGGAGTTCCAGGATCTTGACCCAGTGACAGTGAAGGAGCGGCAATATAGTTCCAAGTCAGGATAGTGTGTGGCTTGGAGGGGAACTTACAGGTGGTGGTGTTCTTATGCAACTGCTGTCCTTATCCTTCGAGGTAGTAGAGGTCCAGGGTTTGGAAGGTGCTGCAGTGCATTTTGTAGATGGTACACACTGCTGCAACTGTACGTCTGTGGTGGAGGGAGTGAATGTTGAAGGTGGCGGATGGGGTACCAATCAAGTGGGCTGCTTTGTCCTGGATGGTGTTGAGCTTCTTGAGTGTTGTTGGAGTTGCACCCAGGCAAGTGGAGAGTATTCCATCACACTCCTGACTTGTGCCTTTTAGATGGTGGACAAGCATTGGGGAGACAGGAGGTGAGTTGCTTGCCATAGAATTCCCAGCCTCTGACCTGCTCTTGTAGCCACAGCATTTATGTGGCTGGTCCAGTTCAGTTTCTGGTCAATGGTGACCCCCAGGGTGTTGATAGTGGGGTATTCAACGATGATAATGCCATTGAACGTCAAAGGTTAGATTCTCTCTTGTTTGAGATGGTCATTGCCTGACACTTGTGTGGCGTGAATGTTACTTGCCACTTATCAGCCCAAGCCCAGATGTTGTCTAGGTCTTGCTACATATGGACATGAGCCGCTTCAGTATCTGAGGAGTCGCGAATGTGCTGAACATTGTGCAATCATCAGCGAACATCCCTACTTCTGACCTTATGATGGTTGGGCCTAGACATTTATCATCTATCATTTACATGTAATTATCCTCTTCACCAACATGTACAATTTCTCTTTACTGTGATAAAAATCCTCCTAACACGGAAATAAATAATTTAACCAGTATCGCACAATTCTGAAAGACAGTCATTAGTAGAGTTTGGCAGAAGCACCTACTAACTAATAGACAGTGCTGTATCTTACCTGTGGGACTGTAACTGTACTGACTCTTGGAGAAGAGTTGCTGATCAGTGTCAAAATTAAGCCAGTTTTGAACAGCACATAGTGGCTGCCTATTAAAAAATGGCTAAGTATTACATATGACATGCTGACTAAAAATAAAATTTAAACCATTTACCGTGTAAACAAATGTTTTGTTCTCATTATTTTCAGTTTTCAAAACTTTGTTGTAATATATCTATTCTCTACAATTATTTGCTTCAAAAAAGCAATAACTGACATATTAGATTAATGGATTAAAAGGTGATTAATTCAGGGATGCACAGTCCGTACAATAAGACCTTCAAAGCTAATGAAGGACAATAAATTATTTAAAATTCTCCCTGAAAAGAGCAGAATTTAGCAGTCCACGCTATTTATTTTCCTTAGGAATGACATTCATACATTCTTCTCTACAGGATTCTGTAATTATTTTATCCTGATCATCTTTTATCAGTTATCAACTCAGGTGTTTTATGAAGTTCCTTCGCTCTTAAAACAATATAAGTAAATTTTGCTTTTATTATATGAGTTAAGACCAGTCTATTTTGAAGTAATTAAACTCTGCTGAATTTCTCAGAGATAATTGGAAATAAGATTTTAATTTTTCACCATGTTATTTCTTCATTCTGATTACTACTGTTTTCAATGCTCAGACATTTTGTATTACACAATTAAAACCATAACTATTAAATCAAATTGCATGCATAACTGACACTGGATTTTGTATAGCGATCTTCCTTCCAAAATTTAGTATAACTTAAAGTTGCATTTGTTCAAACTTTAAGTTAACTAAAGCATCTCATTAATAAACATTTACAAATACCAATATTTACACAGTACGCATGACATTGCAGTTTGTAATTTTTTGCAATACTATTGTTATACTCATTAAAGTGAAGAATTCTGAGGAAAGGGATTATCAAGCTGATGAGAATTAACAAAGCATACAGGATCATGGGCATTATAAAGCGATGCATAGGGCTTGATTTTAACTCTATGCAAGTGGATGGGTTTTGATTGAGTTAAAATCTCACACGTAGAGTACAAAAACAAGGAAGATACGCTAAACCTTTATAAATCATTGGTTAGGCCTCAGCTGGAGTATTGTGCTTAATTCTGGTCACCATACTTTAGGTAGAATGTCAAGGCTTTGGAGAGGGTGCAGAGGAATGAGGGTCTTCAATTTTGCAGAGAGACTAGAGAAACTGGGATTGTTCTCCTAAGAGCAGAGATGGTTAAATGGAGATTTAATTGAAGTGTTCAAAATTATGAAGAGTTTTGATTGAGTAAATAAGAGAAACGGGGCTAAATTTAGTTCACACAATGGGGGTCCCAGCAGTGGGCTGGAAGGTGGGGGGGGGGGAAGTGGAGACCCCGCCTCGGCCCTCCATCGGACCCCCATTGCAATACCACGGCGGGTGGGCCCATCCCTTTAAGACACGAGCTCCAGTCTCCAAGAGCTGCCAACCAATCAGAAGGCCTGCAGTTCTGCAGCACTGGCAGCGCCACTGGAGTACCCTGCAGTACCAAGCAGTGCGGAGACCAGTGGAGAGGTGAGTGGGGTTGGGATCACTGGGGCTGTTCAGGCAGGCCCTGGTGATGGGGTGGGGGGGGATATTAGTTAGGGTGGGGTGGGGTCTTCCTGTGAGGATAGCAATCACTGCTAGGTGGGCCCTCCGTAGGATTGCCTCCAAAGGAGGGAACCACCCCCGAACCTGCTAGGAGGCCGCCAGTTTTTACCTGGCAGTGTCTCCACGAGGCAGCGAGTTCCTCTGCCTTCTATTAAATTGAGGTGGAGGTGGGAATAGGGCCTTAAGTGGCCATTAATTGGCCATTTAAGGGCCTCAATTGGCATTGGGCAGGAAGACTGTCTTCGAGCAGGAAGGCCGTCCTCGGCATTCCGTGCCCCGTACTAAATTGGAAGGCATTGGGAATGCGACATGCACTCCACCCCGCCTTCCAACACAATTTTATGCCTCCCCCCCCCCACCTTTGCCATAAAATTCACTGGCAGGAGGGTCGGTAACCCAGGACACATATTTAATAGATTTAGGATTAATTGGATAATTCTTTCAAATAGCGAGCACAGGCATGATAGGCCTTCTGTGCTGTATGATTCCATATATTTTCATTTTGGGCAATGCCAGCATTATTCAGGTCAGATTTTGCACCCAGTTATTGTCTTGTGAGTCCATGCCCATGAGAAATTGAGCTGAGATGGCATAAACTCTTTTTGTGTTGGACCTGAACAGGCAGCAATCTGATGATTTAAATGGGCAGGATTTAAACTCGGGTCCCAGAGATGAGAAGCTAATGTCTCACCCAGTCTCCTGCAGTCTGAATTTATTAGTCCAGATTCACTGGATCACATCCATAGACAGCATTTTTTTAAACAAATAGATAGACAATTCTTTTCAAAGACAATTTTAACTCACATTCAGAATGTAACATTGAAACAAGTAAAGAAGTTTTAATTTACCACAGAATGTCAGTGTTTGTAAATTCCCTCCAAGATTTGTTACAGCATGCCATCCTGAACAGATCCTCTGCGGACAAATATGAAAAGATCCTTTCTACCAGCTCTTGGGGCAGGATTAATACAAAGTCAATGGATAACAAGGGACTGAGTTCAGTGTAGATCTTTTTCAGCTGTGGCAGCTGGAAAATAAAGGCCATTAGATAATCAGACTTGCACTAAAAATGGGTGTGATATGAATTATTACTTGAAAACACTGTTAAAATCATTCCTGTAATGAAAGAAAAACTCAGATTTATATAGCATCTTACCATATCTCAAAGCACTTCACAACCAATGAATTACATTTTTAATTGGGCAAATACAGTAGCTAATTTGGACATAGTAAGATTACAGGAAAAAAACAATTGCGATAAATGACCACTATTCTTCAATTAGTGCTGCAGGATCTTTTATATCCACCCGAAAAGGGAGACAAGACCTTGGTTTAACATATGGCTGCAGGATAGCAACAATGCAGTACTCCTTCAGTACTATACTGAAGTGTCACCCTAGATTTGCTTTTATATAAATGGTAACTTGTTCATTTAACAAAATTCCCAGTGGTTGGCATAGCAGAGGCCTAGGCTAAGGGAGTAAACCCTAACAGAAAATCCGGAGCGGAACCCCGTAGGCGGTCATGTGTCACCTTTGGCATGTTTCCGGCAGTTCCTGCAGCCATACTGGTGCCAAACGTCGTGTCCTGCACTCCTTTGGACCCCACCAGAAAGGCCGAGAGGGGGGTTTTGACGACTGGGCAACTCTCAACCTCCATAAATTTGCCCAGGCATGCGCCATGGAGAGGTCACTCCATAATCACTGACCACCTCCAGGCGCGTATCCATTGTCTCTCGAGATAAGGAGGCCCAAAAGGAAAGGAAAGGAAAGGACCCTAGATTATGAGCTTGAATGAGTAATCCTCTAACTCAGAACCAAGAGTGCTAATAATTAAATCAAGCTGATATTTCACTGTAGTTTTAGATGGCAAATATACCCTCATTGAATGACAGAAGTACAGCACAGAAGGAGGCCATTCAGGCCATCATGTTGTGCCAGCTCTCTGCAATAACAACTCAGCTAATCCCAACCCCCGCCCTTTCCACACAGCCCAGAAAATGTTTTCTCTTCAGGTGCCCATCGAATTCCATTTTGAAAGCCCCAGTTGTATCTGCCTTCACCACACTCACAGGTTGTGCGTTCCATATCCGAACTACTCGCTGCGAGAAAAAAAATTTCCTCATGTCATGCTTCCTCATGCTTCTTTTGCCAACCACCTTAAATCGGTAACATCTTTGTCAGGGCTGATTTTGTGTGATTGCACTACAAGGTATCCTATTATATAGAGTATCAAAATTAACTAATGTTACAACCCAGTGAGAAAGGTGTCTAGGGGTCCCTCTCAGTCTTCACCTGGTCTTATCGTAACAGGGTTTAATTTTAAACAAAAACAAGAAATGCTGGAATCACTCAGCAGGTCTGGCAGCATCTGTGGAAAGAGAAGCAGAGTTAACGTTTCGGGTCAGTGACCCTTCTTCGGTTTAATTTTAAACACACTGTTTTTAGCTCCCCCCTTGGTGAATCCTTGTTCACCACTTTCCAATTATAAGGCAAAGAAACCAGCACAAACAGGTTTTCTTAGGTTTACAGAAGAAAAGTTGAAATTTATTAAAGTTGAACTTAAACTCTAATTAGGTTGACGTCTACGGACACACAACGTGCTCATGCTAGCATGCATCCTAGAGGCCTGCTACCCAACCCGAACCCAATGGGACCCGAAGACATGTGTCGGGTTCGGGTCAGGTCAGGCCCATCTTCTGGGGCTGGCTTTCGGGCTCGGGTCGTGTCGGGCCGAGTCCAGGTCAAGTTGAGTCGAGTCGGGCCGGATACACACGGTAAGTGCTCTGCTGGTAAGTATTGAAATTTAAAAAACTTACCTGAGCTGGGAGTCCGGGACGAAACTGAGTCTGCGCAGTGCACGATGACATCACTATGACGTCATCGCGCACGCGCTGAAGCTCGGTGGAGCTTCCCAGTGGGAAGGTAAGTAAAGTGATAGTCAGGTTGGGTCAAGTAGTGGCGGGTTCAGGCCGGGTCGGGCTTGGGGCAAAATCGGAGGGACTCGGGCTGGGTCGGGCTCAGGTCCGCTGTGGTTCAGTCGGGTTTGAGTCGGGTTCTTTTTCCCGACCTAAAGCAGGCCTCTAATGCATACGCTATACACACATGCAAATAGAGATAGAAAAGAGCAGAAGGGAAAAAAATAAAGTGGAAAAGTCTGAGGCAATATCTGAACAGTTTCTGTTACGGTTCTTCGAGCTCACTGTAGAGTCCTTGATTGTTGGGGCCCAGTATTATTTTTAAACCTTGTTCGCTGTAGGAGAATTTTCTCTCTTGGGGTTCATGTGTCTTCAGTGGATTCAGAGGCTTGTGAGAAAGAGATGAGAGCAGACAGGAGAGAGATCTTCTCAGTCCAGGAGCAAACAGCCTTTCTGAGTTCAAACTCTCTGTAGCCAGTTCAAAAGAAAGTCCTGGAACAGCCAGTCATGTGACCAGCTGGTCTGTGGATTGCATCACCCTAGCAGGTCCTGGAATGCGTTTCCCCACCGCCTCACTGTCCCCTGACCAGTGGACCAATGGGTTGAATGTGTCAGGGAATAGTCCTTTGTCCTTCCAAATACTGTCTATTAATATGCAAATATATTTTCCAGCCACGGCTGGTCTGTTTAAGAAGTCATTTCCTCACTCCAGCAACAGTTAAATATCAATGTTCATGACAAAATTACTGTGCCTCATTCTTAGCAGGTGGGAGCCTAGCATGACACCTCCACACCAAGCGGAATGAAATATGATTTGAGAAAAGCGCATCTTATTAAAAGGATCGAGAGAAAATACAAGATACAGAAAAAATGCATTTCTCTCATTTGTTCACAAATTCTAAAACTTATTAAAATTGCCCCTTTTGGTATCCCAATAAACATGTGGTTCTTTGGGGAAGTTTTTCTTCAGTTTGCCCATTTCCATGGCTGCCTCGGATCTTTGTTCCTGCTGAAGTAAGTTTTTTTGGCTGCTTTTGCTGACAACATAACCACTAGGTGGTGCTGTACTAGCACATGCACAAATGCAGCCTCTTCTGTTCAGGCAGCTGCCAGGATTAAAGATGGCGCTATTCAATTTATCACAGGAAATGCTTATGGCTAGTTAGTTCTAGCAAACTAACTTTACATTAAGTGGAATGGAAGCCCAGCAATATACAAGTATGTAGTACAGGATACCAACTGTAATCCTCAGATCCATTTAATATTCCAGTAATCCGATTAAATACAAAAGCAATTTTATGATTGAATTTCCACATTCTGATACTTTTAGAAGATAGTGAATTGGCACCCCAATCAATGGAGAAGAAAATCTGCCAATTCGTTATCCACATTTCATATGACTGACCAGGACTGATTTCACCCCAACTCAATCGCTCGCTCCAGACCTCGCTGGTCCCCCCCACTCCCCTGGTCAATTGTTCCCCACTCCTCGCTTCGCGCCACCCACTCTCCGGCTGCTCGGTCCCTGCTTTCCCACCCCCGCCTCCAGCCGCTCGGTCCCCGCCCCTTCCCCCAGCTCTAGGCCGTGCCACTTCCCACCTTTCGGCCACTCACTCCCACGTTTGATCGTTCTCCATGCGCCACCCGAAGAAGCACTGCGGGCTGCGAGGGGTGACGGGGTGATGTAGAAGCGAGTGGCCGAGAGGAGGGAAGCGGCATGGCCTAGAGCTGGGGTGGGGGATGGGGGAGCAAGGAGCAAGCAGCCGGAGAGTGGGGTGGCGCAAAGCGAGGAACAATCAGCCAGGGAAGTAGGGGTGGGAGCAGTGAGGTCTGGAGTGAGTGGCTGAGGAGGGGAAGTGGCTGGTGGGGAGGAGGGGGGAGGGGAAGAAAGTGTTGAGCGAGTTGCGGGGATCGACCACCAGCCTCAAAGGGGCTGGATACCCGATGACGGTTTATCGCCCATGCGCGAAGACCAGGCGCATGCACGATGACCAACCAGGTGCGGATACATGATGACGTTGGCGCTACACAATGACATTATCCTGCGCTTGCGGCACTTAGTCCTGGCAGGACATAGGCTGTGCATATGCGCAGCTTGGAGCACTGTGATGACGTTGGCAGGCCACTGCGTTGTCAGGAGTCACTTTGTTTTTGTTTTCAGGAGAGTCAGTAGTGGGCCGGTCTATCCTGAACTCTCTTTCAGTGCTTTGCTGAGTCATGCAAAGGCTTTTGACTTTGGGGGATGGGTGGTTCTCTTTGGTTCTGACTGTGGAGGAGGATTCTTTGCTAATCTCCCCTTTGTCTCAGAGGACACTCCGGCCTGCAGGTATTTGTGCAGACTGTACTGCACTCCCCTGTGTCTTCGACTAGGTGAGGTATCACCCTCATGGTTTCTCTGCCACCTGGAGGTCTTTCTTTGTCTCTGCAGGTTCCTGCAAATGCTGTTAGCAACTCTGGTGGGGTGCTGCTAGTGTCTGCATTTACGTAGGAGGATGTGGAGTCTGACTTTTCACACTTTTCGTGGTTGGCTAACCAGACAGTAGGGGTTTTCATCCGGGATTCCTCCCAGACTTCCTTTAACCTACCTCTTGGTCATTTTTTCCCCTTCCCTGTCTAACTTTTTGCCAGCCATGTGCCTGCCTTTCCCCTTTTGTTCTCTGTGGGGGTCCCTTACAGTTCACCAGCCCTCTGTTGGAGGGTCCTCTTAGCACCGGTACAGGACTTAGGGGGTGCAGGTTTCACTGTAGGTTGGAGTTTCCCCTCAACCTGGCACATGTGGCAACTCCTGCAGTACTCCACCACATCTTTGTGGAGTTTTGGCCGGTCAAACTGCTGTCTTATGCGGGCTTTGGTCTTTCGTATACCGGCATGTACTGCCACTGTAGTTTCATGGGTCCTTCTTAATATTTCTCTCTGGTACCCTTGCGGCACCACTAACTGGTGAACCACTGCCCACTCCTTGCTCTCAGGTCTGTGAGGGGGACACCATTTCCTCATCAGTACCTCATTCTTTAAATAGTAGATATCAGTGACTCCTTCCACTTTCAGAATGGGCAGCCGGTGCTAACTCTTGCAATACTGGGTTGGCTCGCTGAGCCTCACCTACGGAAAATCCATTTAATTCATTCCTTGGGTCTCCTAACTTTCCAAAGAAAGTCTCAGACAGACAGACCTGGTCATCTGCCAATTGGACAGTATCAATTCAGTCTCCTCTGGGGGAGCTGGTTTGATCATGGTCTGATCCACTATACATTCAGGGAAACTGCAGGAGTCCATCTCCTGCCACGGCCCTGTCTCTCTTACCTCTTTCGGTCTTTCTTTCACTACTACCACCAGATTATTACCTCGGAGCAGGTCAACCCCGTCCACAGGCAAACTAGGGACAATCCCTATGGTCACCGGTCCCGAAACTAGGTCGCACTCTTGGTGCACCCTGTGTACAGGTTCAGGCATACACTGCCCTCCAATACCATTCACCAGCATTCTGGTGTTCACCGCACTCTCCAGGGGAAAGGTCAGGCCTTGTCCCAGTAAAAGGGATCTCGTGGCCTGTGGGTCCCTGAGAATCACTCTGGGCTTGCTTGCCCCACTCAAGGTTGTATGGGGTTACTTTTCCTTCAGACACAAAACCCTGATAACCTTCAGGAATCCAATTAAATTTTCCTGCACTTGCAGCCATAAGCTTCCTGGTCTCACTCTTACTGCAGTTAAAGCAACAGCTTGTTCTGCTGTGCCTTCCATCAGGTTCTCTTCTTCACTGAGCAGGTGTGCTCTGATTAACCCTACAGGCTTTCCCTTTAGTTTCCAGCAGTCAGTTTTTAAATGCTCTGCTTTAATACAATGGAAGCACACAGGTCTCCGGGTCTCACTCTTGCTCACAGCACCTTCCTTTTTGGCAAGAGGAGGGTCCCCTGTGTCTCCTGCTTTCCTTTCTCTCGCAGGATGGCTTGGGCTCCTATCACTTTCCCATCCTTTGTCCTTTTCGGATTTTGGGGGAGTGACTTAGAAAGGCACTGGGAAACCAACATAAATTAAAGCAAACTCATCGGCCAGAATGGCTATTTGCCGGGCTCTCTGGACCTGCTGGTCCTCTACATGGATCTTTATGGAGAGTGGGAGAGAGTGTTTAAATTCCTCTAACAGAATTATTCTCTTAGATTCTCATAACTGAGCTGTACTTTAAAAGCCCTCAGCCACTGGTCAAAAGCCAGCTGCTAAACTTTTGGTGATAGGCTTCGGGTACTAATTCATTTGCCCCGAGGATAGCATTGTTTGTCAGTTCATAATTTGATGAACTCTCATCTGGCAACAGGGAATAAACCTCATGGGCTTTTCCAGTTGGCTTGCTTTATAGGAAAAGAGGCCAGGTCTCAGCTGGCCATTTTAGCTGCTGTGCCAGTTTCTCAGAGGACACAAAAAATTCCTTCTACTTCTTCCTCATTAAATTTTGGAATTAGTTGAACTAGTTTTAACAATTCTGTACCCAGCCCTGAATTACTCTCCTCCATATTGGCCATACTTTCACTGGGGTTACTCTGTCATCCCCTAGTTAACTCAAGCCGTTTCAGCTCTCTTTCTTCGCATTCTTTCTGGAATATTTTTTCTCTCTCTCTTGTTCCTTCTCCTGTCATTCATTTTCTTCACGTTCCTTCTGGAAGGCTCTTTCTTTCTCCCTCTCTCTTTCCTCAAATTCAAGTTTCCTCTGTTCTAATTGTATCTTTGCTAACAATACCCAGTCGGAGTTTGCTTCTAACCTTGTTTCTGCTTCTTCAGATTCAAGGGAAAATTGGATGGCCACTAGTGTTAGGAGTTCAGACTTCCTAGTCTTGCCATGTACAGTGATCCCACATTGCTCAGCCATTTTACTCAACTCCTCCATAGACAGTGCTTTTAACTTAACCCAAATTACTTCACCCCGGCTTGGGGAGCTACTAGCTTCAGTTGCAGACATGTCAATATTCAATCACACACAACCACAAGAAAACCTGTATTGAAATCTTGCTTTTTTTTGATTGGGAACAATTTGGCTTCCCACTTCCAATTTCTCTTGTTTGTCTGGTGGTAAAATCCAGCACGGTAGCACCCAAATTTGTGTTATGACCTGGTGAGAAAGGTGTCTAGGGGTCCCTCTCAGTCTTCACCTGGTCTTACCATAACAGGACTTAATTTTAAACACACTGTTTTTAGCTCCCCCGTTGGTGAATCCTTGAACCTGCTTTCCAATTTTAAAGCAAAGAAAGCAGCACAAACAGGTTTTCTTAGATTTACAGAAGAAAGGTTGAAATTTATTCAACTTGAACTTAAACTCTACCTTGGTTGACGGCCACAGATACAAGATGTGCCCAAGCTAGCACGCATACGCTATACACACATGCAAATAGAGATAGAAAAGAGAAGGAAAAAAATAAAATGGAAAAGTCTGAGGCAATGTCTGAAGAGTTTTTGTTACAGTTCTTCTAGCTCACTGTAGAGTCCTTGATTGTAGGTAGATCTTGCTTTTCGTTGGGGCCCAGTATTCTTTTTAAACCTTGTTTGCTGTAGGAGACTTTTCTCTCTTGGGGTTCATGTGTCTTCAGTGGATTCAGAGGCTTGTGAGAAAGAGATGGGAGCAGACAGGAGAGAGAGCTTCTCAGTCCGGGAGAAAACAGTCTTTCTGAGTTCAAACTCTCTGTGGCCAGTTCAAAAGAAAGCCCCGGAACAGCCAGTTGTGACCAGCTGGTCTAATCAGTCCTGGCCCCCGTGGATTGCTTCACCCCAGCAGGTCCTGGAATGTGATTCCCCACCCCCTTGCTGTCCGGTGACCAACATCCATTGTGGGTTGAATGTGTCAGAGAATAGTCCTTTGACCTTCCAAATACTGACTGTTAATATGCAAATATCTTTTCCAGCCACAGCTGGTCTGTTTAACAAGTCATTTCCTTGCTCCAGTAACAGTTAAAAATCAATGTTCATGACAAAATTAATGAGCCTCATTCTTGGCAGGTGGGGACCTAGCATGACACTAATATGGTCTTGAATACAGACCATGACTACAGAATGCAGTGCACTTCGTACTGCAATGACTTCTACAGCAGTGAATTGAAATTATTTTTATTTTTTCACCTTTTTGCTGAGAAATAGTGGGCCTGATTTTCCTTCCAGGGTCAGGAAATGGACGTCGTGACTGTTTCCGGATCCTGATCCTATCTGCGAGGGAAGCAGTCACAGCCCCTGATTTTCACGCAGGCGGACTGTTAATTGGTTAGAGGGCAGGTTGGGCGGTCAATTAGCAGCCGCGGGGACAGAAACAGAGGCGGGCTCGATTTAAACCCACCATGGCAGCCATTACTGTAGTTACTGTTTCACTGCATTACTTGCTGGAAGAAATATGGAGTAGGAGAGGCAGAGGCCTGGAACCCAGGGCAGGGCAGCCCTTCATTTTGCAGATGCCGACCTGGAGGTTCTCCTCAACGCAGTAAGGGAGAAGAGGGAGGTTCTCTTCCTGGAGGGTAGCAGAAGGAGGTCACTGTCCCAGATCAAGCAGGCCTGGATAGATGTAGTTGACACAGTGAGCAGATAGCGCGTGGTCTGCAGAAACTAGGTCTAGTCCAGGAAGGTGAGTGCAACGCTGAACCCTCAGGTCAGGCCTCTGGGTATTCAGCTTCCAGCAGACACACCAGTTGAGGAGTCTGAGAGCCTGATCATGGTAGGAATGTGTGACAGGATACTTACTGACCCCTCAGCAAGGCTCAGAGCCATAATGCTGCTGAGTACCTGCCAGCACTGAGACATGCAGCTGCTTATGTATATGAGCCATTGACATTGGCCATAGAGGTCAGCGGTGCCTTACCTCTCTCTTTTATTGTCCTTGCAGGAAAATGGGCATATAATGTCCACGAGAGGACCCAAATGGGTGGAGGGGTTTCCTACCTCCACATCATCACCACAATGGAAGGGGGAGCCATGGAGATTGCTGGGGACAATACGAAGAGCAAGTTTGGGAAGGTGAGATGGGCATCTCTGCTGGAGATGGTGAATAGAGACTGCAATGCATACAATTAATGGGGTGCATTGCATTCCGTCCATCTAAAAGCATGCCGAAGACTGAGCTGCATCGGGAAGCCTCAGCACTGCAGAGGCTTCTGCTCTCCAAGGCTGGTTCTCACAATCTTTTCTTGTGTCTCCCACAGCTGCTGACGTCAAGGCAATAAGACTGATTCCTTCACCATCACTGGGCCAAGCGTTGCCAGAGCAGAACTGAGACCAAGCACTGCTCTTTATAAGCGCACCCTCCACCAGTGCAGATAGTCACTTTGGTGGGTCCGTGTGTGTGATTAGATTGGGCGGCACTGGGTGATGAGCACATCACGGGTGTGCAGAAGGTGGTGACAGAGGCAGCCCCCTCAGAGGACGAAGGACACAGTCCTGCTCAGCTGGGCAACGATGCATGGCCTCAGGAGTAACAGAAA
The DNA here is from genome assembly GCF_036365525.1 of Heterodontus francisci. Lineage (NCBI taxonomy): Eukaryota > Metazoa > Chordata > Chondrichthyes > Heterodontiformes > Heterodontidae > Heterodontus > Heterodontus francisci. Next base: position 61,035,543 of record NC_090379.1, read on the forward strand.
AGGAGGATCTACTTGGATCAGCAGCTGCAAATGTGCTCCCACACGTTGGAGTTCCCTGAGGCAGTACGGGGTCATGGGCCAAGCATGAAGGAGTGCATCCAGCAGATGTGTGCCACCATAGCTTGGGGCTTTGACTGCTTGATTTCCTCCATTGAGACAGTGGCCAACCTCATGGAAAACCATATGCAGCAGCACTTGAAGTGCATGCAGGAACTGCACACTGACATTCACAGGATGCATGCCACACAATGTAACCTTGACTCTTCCATGGCACTGATGGCGCAGGGATGTCTGGAGGGAAAGCCAGTTGTGCCCCTGCTGGAGCACCTCTCAAGCCATCTGCAGTGCCATCCAAGGGCTGAGGTAGTAACTGAGGAGAATGAGGGTGCCACCCCTCACAAGGCACCATCATTATCTTTGGCCTCCTTGTCCCCTCTGACAGAGGGAGCATTGATGCAGCACAGCCCAGTGACGGAGGCTGCCCCTGCAATGCTGCCAGTGCAGCAGTCTTTGGAGGTGTCCATAGTGGCACTTCTACAACGAGGACAACTGCCACGTTCATCTCAGCCATAAGCCGAGGCAAATGAACCGGCTGCCACAAGGGACGCACGAGGCCACAAGGGGAGCACAGCATAAAAATGGCTGAGAGTAGAGGCCATCATGTCATGCAGAGCACTGAGTAAATCACTGGGGTGTCTATCACATGCAACTGTGCACTTTTTGCCTTTATAAGCACCTTTTAAATACTGACACATGAAGCCGGAGGTGTGAGCCTCCTTTTATTAATGGCAGTACAGGAAAGGAGGGGAGTGATGGTCCATGAACGGTGATAGTGAAACCTCTGGGCAGAAGTGCTTCCTTCATTGGTGGTAAGATTTGAGCTGTCCAAGCTGCATCTTCAATGGAAGTGTTCTCACAGGCAGGTCAAAGTGAGTTCCATACCATGCCGTTCCTCCTGGATCAGAGTAGCTCAACTGAAACAAACCTGGATCAGATCATCCCTGATGTTTATGGCATCCTGACAAGACCCTCGAGCCCTGCGCTGGGTCCAGCCAATTCCCAATGCAGCCAAGACATCTCTGTGTTCTGCATCTTCCTTCACCTCCTCCTCCTCTTCCATGTCCTGCTCGTCCTCTTCCTCCAATGAGCTGTGTCCATCCAGTGCTTCACCCTCTTCAAGGTCCACACCGCTCTGGAGGGCCATGTTATGGAGAGTGCAGCAGACCACCACCATGCACGAGACTCTTGCAGGAGTGTACTGCAGGACGTCACACAACCAGTCCAGGCACCCGAACCGCACCTTCAGAAGCTCGATGGCATGCTCAATGGTTGTCCTAGTGAGCATAATGCTGCGGTTGTAGCGCCTTTGTGCCTCTGTCAGGTTCTTGTAGAGGGGTGAGCAGCCATCCCTTAAAGGGCTGTTCCATGTCCCCTAAAATCCACCCACAGAGTTTAGGGGTTAGAATGAAGAGCTGTGGCAGCCTGGACTGCCAGAGGATGAAGGAGTCATGGCAGCTGCCAGGATAGTGAGCGCACACATGCAGGAAACTCTTGTGGTGGTCACAGACCAGTTGAACAATGAGGAACTGGAAGCCCTTCCTGTTGATAATTCTCACTGGGCACTCAGTCAGTGCCTTGATGGCTGCATGGGTGCAATCGATGTTGCCCTGCACGAGGGGGAATCAGCGATGGCAGTGAAACCCACTACCCTCTGTGTATGTAAGGCCCCATCTGTTTGGAATTGTATGTATTGCCCAGCTTTTGCAAAGGGCATCAGTAACCTGTGAGATGCAGTGTGTGCAGCCACTTGCGAGATGTCACCAAGGCCCACAGCTGATCCTTGGAAGGAGCCAGCGGCAAAGAAGTTCAAGACTACAGTGACTTTGATAGCTACTGGCAGGGCATGGCAAGCAATGCTACGAGGTGTGAGGTTTTCCGTAACAAGGGCACAAATCTCTGTGACCATCTGCCTTGAGAGTCATAGTCTCCTCCAGCACTGGTTCTCAGTTATCTCAAGGTAGCTCCATCTTCAGCGGTAGATCCTATTCTCAGGGTATGATGCCTGGGGCTCTTCCCTTCTTGTAAACGGTGTTGCTCTTCTTCACCACTGGACCCGAAATCTGAGAGTTGTATTTGCCAGCTGCTGCTTTCCTTGCACTCAGGTAGCCTCCCAATTGTGTTTGGAAGCCTTGCCCCCTCCTCTTCTGTCCCCGGGATGGCAAGAGGGTGATGACTCCCTGCATTGCCTGTGTGCTTACTGACCATTCTCCCTGCAACCTCCACTGACCTGATGGCACCTGGGTGCCAATGGCCGAATCCCCTCTGTGCCTTTCATGGGGACAACCTAATTTGTTGGGGCGGCCATGACTGGCTCCATGCTGTGTATCGGGCTCTATGTACCTGGTCTGTCCCAGAACTGCATGCAGCCCATACCAAAATCTGAACATAGCCCTCAATGAGCTCTTTAATGATCTTAATTACTGTTATTACCGGATCAGGTGGGTTTTTGGGGCTACCCTCCCCCGTCCTGGTGAAACTTGCGAGCGCGGGAACAGCAATGGGAAACCAGCATGCCAGCCTCCGCTGGAATTTTCATCCTCAGCCTGTCTCCGCTCCTGGCACCCCCCACCTGGCGGGACCTAAAAATTCAGCCCAATAATTTATGCCTCCAATGTCATGAAAAGGGTCAGGACTGATTTTCTTCTGCCCTGCTCCCAAACACTGCCCTAAAAATTTCCCATTCTGCTCTCAAAAAGCACTGCACCCCAAATTTCTATATGTTGTTTCTGATATCTGTGTCAAAGAGGGTCCAGCAATACTTGCAAATAACTGTCAGTTGGCAGTGCTGAGTGCAGGTCAGAGCAAGTTGTTCCTTTACAACTGCTGCTCATTACTGTTTAGATGCTATATATCTTAAAGTACAGGCTGATATTGTCAAGAAAGGTCTTTATTTTTGATACAAAGAATTTTTTTAAAAGGTTTTGCTGTTCAGCATTAGTTGCATCTTTTTCACTTTACTGCTGTGTGCAGGAGTGTGGATCTCCCCTTTTGCAAAATGGCTTATCTGTAGGCAAGCGAGGTGCAACAACCACAAGCCCCTCGACAGCTGTTAAAAAATGTCTGGTCCTCTCCTGAGTTATTAATAACGTTTCAATAGCGCATAATAAGAATTCCACTCCCACCGCCCAAACCTCACCATATCTGCAACTGTACATCTGCAGCTGGCCACCTTAAATAAAAGACAAGGCTCACATTCAAGCCAATTTCCTTCTATTTTCATACTATTATTCCTCATATCCACGCTTATTTTCCTTATCCCTCCATCTGCTAGGCACCATAGTGCCACCCTCTTGCCAGTTTCCTCCAAGGCAAACTGCAGGGAGACATGGACTTCTGTTTGTGGTGTAGCTGCGTGAACTCATTTATAGGGGATGGAACCTTTAAATCAACATGAAGACCACCAAAATACAACTTACAGTTTCTAGTAGACACAAATTAAATTTTAAAAATCTTACAATGCACCAGAAGTTGGCGCGATAAAACACCTAAATAATAAACGGTTAGCACAAGGCACGTCTTTTTCCCCAAAGGATAGTAACTTGTGACCAAGGGATGCTGCTGCCAGCAACTAGAAGCTGAGAAACGTACTTGTGAATATTTTCCATGCAAGATAGGCAACGAGAGATATTAATACTTCCAAAAGATTACAGTGAACATCTTGATTGTGTATCATCCTAGTATTTATTTGTTTGCATAATTAAATGTGTTAATGAACTGTTTTGCATTATTCTTCCGAAAAGGAAAGCAAGCTTGAATTCGAGGCGTCTTTACCTGACATACACGGAGCAAACGCGACAACACTTGGTTCTGCTCCTTTACATTCAGGGAGGTGAATGCAGAGGCGATCAGGTCCATTTTTTCTTCGAATGACCTGTCCATCTCCGGGTTTTGCAGCCCCAGGGGTGGATCGTCTCCCAGGCCGCAGACCTTGCCAGTGGACGCCCGGCTGGTAACCATAGCAACCGGCACAGTGGCTGCTCGGGGCGGCACCAACTCGCCTAAAGTCGGGGGGTGGGAACGATCAGGTTTAGCAGGCCCGCAGGCGCTGAGTTATTTCCGAATTAGCACAAACTGTTAGAACTGATAACCGTCTCCGTGTGCCTGAGATAAAGAAGCACTCTCACGCTCGGGTTGTACCTATCTCTTCGGTGTAAAATGGTCAGTTCAGTCCATTCTCGTCCGTTAAATTGCCTAACATAAATCCCGCGACTCCCCATGAGCAATGCCATGGGAGATCAACTAGTTTGTATGCGAAAGGCTCTGGAAGAGATCATTAAGAATACATTCCAGATATTAAGATTTAATATTTAAATGTGTTGGTAAAATTCAATGAAATGTAGGTCAAATAGTGTTTAGGATCTGGAATGTACGACTTCAGAGGGTGTGGTGCAGGCAGGTTCAAATTGAGGCACTCTAGAGGGATTGTTTTATGAAAGGAAATAATGTACAAGGCTACGGGGAGAAGGCGGGGTGTGGCATAAGGTAAATTGCTCTTTCAGAGAGCCAGTGCAGAAACGACGGGCTGAATGGTGTCTTTCTGTACTGTAACAACTCTGTAATTCTGAACTAAAAGGATAAGCGCCCAACGTGGGGCTCGAACCCACGACCCTGGGATTAAGAGTCCCATGCTCTACCGACTGAGCTAGCCGGGCTACTGTTAAGCATATAAAAGTAAGTTCCATCTGCAATTAACTGTTTATCGGGTAGTGATGGTTCGTGTGAAAGTCCTGCACTTGGCATTGGATTGGTATTTAATCATTTCTGGGTGCACAGCTGGCTATTTCTATGATCTGGCCCTTTACAAAAGATTGATGCATGCAATACAAACCTTGACAATGGATTACTTGTCATCCAAATATTGTAACACTGATATGTTTAAAAAGAGTTTGGCAGTGCTCAATGGTATCTATTTCAATGCAAGGAGTATAGCAAATAAAGCAGATGAGCTGAGGGCACAGATAGAAACATGGCAGTATGATATCATAGCAATTGCAGAAACATGGCTTAAGGAGGGACAGGAATGGCAGCTCAATGTTCCTTTTTACAGGGTTTTCAGACATGCTAGATAGGGGATGAAAAAAGGAGGGGGTGGTGGTAATTTTGGTCAAAGAAACAATTACAGCTGTGAGGAGGGATGATATGTCAGAAGGATTATCAAATGAGGCCAAATGGATCGAGCTAAGGAACAAAATAGGGGCAGTCACACAGCTGGGAATGTGCTATAGACCTCCAAACAGTCAGGGGGAGATAGAAGAGCAAATATGTAGGCAAATCTCTGAGAAGTGCAAAAAAAAGGGCAGTAATAGTAGGGGATTTTAACTATCCAAATATTAACTGGGATAGTTTTAATGTGAAAGGAATTGAGGGAGCAGAATTCTTGAGGTGCATTCAGGAGAACTTTTTTGTCCAGTATGGAGCAAATCCAACAAGAGAGGATGCAGTTTTGGACTTAGCTTTAGGAAATGAAGCTGGGCAGGTGGAAGGATTGACAGTGGGAGAGCATTTTGGTGGTAGTGATCATAATTCAGTCAGTTTTGACATAATTATAGAAAAGGACAAAGATAGAACAGGAGTTAGAGTTCTCAATTAGGGCAAGGCCCATTTTACTAAGGCTGCATTTGCTGACAATGCAACCATTAGGTGGCGCAGTACTTGCACATGCACAAATGCTGCCTCATGCACTGAACGTCACCGTCTGTGACGTTTTTGGCAGCTGCCAGTAATAAAGATGGCGCTGCTCAATTTATCACATAAACAAAAGCAAATGAAACCCAAATGCCCACAGTGGCTGCGATTGCCGCCTCTATCCCACCCCCAACAGTACCTCGCTCCCTCCTGCCATCGCGCCTCTCTTCACCACTCCCTCCCGCACCCGTCTGCTCGCCACTTGCTCCCGGCCTTGCTGCTTCATCCCCTCTGCTCTGCATCTGCTCCTTGCTCCCTCCCGCTTCTGATCCCCGCTCAGTCCCGCTTGCAGTTTCCCTCCTCTCCCCTGCCTATCTTGTCACTCTCCCTCTCCCTTGCTTCCCCTGTGCAGAGAAGAAAGGCAGTGATCATGGGAGGGAGGGGGGATCAGAAGCGGATGGAAGTGGGGACCAGAAGCAGGAGGGAGCGGGGAAGCAGAGGCAGAGCAGAGGGGAGGAATCGGCGAGGCCGGAACGCATGGCCCACAAGGGGAGTGAGCGACCAAGGGGGGAGAAATGGCGAGGCAGGGAGTGAGCGGTGTGCAGACGTTGCAGTACGCGACGACACTTTAGCGCGCAGGCGTGAATTAGTCCTGGCAAGATGGATGCTGATGTAGGCTGTGCATGCATAGCTCCATACTGATCGCAAGAGTCCATTTTGTGCATGTGCGAAGCTGGGAGTGCTCTGATGATGTCGGCGCTGGGCTGCGTTGTCAGGAGTCACTTTGTTTTACTAACCTAAGGAGTGATTTAGCAAAAGTGAACTGGAGACTTGAAGGTAATTCAGAGTCAGAGCAGTGGGACGCATTCAAAGGGAAGATTCAAGGGGTTCAGAGTAAACATGCTCCCATGAAGAAAAAGGATGGGACAGCTAACTATAGAGCCCCATGGATGTCAAGGAGCTTACAGGGTAAGATAATGCAGAAAAGGAAAGCTTATGTCCAAACCCGAGAACTACAGAAAGCCGAGAGGAGTACAGAAAGTGGAGGGGTGAAATCAAAAAGGAAATTAGGAAAGCAAAGAGTATTGGCATGAAAGAATATTGGCAAGCAAAATCAAGGTGAACCCAAAAATGTTTTATCAATACACTAAGAGTAAGAGGATACTAAGGAAAAAGTAGGGCCCATAAAAGACCAAAAAAGGTAACCTATGCATTGGGACAGAGGATGTTGGCAATGTTCTTACCAAATACTTTGCGTCTGTCTTCACAAAAGAGGGGGATGATGCAGATATTGTATTTAGGGAGGAGGAGTGTGAAGTATTGGATGTCATAAACATAGGAAGAGAGGAAGTATTAATGGGATTAGCATCCTTGAAACTGGATAAATCACCAGGACCGGATGAAATGTACCCCAGGCTGTTAAAAGAAGGCAGGGAGGAAATAGCAGAGGGTCTGTCCATCATTTTCCAGTCTTCACTGGATACAGGTGTGGTGCTAGAGGATTGGAGGACTGCAAACATGTACGTTTGTTTAAAAAGGGAGTGAGGGATAGACCAAATAATTACAGGCTAGTCAGTTTAACCTCAGTAGTGGGCAAATGATTGGAAACAGTTCTGAGAGACAGGATAAACTATCACTTGGAAGAACCCAGATTAATTGACGATAGTCAGCATGGATTTGTTAAGGGAAGATCTTGTCTGATTAACTTGATTGAATTTTTTGAAGAAGCAACAAGGAGGATTGATGAAGGCAGCTGATGTCTGCATGGATTTTAGCAAGGCTTTTGACAATGTCACACATGGCAGACTGGTTAAAAAATAAAAGCCTATGGGATCCAAGGCAATGTAGCAAGCTGGATACAAAATTGGCTTTGTGGCAAAAACCAAAGTGTAATTGTTGATGGGTGTTTTTGTGACTGGAGGGCTCAGTACTAGTTCCCCTGCTTTTTGTGGTCTATATTAATGATTTGGATGTAAATGTAGGAGGCATGATCAAGAAGTTTGCAGACAACACAAAAATTGGCCGTGTAGTTGATAGCGAGGAGGATAGTTGCAGACTGCAGGAAGATATCAATAGACTGGTCAGGTGGGCAGAAAAGTGGCAAATGGAATTCAAACTGGAGAAGTGTGAGGTGATGCATTTGGAGAGGTCAAACTAGGCAAAGGAATACATAATTAATGGGAGAATACTGAGAGGTGTAGAGGAAGCGAGGGACCTTGGAATGAATGTTTGCAGATCCATGAAGGTAGCAGGACAGGTCGATAAGATGGCATATGGAATCCTTTCCTTTATTAGCCGAGGTATAGAATATAAGAGCAGGGAGGTTATGCTGGAACTGTATAACTCATTGGTCAGGCCACAACTTGAGTACTGTGTGCAGTTCTGGTCACCTCATTGCAGAAATGATGTAATTGCACAAGAGAGGGTGCAGAGGAGATTTACAAGGATGTTGCCAGGACTGGAAAAATGCAGCCATGAGGAAAGATTGGATAGGCTGGCGTTGTTCTCCTGGGAACAGAGGAGGGTGAGGGGAGATTTGATTGAAATGTTCAAAATTGTGAGGGGCCTGGATAGAGTGGATGTGAAGGGCCTATTTACCTTCGCAGGGAGGTCAGTGTCTAGGGAGCATAGATTTAAAGTGGTTGGTAGAAAAATTAGAGGGATAAGGAAAAATATTTTCACCCAGATGATGATAGGAGTCTGGAACTCCACCTGAAAGGGCGGTAGAGGTAGAAACCCTCAAATTATTTAAAAGTTGTCTGGATCTGCACCTTAAGTGCAGGGCTATAGACCAAATGCTGGAAGGTAGAATTAGACTGGGTGACTCGGTTTTCATCCGGCGCAGACATAGTGGGCCATGTGGCCTCTTTCTGTGCCGTAAACTTTCTATAATTCTATGTTCTGACAGTGCAAAGTCCACCCTTGCAATTACACTGAAACTGCACATTAGATCTGTCAGCAGCCCTAAAGACAAAAGACTGATTATGCGAGTGTACATCCTTTGTCAGCACAAAAGCCACAGCTCCCAAATGTTAATCCGTGTGCAATTCCTAAATTTTTCTATTTGTATTTCAGATTTACAGTTTTTTAAAATTGAGGTGGCCGACTCCTCCAGAAGCAGCTTGCTCGTCAGTTTGCACAAGATTGACAGTGCATGGCCCTTCCTTCAAGGTAAAAAAGAAATATAAAACAAAAAGCAAAAAAAACCCTGCGGATTCTACAGATCTGAAACAAAAACAAAAATGTAGTTTTGATGGAAGAATTCACGTCTGAAATGTTAATACTGCTGTTCTTTTCACAGATGTTGACTGACTTGTTGAGTGTTTACAGTATATTCTGTTTTTATTATTGACAATAATTCTGCTCTCATTCTGAGATTTACATTATATAGGCCCACTTCTCATAGCAGAGTAAAAATAGTTTGCCCACTTTTCTCTAGAGTGCTAACCGAGATTTGGGGCAGGGTCACCTAAGCGGAATACTTCTGATGAAAGGTCATCGACCTTAAATGTTAACTCTGTTTCTCTCCCCACAGATGCTACCAGTTCTGCTGAGTATTTCCAGCAATTTCTGTTTTTATCTTATAAAATGAATAATTTATATTCAAAGTACTCCTATATTTATATTGTATTAAATATGTTATAAATGCACATACTTCCTGTCTACAAAACCTTGCTTCTCATTTTCACAATTTCTGTCACAATATTATGTCAAGATTTAGTATTCAAACTGTCCATGTGGCCATTTATAATTGAAATCCTTGAATTGAAATAGTTGGCTGTAATTTGGTAGTTGCATAATTTGGACACGAAACGGCACTTTTTTGAGTCTCTCAAATTAATCTGGCAATCCTGCCACTTTGCTGATATTACTCCATCGCAAAAAAATCTTTTTGCATTATAAAATATACTTTTTAAAATTTCATTTTTCCCAATCCTTTTTACTCTGCCCGAGTTCAAAAGCATGCTATCAGCCACCTGCTGCATTTATTTTCTTAAATAAAAACAGAAAGTGCTGGAAATACGCAGCAGGTCGGCTGCATCTGTGAAGAGAGAGAGAAGCAGAGTTAACGTTTCAGGTCAGTGACCTTTCATCAGAACTGGCAATGGTTAGAAATGTAATAGGTTTTAAGCAAATAAAGTGGGGATGGGACAAAAGATAACACAAGGAAAGGTGTTGATAGGACAGAGGGTCACAGAAAATAACTGACCAGAAGGTCATGGAGCAAAGTTGTGTTAATGGTGTGGTGATAGACAAAGCGTTAGTGCAGAGACGGAATAAAGAACAGCCCTGGACCTAAGCACAAACATGAAAAAAAACAATGGGCAGGCACATGGTAAAAAAAATGAATGATGAAACAAACTAAAATAAAAAGAAAAAAGAAAACTAAAAATAAAAAGGGGGGCCAGTCATGCTCTGAAATTACTGAACGCAATTTTCAGTCCGGTAGGCTGTAGCGTACCTAATCAGTAAATGAGATGCTGTTCCGCGATCTCGCGTTGATGTTCACTGGAACACTACAGCAAGCCCAGGACAGAGATGTGGGCATGAGAGCAGGGGCGTGTGTAGAAATGGCAAGCAACAGGAAGCTCGCGGTCATGTTTTCGGACTGAGCGAAGGTGTTCCACAAAGTGGTCACCCAATCTGCGTTTGGTCTCCCCAATATAGAGGAGACTACATTGTGAGCAGCGAATATAGTATACTAAATTGAAAGAAGTACAAGTAAATCTCTGCTTCACCTGAAAGGAATGCTTGGGGCCTTGGATAGTGAGGAGTGAGGAGGTAAAAGGGGCAGGTATTACACCTCCTGCGGTCGCATGGGAAGGTGCCATGGGAAGGGGACGAGGTGTCGGGGGTAATGGAGGAGTGGACCACAGTGTCGTGGAGGGAACGATCCCTTCGGAATGCTGACAGGGGAGGGGAGGGGAAGATGTGTTTGGTAGTGGTATCACGTTGGGCATGGCAGAATTGGCGGAAGATGATCCTTTGGCTGTGGAGGCTGGTGGGGTGGAAAGTGAGGAGAAGGGGAACCCTATCGCAGTTCTGGGAGGGAGGGGAAGGGGTGAGAGCAGAGGTGCGGGAAATGGGCCGGACACAGTTGAGGGCCCTGTCAACCACAGTGGGGGGGGATCCTCAGTTGAGGAAAAAGGAAGACATATCAGAAGTGCTGTTGTGGAAGGTAGCATCATCAGAGCAAATGTGTCGGAGATGGAGAAACTGGCTCCCAACAGTCTTTGGTTCTGCTCAGCTTTAAAATTTACAAATTTTCCTGTTGGTCCTATTCTTAGCTCTCATATCTTGCTGCTTTTCTGCTTTTATCCCACTCCCGGTTACAAATAGTTTTTTTCTGATTACACTTTTGGCTCTGCCATCCCAGTAAAGAGCCTCTAACCCCACTTCCACCTCTATTTTTTTTTAAATGGTCTACTCTTATCTCTTAGAGTTTTGGTTGCAGCAGCTTGGACAGAAGCAGAGGTACGGAGCGAACTTACAGCTGGGAGGTCAATTTCAGTGTAAGTTAAAAGTTAATTCCCTTTTGTTTTCGGAGGACCAGGGGACTGCTGGGTAAGTGAAAACTATATATTTGGGCGGTGGCTGTACCCGAGACACTACACGTGTAGTGTCTCCCACCCACCCTCCTCCTCTAACCAAAAAAAAGGACTCTGGTGTGTTGATAAGGTAAGCTTTTTATTTAAAAAGTTCTGTCCATTGGATTGCTAAGCTAACAAGTTTTGACTTTTTTGGGGGGTTTTTCAGTAGATTTGTTGGGAGTTTAGAATAGTGGGAATGGAGGTTAAGGCAGTTGTATGTTCCTCCTGCAGAATGTGGGAGGTAAGGGTCGCCAAGAGTGTCCCTGCTGACTGCATCTGTGGGAAGTGCACCCAACTCCAGCTCCTCGAGAACCGCGTTAGGGAACTGGAGCTGGAGCTGGATGAACTTCGGATCATTCGGGAGGCAGAGGGGGTTATTGAGAGGAGTTATGGGGAGGTAGTCACACCTCAGGTAAAAGAAGTAGGTAGATGGGTTACCGTCAGGGGAAGGAGAGGGAACCAGCAGGCAGTGCAGGGATCCCCTGTGGCCGTTTCCCTCAACAACAGGTATACCGTTTTGGATACTGTTGCGGGGGACGACTTACCAGGGGTAAGCAATGGGGTACAGGTCTCCGGCACAGAGTCTGTCCCTGTTGCTCAGAAGGGAAGGGGGAAGAGGAGCAGAGCATTAGTCATTGGGGACTCCATAGTTAGGGGAACAGATAGGAGGTTCTGTGGGAACGAGAGAGACTCACGGTTGGTGTGTTGCCTCCCAGGTGCCAGGGTTCGTGATGTCTCAGATCGTATTTTTGGGATCCTTAAGGGGGAGGGGGAGCAGCCCCAAGTCGTGGTCCACATAGGCACCAACGACATAGGTAGAAAGAGAGATGGGGATTTAAGGCACAAATTTAGGGAGCTAGGGTGGAAGCTTAGAGCGAGAACAAACAGAGTTGTTATCTCTGGGTTGTTGCCCGTGCCACGTGATAGCGAAGCGAGGAATAGGGAGAGAGAGGAGTTGAACACGTGGCTGCAGGGATGGTGTAGGAGGGAGGGTTTTGGTTTCCTGGATAATTGGGGCTCTTTCTGGGGTAGGTGGGACCTCTACAAACAGGATGGTTTTCACCTGAACCAGAGGGGTACCAATATCCTGGGGGGGAGATTTGCTAGTGCTCTTCGGTGGGGTTTAAACTAATTCAGCAGGCGAATGGGAACCTAAATTGTCGTTCCAGTGTACAGGATGTTGAGAGTAGTGAGGTCAGGGATAAGGTTACAAGGACGCAAGAGGGCACTGGCAAGCAAGAACTTGGTTTAAAGTGTGTCTACTTCAACGCCAGGAGCATCCGGAATAAGGTGGGTGAGCTTGCAGCATGGGTTGGTACCTGGGATCTCGATGTATTGGCCATTTCGGAGACATGGGTAGAGCAGGGGCAGGAATGGATGTTGCAGGTTCCGGGATTTAGATGTTTCAGTAAGAACAGAGAAGATGGTAAAAGAGGAGGGGGTGTGGCATTGTTAATCAAGGAGAGTATTACAGCGGCAGAAAGGACGTTTGAGGACTCGTCTACTGAGGTAGTATGGGCCGAGGTTAGAAACAGGAGAGGAGAGGTCACCCTGTTGGGAGTCTTCTATAGACCTCCGAATAGTTCCAGAGATGTAGAGGAAAGGATAGCGAAGATGATTCTCGACAGGGGCGAGAGTAACAGGGTAGTTGTTATGGGGGACTTTAACTTTCCAAATATTGACTGGAAATACTATAGTTCGAGTACTTTAGATGGGTCAGTTTTTGTCCAGTGTGTGCAGGAGGGTTTTCTGACACAGTTTGTAGACAGGCCAACCAGGGGTGATGCCACATTGGATTTGGTACTGGGTAATGAACCCGGCCAGGTGTTAGATTTAGATGTAGGTGAGCACTTTGGTGATAGTGATCACAATTCGGTTAGGTTTACCTTAGCGATGGGCAGGGACAGGTATATACCGCAGGGCAAAAATTATAGCTGGGGGAAAGGAAATTATGATGCGATTAGGCAAGATTTAGGATGCGTAGGATGGGGAAGGAAACTGCAGGGGATGGGCACAATCGAAATGTGGAGCTTATTCAAGGAGCAGCTACTGCGTGAGCTTGATAAGTATGTACCTGTCAGGCAGGGAGGAAGTTGTCGAGCGAGGGAGCCGTGGTTTACTAAAGAAGTTGAAGTGCTTGTCAAAAGGAAGAAGAAGGCTTATGTTAGGATGAGACGTGAAGGCTCAGTTAGGGCGCTTGAATTTTTTTTTTTAGAACATTACAGCGCAGTACAGGCCCTTCGGCCCTCGATGTTGCGCCGACCTGTGAAACCATCTGACCTACACTATTCCATTTTCATCCATATGTCTATCCAATGACCACTTAAATGCCCTTAAAGTTGGAGAGTCTACTACTGTTGCAGGCAGGGCGTTCCACGCCCCTACTACTCTCTGAGTAAAGAAACTACCTCTAACTATATCTGTATATCTATCACCCCTCAACTTAAAGCTATGTCCCCTCGTGTTTGCCATCACCATCCGAGGAAAAAGACTCTCACTATCCACCCTATCTAACCCTCTGATTATCTTATATGTCTCTATTAAGTCACCTCTCCTCCTCCTTCTCTCCAACAAAAACAACCTCAAGTTCCTCAGCCTTTCCTCGTAAGACCTTCCCTCCATACCAGGCAACATCCTAGTAAATCTCCTCTGCACCCTTTCCAGTTACAAGCTAGCCAGGAAGGATCTAAAGGGAGAGCTAAGAAGAGCAAGGAGAGGACACGAGAAGTCATTGGTGGATAGGTTCATGGAAAACCCTAAGGCTTTCTATAGGTATATCAGGAATAAAAGAATGACTAGAGTTAGATTAGGGCCAATCAAGGATAGTAGTGGGAAGTTGTGTGTGGAATCAGAGGAGATAGGGGAAGCGTTAAATGAATATTTTTCGTCAGTATTTACAGTAGAGAAAGAAAATGTTGTCGAGGAGAATACTGAGATTCAGACTACTAGGCTAGATGGGATTGAGGTTCACAAGGAGGAGGTGTTAGCAATTTTGGAAAGTGTGAAAATAGATAAGTCCCCTGGGCCAGATGGGATTTATCCTAGGATTCTCTGGGAAGCCAGGGAGGAAATTGCAGAGCCTTTGTCCTTGATCTTTATGTCGTCATTGTCGACAGGAATAGTGCCGGAAGACTGGAGGATAGCAAGTGTTGTCTTGTTCAAGAAGGGGAGTAGAGACAGCCCTGGTAATTATAGACCTGTGAGCCTTACTTCGGTTGTGGGTAAAATGTTGGAAAAGGTTATAAGAGACAGGATTTATAATCATCTTGAAAAGAATAAGTTCATTAGCGATAGTCAGCACGGTTTTGTGAAGGGTAGGTCGTGCCTCACAAACCTTATTGAGTTTTTCGAGAAGGTGACCAAACAGGTGGATGAGGGTAAAGCAGTGGATGTGGTGTATATGGATTTCAGTAAGGCGTTTGATAAGGTTCCCCACGGTAGGCTATTGCAGAAAATACGGAAGTATGGGGTTGAAGGTGATTTAGAGCTTTGGATCAGAAATTGGCTAGCTGAAAGAAGACAGAGGGTGGTGGTTGATGGCAAATGTTCATCCTGGAGTTTAGTTACTAGTGGTGTACCGCAAGGATCTGTTTTGGGGCCACTGCTGTTTGTCATTTTTATAAATGACCTGGATGAGGGTGTAGAAGGGTGGGTTAGTAAATTTGCGGATGACACGAAGGTCGGTGGAGTTGTGGATAGTGCCGAAGGATGTTGTAGGGTACAGAGGGACATAGATAGGCTGCAGAGCTGGGCTGAGAGATGGCAAATGGAGTTTAATGCGGAAAAGTGTGAGGTGATTCACTTTGGAAGGAGTAACAGGAATGCAGAGTACTGGGCTAATGGGAAGATTCTTGGTCGTGTAGATGAACAGAGAGATCTTGGTGTCCAGGTACATAAATTCCTGAAAGTTGCTACCCAGGTTAATAGGGCTGTTAAGAAGGCATATGGTGTGTTAGCTTTTATTAGTAGGGGGATCGAGTTTCGGAGCCACGAGGTCATGCTGCAGCTGTACAAAACTCTGGTGAGACCGCACCTGGAGTATTGCGTGCAGTTCTGGTCACCGCATTATAGGAAGGATGTGGAAGCTTTGGAAAGGGTGCAGAGGAGATTTACTAGGATGTTGCCTGGTATGGAGGGAAGGTCTTACGAGGAAAGGCTGAGGGACTTGAGGTTGTTTTCGTTGGAGAGAAGGAGGAGGAGAGGTGACTTAATAGAGACATACAAGATAATCAGAGGGTTAGATAGGGTGGATAGTGAGAGTCTTTTTCCTTGGATGGTGATGGCAAACACGAGGGGACATAGCTTTAAGTTGAGGGGTGATAGATATAGGACAGATGTCAGAGGTAGTTTCTTTACTCAGAGAGTAGTAGGGGCGTGGAACGCCCTGCCTGCAACAGTAGTAGACTCGCCAACTTTAAGGGCATTTAAATGGTCATTGGATAGACATATGGATGAAAATGGAATAGTGTAGGTCAGATGGTTTCACAGGTCGGCGCAACATCGAGGGCCGAAGGGCCTGTACTGCGCTGTAATGTTCTAAAAAAAAAATTCTAATTCTTACTGGAATGATGCTACCAAATTATTGCAAACCAATTAATTCATCCCCACAAAACATTTTTTTTTCTCATGTATAGTAATGGTCATACCATTTCCACTTCATTTTAAATAATTCTCTCACTTTGTATGGAAAACAACAGATCTGGCAATATTTTATGGACAGTTTGTGGGGTCTTAAGAAGTGATGGGTTGTTGAATATGGTTAAAGTCAAAATCATTTATTTTGCCAATATTTTTTGATTAGAAGATCCATTAATTGTACAATAAAATGATACAATTTAATCACAATGAACCATTAAAAGTACAGATCCAAAATTTTACAAGGGAGGGTGCAGTAATGCTTCCTTTAGAGTCATAGAGAGATACAGCATCGAAACAGGTCCTTCGGCCACTGTGTCTGTGCCGGCCATCAACCACCCATTTATACTAATCCTAGAAACAGGGCTGTGTTCTCGCACCTACACTGTTTGGGATTTTCTTCTCACTGCTGCTCTCACACGCGTTCAAGTTCAAGGAATTTTCCTCCACACAAGATCAGGTGGCAGGTTGTTCAACTTTGCCCGCCAAAGAGCAAAGACCAAAGTACGGAAAGTCCTCATCAGGGAACTCCTCTTTGCTGACGATGCTGCATTAACATCTCACACTGAAGAGTGTCTGCAGAGTCTCATCGACAGGTTTGCGGCTGCCTGCAACGAATTTGGCCTAACCATCAGCCTCAAGAAAACGAACATCATGGGACAGGACGTCAGAAATGCTCCATCCATCAATATCGGCGACCACGCTCTGGAAGTGGTTCAAGAGTTCACCTACCTAGGCTCAACTATCACCAGTAACCTGTCTTTCGATGCAGAAATCAACAAGCGCATGGGAAAGCGCTATGTCCAGACTGGCCAAGAGAGTGTGGGAAAATGGCGCACTGACACGGAACACAAAAGTCCGAGTGTATCAAGCCTGTGTCCTCAGTACCTTGCTCTACGGCAGCAAGGCCTGGACAACATATGTCAGCCAAGAGCGATGTCTCAATTCATTCCATCTTAGCTGCCTCCGGAGAATACTTGGCATCAGGTAGCAGGACCGCATCTCCAACACAGAAGTCCTCGAGGCGGCCAACATCCCCAGCTTATACACACTACTGAGTCAGCGGCGCTTGAGATGGCTTGGCCATGTGAGCCGCATAGAAGATGGCAGGATCCCCAAGGACACATTGTACAGCGAGCTCGCCACTGGTATCAGACCTACCAGCAGTCCATGTCTCTGCTTTAAAGACGTCTGCAAATGCGACATGAAGTCCTGTGACATTGTTCACAAGTCGTGGGAGTCAGTTGCCAGCGATCGCCACAGCTGGCGGGCAGCCATAAAGGCGGGGCTAAAGCGTGGCGAGTCGAAGAGACTTAGCAGTTGGCAGGAAAAAAGACAGAAGCGCAAGGGGAGAGCCAAATGTGTAACAGCCCCGACAACCAATTTTTTCAGCAGCACCTTTGGAAGAGTCTGTCACTCTGGTATTGGCCTTTATAGCCACTCCAGGCGCTGCTCCACAAACCACTGACCATCTCCAGGCGCATACCCATTGTCTCCCGAGACAAGGAGGCCAAAGAAGATATTAATCTTATTTTTCACTCCCACATCCCCACAATTCTCCTACCACCTACCTACTCTAGGGACAATTTTTTTTACAATGGGCAATTTACCTATCAACCCTTTATAAATGTACTTTATAATTCGAGGCTGGGACAGTACTCGGCAACAAAACACTACTTTGAATAGAAAGGGTTGCATTAAATCTTTAAGTGGTATTGAGCAGCTGTTATTCAGCACTCCTTCGATAGCTCAGATGGTAGAGCGGAGGACTGTAGAGTTTACAGAGTCATCCTTAGGTCGCTGGTTCGATTCCGGCTCGAAGGAGATCATTGTTTTGAAAAAAAGTCCACGCACAGCCCGTTTTACCTTGTCGTTTACTGTCGTGCTAGAGCCCTCGTGATTTTGCTGGCTGGCCTAGTTATTTCCGTCTATTTATATTTCAGCTGCTGTCTCACACACGCAGAGTCGCACCTAGCAGCTCAGCAATTCTGGCCTCAAAACGAAAACACATTGCCCGCTCCAAAATACTGGAGCGCAAGCCATGTTCACCTGAATTGTTGGTGTGCAGTTCAGCACCGGGTTGCTTGCTTACACGTCAACAATGAATTAATTAAAACACATAACTAATGAATTACACAGAAATTGAAGTACAAATAGTGGCGAGCAGTTATTTGTTTAATGGCCCGGCTAGCTCAGTCGGTAGAGCATGGGACTCTTAATCCCAGGGTCGTGGGTTCGAGCCCCACGTTGGGCGTTAATTTTTCTTTTCCTTACAAAATGCTTCGTTTAACAAAATTAGTTTTTATCAACTAATTAAAGGATTATAAAGGGAAACCAGGGCAGGAAAATAAGAGCGAGGAGGAAAGCTGTTTTGTGAACTGTATCTGTGCCGGGGAAATTATGTGAGTGCCAATGATCGCATAATGTAACCAGCAAAGAAGTGATTGAGGCATAGGAAGCCAGCCAGTATAAGGGTTAATCTGAGGGCAGTGCTGACATGGGCAATTCAGGAACGGTTTTGGCAAATCAAAGCATCGGAAGACCAGCAATGAAGGAAGGGGCACAAAAACAAGAAATGCTGGAATCACTCAGCAGGTCTGGCAGCATCTGTGGAAAGAGAAGCAGAGTTAACGTTTCGGGGTCAGTGACCCTTCTTCGGAACTGGAGGAAGGGGATTCAATTTAGCAGGGAAAGAGACAGTGGTACGTGCGGAAGCTCGTCAGCTGTGGAGTGCGGGTGTATCAAATCAACATTAAGTGCTCCTTCGATAGCTCAGCTGGTAGAGCGGAGGACTGTAGTGTTTATAAAGTCATCCTTAGGTCGCTGGTTCGATTCCGGCTCGAAGGAGATCATTTTTATATTCCTATTGGCTATAGTGTGGAGAAAAGGCATTGAATTGGAAGATCAAGCATGATGGTATTACATGGCGGGACAGGCTCGAGGGGCTGAATGGCCTATTCCTGCTCTTATGGCTGGAAATCTGAAATAAAAGCAGAACATTCTGGAAATACTGAGCAGGACTTTTCATTGACCTGAAACTGTAGCTTCTCTCTCCACAAAAATCCAGCTAGCCCGGGCTGTGCGTGGGAAAAATGAAACTAACTCCATCCACCTGGGAGGCAAGGATTAATTACCCGCAAACAGAAATATTAGAGATTGGCTGGCTGCAATTGAGAATGTATGGAGCCGCAGGGTGATTGTGGAGGCAAATCTCGGGAGTAGGAGCTGTTTGAGGCATAGCCGTGACGGTGTGGGTTTTTTCTACTGGAACCTTTGCATCATAAGCTTTTCATGTATAAACTAGATAAATGGTCTGAAAGGAAGTTACTGAGCAGAACAGTAAACCGCTCAGAACGATTTTTTTTTTGTAACTGGGTCAGTGGCTCGGTAATTTGGTGTTTCAGTAAAAGGAAATAAGGAAACTGGATACAGGGTAGAAAGCAGATAACGGATAGAAAGCGCTTCAATTCGGAAACATCCCAGGAAGATCAGGGGTCATCATTATGAAGAGAATGTTATCAGGTAGGTCGAACAACTGCCTCTACACTGAGTAGGATCAGGGTGATTGGAGTTTGGTTATCACAGTAATGTTGTCACAACGTTAGTCTCACAACACATTCAGTTGCACTGCCATTGGAAGGTTGAACCACTCGCCGTTTTAAATAACGTGGTTTACATCGAGTTACCTGGAATCTACAGCACAGAAACTGGCCATTCAGCCCAACTGGTCTATGTCAGCGTTATTACTCCAAATCAGCCTCCTCCCACTCCTCGTCATCTCACCCTATCAGTATGTTTCTATCTCTTTAATCGTCGTGTACTTATCTGGCTCCAGCTTAAATACATCTGTGCTATTTGCTTCAACTACTCCTAAAGGTAGTGAGTTCCATATTCTCATCACCTAAATGAAGAGGTTTTTCTGGAATTCCCAGTTGGACTTATTTATGACTATCCTATATTTATATCCCCTGGTTTTGGACTCTTTTCCCCCCCCCCCCCCCCCCCCCTCAAAAAAAATGTTGTGAATTTCTAATGGTCTCTTCCCTTTTCTGGTGATCATAAAAGGCATCTCTTAAAATCCCCTTTTAGCACCTTTCCAGTAATGGATGTCAGGTTGATAAGCCTGTAGTTCCTAGCTTGGAATTAACTCCTTTTCTGAAAATAGAGATTACATAAGCAAGATGCTAGTCGAAGGGAACTATCCCTGACTCTACTGAACTATTGAAGATATGGGAAAGAGACACGAAGCTCACAGACCACCTTTCCCTTTTCTTTATTCACCCATGAATGCATATTATCTGCAGCTGGTGGTCTATCAAATTTGAGTTTTCCTAGTTTATCTCAGGGGACATTACTATCTATTTTAATAATACAGAAATGTTATTCAAGTTTATGAGGGTAGAAGATGGGAGAACATTGGAATAATGAGTCTGGAGGTGACAGATGTGGATGAAGGTTTCAGCAGCTGATGGACTGAAGCAGGGCAGAGACAGATGAGATTATGGAGGTGGAAATAGGTGGTATTTTGTCCTGGAGAGGATATGGCTCTGTGGCAGTGCCCTCTTGGCTGTGAATGAGGCTTTTACTAACTTTTAGCAGGATTGTGCTGCTCTGGGTCTTGGATCATTGCCCCATTACAATCACTCTGAAAATCCCTTGGTTTACTGGCTTCTGACTTCCAACTAATAGCTGAAGTCAGTTTTATTAAGAAAAATGTTAATAGTTTCCTTTACTAAAAATAATAGGTATAAAAGTCTGTCTATATCATGGTAATAAATTGAAAATATATCTATATAATAAAATACATAATTTTTTATATTTCTGCAAACCATCTTCTTAAACCCCTCTCCCCAAACCCCTCTCCCCATCTCCTTCATTCTCTCGTCTAACAAAAAATGCAAGGAGCTCACCTTATCACTAAGATTGAGGCCATCCGATCAGCTGCTTCTGCTAGTTCCCTCTATTCCCAAACACACCAGGCCAAACTTCCTCAAAACTTCCCCCGCCCTGAGCTTGCATCTTTCTCTAGTTTCTCTCGTATCTCCCATCATGCCCTCTCCAAGCTCGTCTTATCTATGAGCCCCACCTCCTGTTCCCTCGACCTAAAAGAGGTAATGGAATTTTTTTAGATCGTAGGCTCAGACCAGTTTCTTGCACTTACAGCACCATGTAGGAACTTCAGGACACTTCATGTGTCATGGGGGACCAAGCGTGAAGAAAATGTCTCCAGCTGCTTGAGCTCGAGCTCAGGAAGTCTGAGCTTGATGGTGCAGCTGGAGGTATCAGGAAGAATGAGAGTTTCCTGGATCGTGTTTTCCAGAAGGTGGTCACAGGCATAAAGAGTTCAGGACAGTAGAAGGGTGGTCATCCGGTAGAGTAGTAAGTGCAGGAGTCTTTGGGATGTGTGCCACTCTCAACCTGGTACTCAGCATTCGAGCCTGCTGAGAGTGACGACACCTTGAAGGTGTGCAGTTCAGACCATGCCACCAATGGGCAAGGAATTTCACAGGAGGGAACAGCAAACAGTAATAATTAAGTTGTTGTAGGAGATTCCATAGTTAGGGAGATAGACAGGCATTTCCGTAATTGTCATCCTGAGTCCCACATGGTGTTGCCTCTCTGGTGCCAGGGTAAAGGACTTCATGGAGAGGGTGCAGAATATTCTGCAGGGGGAAGGGAATGAGCCAGAAGTTGTGGTACACATTGAAAAAATGGAGGCAGGTATTGAGGTCCTATGGTCAGACTTTCAAGATCTAGGGAGGAAGTTGAAGAGTAGGATCTCAAAGGTAGTAATCTCTGGATTACTCCCAGTGCCATGCACTAGCAAGAGTAGAGATAGGGAGGATCAATACGTGGCTTGAGGTGTGATGAGGAAGGAGGGCTTCAGATTCTTGGGGCATTGGGACCAGTTTTGGGGAAGGAGGCACCTACTCAAAAGGGACGGGTTGCAACTCAACAGGACTGGGACCAATGTTCTCGTGGGGCGGTTCATTAATGTGGTTGGGGAAGGGTTTAAACTGAATTGGCAGGGAGATGGGCACCAGCATATAGAACTAGAACAGAGGAACAGGTGCAAAAGATGAAAGTGTTGGATAGTAGTAGAGAAGGAAGTAGTACTATATTGGATAGGAGCAGACTGCGAAGAATACAAAGACAGATTTAGAATGCATGCATGTGAATGTACAAACTGGTGAATAAGGTTGATAAGCTACAAGCACAAATAGCGGTGTGGGAATATGATGTAGTGGCAATAATGGAAATGTGGCTTAAAAATGGAGAGGACTGGGCGCTTAACATTCAAGGATATAGAGTGTTGAGAAAAGATAGGGAAGGAAAAAAGGGAGGTGGGGTGGCTGTACTGATAAGGGAAGTTATTATGGTGTTGGAAAGAGAGGATGTCCTTGAGGGCAAGGACAGAATACATTTGGTTAGAGTTGAGAGGTAAAAAGGGGATGATCGCACTACTGGGGGTATTCTATTGGCCTCCAAATAGTGAGAGATGGAGGAGCAAATTTGCAGGGAAATCAGAGATGTGCAAGAACTATAGTGTGGTGATACTGGGGGACTTTAATTACCCAAATATTGATTGGGATGTTAAAGTAAAGGGTAAGGAGCAGAAGGAATTTTTGAAATGCGTTCAGGAGAACTTCCTTGACCAGTACGTTCTCAGTCCAGATAGGAAGGAGGCATTGCTGGATCTGATGCTGAGAAATGAGGTGGGCCAAGTGTGGGAAACACTTGAGAAAGAGTGATCATCGTATCATAAGGTTTAGATTAATAATCGAGAAGAGCAAGGAATAATATAAAGTAGAACCTAAATTGAAGAGAGCTAACTTCAATGGCATGAGAGGGGATCTAGCCAGGGTAAAATGGAACCAAAGACTGACAGAAAAGACCGTAACAGACGAATGGATGACCTTTAAGGAGGAGATGTTTCAGGTACATGCTAGGTACATTCCAACAAGGGCAAAAAGTAGTGGAACCAAAGCCAGGGTACCTTGGATGACAAGGGAGATAGAGAATATGAAGAAACACAAAAAGGGGGTGTATGATGAATGTCAGGTGAATTCTTCAAGCAAGAAACAGGCGAAATACAATAAGATGAGGCGATATGAAGAGGAAAACAAGACTGGCAAAGAGAGAATATGAGAATAGAATGCCAGTCAACATAAAAGGGAATCCAAAAATCTTCTACTGAC
The DNA here is from genome assembly GCF_036365525.1 of Heterodontus francisci. NCBI lineage: Eukaryota > Metazoa > Chordata > Chondrichthyes > Heterodontiformes > Heterodontidae > Heterodontus > Heterodontus francisci. The sequence goes on from NC_090379.1 coordinate 61,058,653, forward strand.
ATCTAAATAGTAAGAGGCTGGGTGTGCCCATTAGTGACAAAGAAGGTGATACATGTTTAGAGGTGCAGGGAAAGGCTAGAATACTTAATGAGTACTTTATATCGGTGTTTAGTAAGGAAGAGGATGCTGATAAAATATTGGTAGAGATAATGGATGGGGTGAAAATTGATAGGGAGGATGTACTGGAAAGGCTCTCTATGCTTGGGGTGGGTAATCCCAGGTTGATAAAGCAACTGGGAGTGGAGATACCAGAAAGACTTGCCATAATCTTCCAATCTTCCCTAGATATGGGGGAGGTGCCAGAGGATTGGACAGTGGCAAATGTGACACCCTTATTCAAGAAAGGGTGTAAGGACATTCCTTGTCACTACAGGCTGATCTGTTTAGTATCAGTGGTGGGTAAGGTTTTAGAAACAATAATCAGGGAAAGGAATCAACTGGCACTTTGCGTTAATTAAGGAGAGCCAGTAAGGATTTGGGAAAGGCAGATCGTGCTTGACTAATTGAATTTTTTGATGAAGTAACGGAGAAGGTTGATGAAGAGAATGCAATGGATGATGTCTATATGGATTTTAAGAATGTGTTTGATAAAGTACCACAAAAGATTGGCTACCAAATTTCAGGCTCATGGAATAGGTGAGCCAGTGTCAATTTGGATAAAAACTTGGCTGAAGGACATATATATATAAAATGACAGTATTGGAATACAGAGCAAAATTTCCTGATACCAAACTTGGAAGTGTGTCAAACAGTGAGAATGATAGAAATTGACTTTAACAGGACATGGATAGGCAAGCAGAATGGGCATTCAAGTGGCAGATGGATTTTAATACAGAGAAGTGTCAGGTGATGTATTTGCGCATAAGGGATAGGGAGAGGCAATATAGATATATAGTGCAGATGGAAATTATTGAGCGTCTTTGCCTGGTAGCTGTAAGTTGTCCATGTTTCACAGCCATACAGCAAGATGCTGAGAACACAGGCCTTATAAACCATCAGCCTGGTCCTAAGGGTCAACTTGGTGTTTTCCTATGCATGTTTTGCAAGTCGGCCAAAGGTGGTAGCTGCTATCCTAATGCGTGTATCAAAGGAACAGATTGTCTGTCGCCATGGACCCAAGGTAGCAGAATTTGCTAACCACTCACAGTTGCCTCACAAATCCGTGCCAATCCTTCCAAACTCCATGTTTGAATCCCTCCAATCAGGTTTCCAATTCTTCCATAGTATTGAAACACTTATCAAAGTCATAAATAACATCCTATGTGACTGTGACAAAGGTAAACTATTCCTCCTCGTCCTTCTTTACCCATCTGCAGCCTTTGACATAGTTGATCACACCATCCTCCAGCAATGCCAGGCCACCGTCGTTTGGCTGGGTAGGACTGCACTTGCCTGGTTCCCTTCTTATCTATCCAGTCGTTGACAGAGAATCACCTGCAATGGCTTCTCTTCCTGCTCCCTCAGTGTAACCTCTGGTGTTGCCCAAGGGTCTGTCCTTGGCTTCCTCCTGTTTCTCATCTACGTGGCAACTTTGGCAACATCATCCAAAAACACATAATTTTACACATGTACACTGGCAACACCCAGTTCTACCTCTCACCATCTCTCTTGACCCCTCTGCTGTCTTAAAATTGTCAGACTGCTTGTCTGACATCCAGTATTGATAAGCAGAAATTTTTCCAACTAAATGGTCAGACGACTGAAGCCACTGTCTTCAGTCCTCGCCACAATATCCATTCCCTAGCCATTGACTCCATCCCTCTAAAATAAAAACATGAAATGCTGGAAATATTCAGCAGGTCTGGCAGCATCTGTGGAGAGAGAAGCAGAGTTAACGTTTCAGGTCAGTCAGTGGAACAAAGGCAAACAATATGTTAATGGTGTGTCGAAAGACAAAGCATTAGTACAGATAGGGTGTTAACGGACTGAAAATTGAACATTGCGGCTCCACAACCTTCTGGTCAGCTATTCTGTGACCTTGTTCTATCTACATCTCCTTTGTTATCTCTTGCCCCACCCCCGCTTTACTTGCTTATAACCTTTTACATTTCTAATATTTGCCAGTTCTGAAGAAGGGTCACTGACCTGAAATGTTAACTCTGCTTCTCTCTCCACAGATGCTGCCAGACCTGCTGAGTATTTCCAGCATTTCTTGTTTTTATTTCAGATTTCCAGCATCCGCAGTATTTTGCTTTTATTTTAGTGACTCCATCCCTCTGCCTGGCAACTATGTGAGGCTGAACTAGACTGTTTGCAACCCTTGTGTCATATTTGACCCTGAGATGAGCTTCCAACCACACATCTATGCCAGTACAAAGACTGCCTATTTACACCTCAGTAACATTGCTTGACTCTGCCCTGCCTCAGCTCCTTTGCTGTTGAAACCCTCATCCATGTTACCTCTAGACTCAAGTTTTTCAACACACTCCTGGCTGGCTTCCATATTCTGCTTTAGGATCATAGAATCATAGAAAGTTTACGGCACAGTAAGAGTCCACTTGGCCCATCATGTCTGTGGCAGCCGAAAAACGTTCTACCCATTCTAATCCCACCTTCCAGCATTTAGTCTATTGCCCTGCAGTTTACGGCACATGAGGTGCATATCCAGACTTCTTTTGAATGAGTTGAGGGTAAATGCCTCAACTACCCTTTCAGGCAGTGAGCTCCAGACCCCACCATCCTCTAGGTGAAAAAACTTTTCCTCATCTCTCCTTTAATCTTTCTACCAATCACTTTAAATCCATGTCCCCTAGTCTCTGACCTTTCTGCTAAGGTAAATAGGCTCTTCACATTCACTCTATCCAGGCCCCTCAAAATTTGTACATTTCAATCAGATCTCCCCTCAGCCTTCTCTGTTCCAAGGAGAACAACCCTAGCCTATCCAATCTTTTCTCATAACTGCATTTTTCCAGTCCTGGCAACATCCTCGTAAACCTCCTCTGTATCCTCTCTAGTGCAATTACATCCTTTCTATAATGAGGTGACCAGAACTGCACACTGCACAAGTTGTGGCCTAACTAATGATTTATACAGTTCCAGCTCTTATATTCTGTGCCTTGGCTAATAAAGGAAAGGATTCCATATTCCTTCTTAACAGCCTTATCGACCTGTCCTGCTACCTTCAGGGACCTGTGGACATTAACTCCAAGGTCCTTCACTTTCTCTACACCTCTCAGTATTTTCCCATTAATCATGTATTCCTTTGCCTTGTTTGACCTCCCTAAATACATCATTTCACACTTCTCCAGGTTGAATTCCATTTGCCACTTTTCTGCCCAGACCATCAATATCTTCCTGCAGCCTACAGCTACCCTCCTCGTTATCTACCACACGGCCAATCTGCAAACTTCTTGATCATGCCCCCTACATTTATGTCCAAATTGTTAATATATACCACAAATCCTAAAGCAGAATATGGACCCAGTACTGAGCCCTGCAGAACACCACTCTACCCTACATAAACTTGAGGTCATCCAAAACTCTGCTGCCCATGCCCTAACTCATACCAAGTCCCGTTCACCCATCACGCCTGTGTTCACTGACGTACATTAGCTCCCAGTAAAGCACATCTTGATTTTAAAATTCATTTCCTTGTTTTCAAATCTCTCCATGTCCTCGCCCCTCCCTATCTCTAATTTCATCAAGCTCTACGACCCTGATGTATTTGTGCTCCTCTAATTCTGGCCTCGTGGGCATCCCGATTTTAATTGTTCCCCTTTTGGCAGCTGTGCCTTCAGCTGCGTTTGCCGCTAGATCTGGAATTCCCCCCGCCGTCGTTGTCATCCTCGCCATCCAAACCCCTTTACCTCACTTTCCTCCTTTAAGACACTCCTTAAAACCTAACTCTTTAGCCAGGTTTTTGGCTCTAATATCTCATTATGTGGCTCAGTGTCAAATTTTATTTGAAAAGGCTCCTGCTAACTGCCTTGGGACTTTTTACCAGGTTAAAGGCTCTATATAAATGGAAGTTTTTTTGTACGGCAAGTTATTTGGAATGTATTTGGAGTGGGAAAAGTAGATTTAATTCGAAAGTGAATTGAATAAACACTCGAAAGGAGAAAGTTATAGTGAAAGAGCAGGGCACTGGAATTAACTGGATGTATTTGTTCCGGAACATTCTGCGATACTTAGAGCCCATTCTCTGTCCATCCGGGGAACGCGCGCGGCTCGAACACGGAATAAACACTGTTGATTGGACAAACCGTGTGCTAGCTGCACCAATCGGAAAGTGTGTTATTGGTGAAGTGGTTGGGTTGGTGGAGAGGAAAGCAAAGCTGAGTGAGAGTTGTTGCTGATATCGTTTGGTCCGGAATGAGCTCCATCGGTACCGGGGTGAGTAGGCAAAGCCGGTAGGCCTATTTCTGATGTGACTGAGCGATCGGATGGGAAAATATCGGGGGCGGAGGGATGTTCGGTCTGAGAGGGTTGCTGAACGGGGTTGGGCTCGGGCCTGGGCCTGCCCGGGGATAGTGCGCTAGGCCGCGCGGAGGCGGGCTTCGCTCAGCCGGGTTGATAATTCCACTTGGAGCAACGCAGCAAGTATCAGCTAACAGGCGGGTGTTTCTGAGCACCTTCATGGCGGGCCGGACACTCTGGCCGCGTTTCTGCCACTGAAGCTGCTGAGTCACTGGGGGCCTCCGCAGTCGAAGTGAAAGTACTGGCGAGGGGGCGGATTCGGTGATGGTCGTCGGATTGTAATTAATAAATCGGGAGTACGGCGGAGAGCGGCTTCCTGGTCGTTAGCTGAGAGTTTCAGACTGAAAACGTCTACCGCACACGAGAGACAACCGGCTTTCACATTTACAAAAAATTTCTGTTCCGAATGTGAACGGGCTGTCGATTCCTTTTTTGTAAATTGCACATGAATTGATACACATTTAATAAACTAGGTTTTTAATATAACTTACTGATTTTTATTTCAAAATGAAGTGTAAATAGAGTTCATCTCCAACCAATTTTTTCTTCCCTACTCTTAATGGATTGTTCCACTCGTCATGTGTTGTGTCTTGGCCATCATCCAATAGAAATCAACAAAAGAGAAACAAAAATCAAGTTGGTTGAAATGGCGGTGTAAATTTAGGAATTTAATTTACTCGTTTAAAGACTACGCGCGGTTTGGATTTATTTTATTCTGTAATGAACTGATGATTGTGAGCGCTGGATTATATAATTATAATGTGTTTTTTGTCTGTCCGGACTGTTTTAATTGGTCACATGATCCAGTGAAATGTTGCACCTGTGGGATGACAGTTGGCTAAAGAGATACTTCCATACCCTCTGTTTGCACCACTGCAGATGGATGATATTGCAACTTCTTCCAATCAATGCCAGCAGAGAGATCAGAAAGTGTGAGGAGTAGGGCTTCAAGCTGTGCTCTTTGGCACCCAATCAAAAAAAGCCTTACTTTTCTGTGACTTTGTTAGTGGTTGCAGCTTTGAGGTGTAGCTGCTCTGATGCGATATTGACTGGAGTGCGTGAAGCATGTGTGCTGCCAACAGTTGCAGGCAGCAGTGAGGTGGGATTGGTGGTGGGGGAGGGGGAGAACAGTGGAAAATAAAGGGAGCCCAACAACAAAGTTACCCTGGCTGGAGGGTTGGGGGGAATGGATGGGAGGGATAGAATGAGGGATTGGGATGACATAGGAAGAAGGGGTGGGAATGCGATGGGGATGGTATGAGAGGATGGCATGGGATGGGGATTTAAAGGAGTACTGTTGCAATAAAGATACTGACTTCATTGCAAATGTTTTGTGGCTCTTCACTAGTTTTATTTTATAATACAAGACCTTTAAGACTGGTGGTTGCTGAATCGTAATTCCACGCTTTGGTCTTAAAAGTTTCAGTTCTTGGAAAGCATTTTTAAAAATTATAAGTATACATTTTATTTTACTTGTATATTGTTTTCTAGGAATTTATCATAGAAAGAAAGAACTTGCATTTAGCTAACAGATTCCGCGACTTCAGGATGTCCAAAAGTGCTTTACAGTCAGTGAAGTACCTTTTGAAGTGTAGTCACTGTTATGCAGGAATGTGGCAGCCAATTTGTGCAAGTAAGGTTCCACAAACAGTGATAATGACCAGATAATTTTTATGGCTACGTTTGCTGACAACGCAACCACTAGGTGGCGATGTACTAGCACATGCACAAACGCAGCCTCATCCACTTAAACGTCACTGTCTGTGACGTTCAGGCAGATGCCAGGATTAAAGATGGCGCTGCTCCATTTATCACAGAAAAACAACTTCAACCCATGGCAGAGCACAATGGACATGTTTGATACATGGAAAACATTGCACTGTTTCAGGTCTCATCAGAGGGACAGCACCTCCTGAGAGTGCTGCACATCGTGCGTACTTCTGTGAGGTTTCAGTGCTATCCCGCTCTCCGGCCGCTCACCCCCCGCCCCACAAAATCCCGCTCTCTGGCCGCTTCCCCCTCATCCCGCTCTCTGGCCGCTCACTCCCCACTAACCGAGCCCCCCCCACCAATCCCATTCTCCGGTTGCTCACGCCCTGCTTCCCTCCCTCCACACAGACACCAGCTCTAGCCCGTGGGCCGCGCCACTTCCCTTCTCTCTGCCACTCGCTCCTACATCGCCCCTTCACCCCTTGCGGCCTGTTTTGCTTCGGGGCAAAGCGATTGACTGAGGAAGGAAGCGGTGCGGCCCACAGCCTAGAGCTGGGGGGGTGGGGGAGGAAGCGGCCAGAGAGTGGGATGGTGGGGAGGGGGAGCAGGGAGTGAGCGGCCAGAAAGCGGGATGGATGGGTGGGGGCGTGAGCGGCCTAAGGTGAGTGGCCGAGGGGCAAGAGCGTCTTTCTGCGCATGCGCCATTTAGCGTTTTCCTGCGCAAGTGCCAGTTAGTCCTGGCAAGACATAGGCTGCGCATGCACAGCATCTCAGCGCAGGAGACCGTTTGTGCATGTGCACAGCTTGGAGTGCTCTGATGACGTCAGTGTTGTGAGGAGTCACTTTGAATTTTTATAGTGATGTTGGTTGAGGGATAAATATTGGCCTGGACACTGGGGAGAACTCCCCTGCAAATAGAGACATTAGGATCTTTTACACCCACCTGAGGAGGCTGGCAAAGACTCTGTTTGATCTATGGCTGTATTTTGCTGACAATGCAACCACTAGGTGGTGCAGTACTGGCACATGCGCAAATGCAGCCTCATCGACTGCAATGTCTCCGGCAGCTGCCAGTAATAAAAATGGCGCTGCTCAATTTGAGACGAAAAACAAATTAGACCCAAACCCCCTTAATGGCTGTGATTGCCACCTCCCTCCCACCATCTCTGCTTCTCTTCGCTGCTCCCTCGAGTGACCGTCAACTTGCAGTCTGCCTCGCCACCTGGAGAAGCGGAGAGGTGGGATGGAGTGAGCGGCCAAGGTGGGGGGAGGGGTGGGGCGGAGAGCAGCGGGGCCGGCTGGAGCGAGTGGCCGGGCGCCTAAGACAAAGCGGCTATTGGGTGAGGACGTCATTGTGTGGTGACGTCTGTGATCGCTGGGTGCTGTCAGGAGTCACTCCGTTGTTGTATTGCCCAGAAGAAGGCACCTCTGACAGTGCAGCACTCCCTCAGTGCTGCACTGAAATGTCAGTCCAGATTATTCGTTCAAATGTTTGTGGGATTTGAACCTCCAACCTTGTGACTGAGTGACTACTGCTGAGCTGCAGCTAACACCTAAGTTTCAAAATGGAAGGAGTTACATTTTTAAGTGCACTAGACATAATTGTTAGGTGATTTATTTTGTACATTGTGTGGTTTTGTGTGGGACAGATGTTAGAGTTTTAATTGCTTTTTGGTGAATTTGGGAAAAAATAGAAATGTACTCTTAGTTAAGTAGGTGACAGTAGATCTATTTTCATAGTGTTTTTATTTTGCTGTTCGCAACAGCAAGCTGAGTTAGCTAGTGTTACGGTGGGAGTAATGCACTGTCAATTAAGTCCCAATACTCCACAGGTCGCAGCATATTTTTAAAGTTTTCCCAACTACCGGAAATTAGACAAATTAAACACTTTAGTAACCCCCAGAATAAACAGACCAAACCAGGTATCTTTAGACAACAATAAACTCAATCCTTTAGCTATTATAAATTTGTGTCTAAAGACTTCTTCATAATTTCTTATTTAACCTAATTCTTCCCATGCGCGCACATGCATTCAAAAAACTAACTAACTGGTTTAAAAAAAAAGTTGTAAGAATAAAATAAGTAGCTGGGTTCTAAGTCCCAGTGAGTTATGTTCCTGGTTGGTCAGGTGACCCAGATTAGAACAATCATGCCAGTCGAAATCTCCAGGCGAATTTGACAGTCTATAACGGATAGGTGTTCAAAGCGCTTTGGTTGCAGCAGGTATCATCTTTCTTTCTTTGGCCTCCTTATCTAGAGAGACAATGGGTAAGCGCCTGGAGGTGGTCAGTGGTGTGTGGAGCAGCGCCTGGAGTGGCTATGAAGGCCAATTCTAGAGTGACAGGCTCTTCCACAGGTGCTGCAGAAAAATTTGATTGTCGGGGCTGTTACACAGTTGGCTCTTCCCTTGCGCGTCTGTCTTTTTTCCTGCCAACTGCTAAGTCTCTTCGACTCGCCACACTTTAGCCCCGCATTTATGGCTGTCCGCCAGCTCTGGCGAACGCTGGCAACTGACTCCCACGACTTGTGATCAATGTCACAGGATTTCATGTCGCGTTTGCCGACGTCTTTAAAGCGGAGACATGGACGGCCGATGGGTCTGATGCCAGTGGCGAGCTCGCTGTACAATGTGTCTTTGGGGATCCTGCCATCTTCCATGCGGCTCACATGGCCAAGCCATCTCAAGCGCCGCTGACTCAGTAGTGTGTATAAGCTGGGGATGTTGGCCGCGTCGATGACTTCTGTGTTGGAGATACGGTCCTGCCACCTGATGCCAAGGAATCTCCGGAGGCAGCGAAGATGGAATGAATTGAGATGTCGCTCTTGGCTGACATACGTTGTCCAGGCCTCGCTGCCATAGAGCAAGGTACTGAGGACACAGGCTTGATACACGTGGACTTTTGTGTTCCGTGTCAGTGCGCCATTTTCCCACACTCTCTTGGCCAGTCTGGACATAGCAGTGGAAGCCTTTCCCATGCGCTTGTTGATTTCTGCATCTAGAGACAGGTTACTGGTGATAGTTGAGCCTAGGTAGGTGAACTCTTGAACCACTTCCAGAGCGTGGTCGACAATATTGATGGATGGAACATTTCTGACGTCCTGCCCCATGATGTTCATTTTCTTGAGGCTGATGGTTAGGCCAAATTCATTGCAGGCAGCCGCAAACCTGTTGAGACTCTGCAGGCACTCTTCAGTATGAGATGTTAAAGCAGCATCGTCAGCAAAGAGGAGTTCCCTGATGAGGACTTTCCGTACTTTGGACTTCGCTCTTAGACGGGCAAGGTTGAACAACCTGCCCCCCCCCCCCCACCCGATCTTGTGTGGAGGAAAATTCCTTCTTCCGAGGACTTGAACGCATGTGAAAGCAGTAGGGAGAAGAAAATCCCAAAAAGTGTGGGTGCGAGAACGCAGCCCTGTTTCACGCCACTCAGGATAGGAAAGGGGTCTGATGAGCCACCATGTTGAATTGTGCCTTTCATATTGTCATGGAATGAGGTGATGATACTTAGTAGCTTTGGTGGGCATCCAATCTTTTCTAGTAGTCTGAAGAGACCACGTCTGCTGACGAGGTCAAAGGCTGTGGTGAGATCAATGAAAGCAATGTAGAGGGGCATCTGTTGTTCACGGCATTTCTCCTGTATCAGACGAAGGGAGAACAGCATGTCAACGGTCGATCTCTCTGCACGAAAGCCACACTGTGCCTCAGGGTAGACGCGCTCGGCCAGCTTCTGGAGCCTGTTCAGAGCGACTCGAGCAAAGACTTTCCCCACTATGCTGAGCAGGGAGATTCCACGGTAGTTGTTGCAGTCACCTCGGTCACCTTTGTTTTTATACAGGGTGATGATATTGGCATCGTGCATGTCCTGAGGTACTGCTCCCTCGTCCCAGCACAGGCATAGCAGTTCATGTAGTGCTGAGAGTATAGCAGGCTTGGCACTCTTGATTATTTCAGGGGTAATGCTGTCCTTCCCAGGGGCTTTTCCGCTGGCTAGAAAATCAATGGCATCACTGAGTTCCGATTTTGTTGGCTGTATGTCCAGCTCATCCATGACTGGTAGAGGCTAGGCTGCCTTGAGGGCAGTCTCAGTGACAACATTCTTCCTGGAGTATAGTTCTAGGTAGTGCTCAACCCAGCGGTCCATTTGTTTGCGTTGGTCAGTGCTTATGTCCCCTGATTTAGATTTGAGGGGGGCGATCTTCTTGATGGTTGGCCCAAGAGCTCTCTTAATGCCATCATACAGTTCTTTTAACAAGGAGTATAGCCACAGGTCTATTTTGGTTTCTAAAACTGGTAGTTTTTCAGTAGAAACTTTACTGAGAATTCCAGCAAACACAAACAAATGACAGGGCCCTCCCCTCTTGAAGGCAAATGTTCTTTTTTCCCCCAGGGTTTTCTCTTTCGGCAATACAGAGCCTGAAGATAAATGTAGATTTTCCTGCTAAGAGAGATATACAGCTTTTTCCTTCAGCTTTGCTGGACTCAAGTTCAGACCGGTTGAAGCCAGTCTTTATCCACAGTTAAAAGTTACAGTACACCATGTGACCTCTCTCTCTTGCTGTTGCCGAGGATTCACATCCCAAAGCACTTCAACGCCAATTAAGTTTTATTTGAAGCGCAGTCACTCTTGTTGGAAACATGTCCACCAATTTGCATGCAGCAAGGTCCCACAAATAGTAAGGGATCAGTTTGTCAGATAAGTGTTGGCCGAGGGATAAAGTTAGCCAGGGCTCTGGATGAACTCCTTTCTCTCTTCCAGTAGTGTTGTGAAATCTTGTTATGTCTATCTGAGGGTTTACTGTCATCAAAAAAGATGGTTCTACCCATGCTCACATTAACATTTTAAAAAATTGCTAGCAAGCAGAGGGGCAGCTTTCTCTCAAAGGGCAGAGGCGAGTAGTGCTGCAATACAGTAGCCTTAATGTGCTCTCCATGCCAGGTTCTTAAGTTATATACAGTTGGTTCTGTATGGCAGCATTGCATTTGGAGTGAAAACAATTATATCTGGAATTGATAACTGAGCTTTGCTAATGGTTGAGAGTTTATCCAGTGTGTAACTGAATGTTGCAGTCAGGGAAGGCTTCAGGCGCAATCTATGCTGAGTTAGCCTGTCTTGGGCAGGATGGGAGTCGGTTTGCAGTATCTCTGTTTAGGTCTGGCAGTGCCTTGATTTTAAAATTCTTGTCTTTATTTTAAAATCCTTCCCTCGCCTTAGCCCTCTTTTTATAACCTATTTCAGTTCTACAGCCATCTGAAGTCTGTGCATTCCTCCAATTCTAGCCTCTTGCGCATCCCTGATTTTTAATTGCTCCATCACTAGTGGCTGTTCCTACAACTGCCTAGCCCCTAAACTCTAATTCCCTCCCTTAAACCTCTCTGCCTCACTACCTGACTCTCCTTAAAACTTGCCTCCTTGACCAAGCTTTTGATTAATTGTCCCAATACCTTCATATATGGTTGTGTTGAATTTTATTTATGCTTCTATGAAGCATCTTGAGCTGTTTATGAAGCTAAAGATGCTATATAAATGCAAGTAGTTGCTGGGGATTGGTCAGAGTTCTTACTGATTACCATCTCGTTACTATTGCATATCTGTGCTAATGCCTTGTTTGCAGGGCTGGCGTCTGCTTTGGAGCTTCTGAAACCACATTTCATCGTACTGGAGAATTCCTGCCCACACTGGTGTCGCCATTTGCATCGATTGTCAGCCAGAGTTTCCCCACTTGTCACGACTGATGTTGAGGATGACTCTTTTGACAGCATACTTGAGTCATAGTCACTTGGCCTATCGAGTCCATGCTGGCTTTCCATGGAGCAATCCAGTCGGTCCCACTCCTCTGCTTGATCTCTGTAGCCCTATCTCCACTCCTACCACCCTTGTGGGCAGCGAGTTCCAGGTCATTACCACTCACTGCGTAAAGATGTTATTCCTCACATTTCCCACTGCATCTCTTGCCCAAAACATTCAGTCTGTGTTCCCTAGTCCATGTACCATCAGTTAATGGGAACAGTTTTTCCTTGTCTCCACTATCCAAACCTATTCTTAATCTTGTATACCTCGATGGAATTCCCCCTTGCTGCAAGGAGAACAAACCCAGCTTCTCCAACCTAACCTTGTAACTAAAATCCCCCATCCCTGCAGCCATTCTGGTAAATCTCCTTTGGACCCTTGCATCCTTTCTAAAGTATGGTGGCCAGAACTGGACTCTACTTGGGGCCTAACCAGAGCTTTTGGACTCAATACCTCTAATTATGAAGCCCAAGATCCCGTACGCTTTGCTAACTATACTCTGTCTTGCCAGCTTCAAAGATTGATGCACATGCACCCCCAAGTTGCTCTGTTTCTCAACACTCTTTAGAACTGTGCCGTTAAGGTTATATTGCCTCTCCCTTCTGCCAAAATGCATCACCTCGCACTCGCCTGCCCTTTCTGCTAGCCTATCTATATTCTGTTGCAGACAGTTCATATAATTCTCACTGCCACTCCGTTTGGTATCGTTGGCAAAATTTGAAATTCTACTCTCTATTCCAAGAGCTGTTATTTTATATAAAGCAAAAAAAGCATGGTCCTAGCATTGACCCTTGGAGAACACCACTGTCTACCATCCTCCAGGCTGAAAAACAACCATTTACTATGACTCGCTGTTCTGTCCTTAAGCCAATATTTTATCCAATTCCATGAGCCTTAATTTTGTTAACCAGCCTTTTATGTGGTACTTTGTTAAATGCTTTCTTAATCTATACAAATAAAATCCACCACATTCCCTTGATCAACCTTCTCTGTTACTTCATCAAAAAATTCAGTTATATTAGTCAAACATGATTTGCCTTTTATAATCCTTAATTCAAACCTCTCCAAGTGTGTAATTTTTTCCCCCCTGTTTCCAAAACCTCACCGACCACTGAAACTTACTGGCCTGTAGTTGCTAGGACTGTCCTTGCACCCTTTCTTGAATAAGGATGTCACATTTGCTATTCTCCAATCCTCTGGCACTTGCCCCATATTTAGGGAAGATTGGAAGATTATGGCAAGCCCTTCCGTTCTCTCCACCCCCACTTCCTTCAGCAATCTTGGATGCAAGCTGTCTGGACCAGGTGACTTATCTACCCTAAGCATAGCCAGCCTTTCCAGTACCACCTCCCCTCTCAATTTTTTACCCTGTCCATTGCTTCTACCTATTATTTTGTTAGATTCCTCTTCCTTAGTAAACACTGATACAAAGTACTTATTAAATATTCTAGTCTTGCCCTGTACCTCTAAGCACATATTCCTTTTTATTGACTTCGTAGCGGTTAGGTACAACTGAGTGGCTTGCTCGGCCATTTCAGAGGGCATGTAAGAGTTAACGGACCACCCGGCATCGACCCAGTCACCGGAAACGACAACGGCAAACCCACCCCTGTCAACCCTGCAAAGTCCTCCTTACTAACATCTGGGGGCTTGTGCCAAAGTTGGGAGAGCTGTCCCACAGACCAGTCAAGCAACAGCCTGATATAGTCATACTCACGGAATCATACCTTACAGACAATGTCCCAGACACTGCCATTACCATCCCCGGGTATGTCTTGTCCCACCGGCAGGACAGACTCACCAAAGGTGGTGGCACAGTGGTATACAATAGGGAGGGAGTTGCCCTGGGAGTCCTCAACATCGACTCTGGACCCCATGAAGTCTCATGGCATCAGGTCAAACATGGGCAAGGTAACCTCCTACTGATTACCATCTACCGCCTTCCCTCAGCTGATGACTCCGTACTCCTCCATGTTGAACAGCACTTGGAGGAAGCACTGAGGGTGGGAAGGGCACAAAATGTACTCTGGGTGGGGGACTTCAATGTCCATCACCAAGAGTGGCTTGGTAGCACCACTACAGACCGAGCGGGCCGAGTCCCAAAGGACATAGCTGCTAGACTGGGTCTGCGGCAGGTGGTGGGGGAAACAACACGAGGGAAAAACATACTTGACCTCGTCCTCACCAATCTGCCTGCCGCAGATGCTTCTGTCCATGACTGTATTGGTAGGAGTGACAACTGCACAGTCCTTGTGGAGACGATGTTCCGCCTTCACGTTGAGGATACTGTCCATCGTGTTGTGTGGCACTATCACCGTGCTAAGTGGGATAGATTTCGAACAGATCTAGCAATGCAAAACTGGGCATCTCTGAGGCGCTGTGGATCATCAGCAGCAGAATTGTACTCAACCACAATCTGTAACCTCATGGCCTGGCATATCCCCTCACTCTACCATTACCATCAAGCCACGAGACCAACCCTGGTTCAATGAAGAGTGCAGGAGGGCATGCCAGGAGCAGCACCAGGCATACTTGAAAATGAGGTGTCAACCTGGTGAAGCTACAACACAGGACTATCTGCGTGCCAAACTGCATAAGCAGCATGCAATAGACAGAGCTAAGTGATCCCATAACCAACAGATCAGATCTAAGCTCTGCAGTCCTGCCACATCCAGCCGTGAATGGTGGTGGACAATTAAACAACTAACTGGAGGAGGTGGCTCCACAAATATCCCCATCCTCAGTGATGGGAGAACCCAGTACATCAGTGCGAAAGATTTGGCTGAAGCATTTGCAACAATCTTCAGCCAGAAGTGCCGAGTTGATGATCCATCTCGGCCCCCTCCTGAAGTCCCCAGCATCACAGATGCCAGACTTCAGTCAATTCGATTCACTCCGCGTGATATCAAAAAACGACTGAAGGCACTGGATACTGCAAAAGCTATGGGGCCTGACAATATTCCGGCAATAGTACTGAAGACCTGTGCTCCAGAACTTGCTGCGCCCCTAGCCAAGCTGTTGCAGTACAGCTACAACACTGGCATCTACCCTGCAATGTGGAAAATTGCCCAGGTTTATCCTGTACACACAAAGCGGGACACGTCCAACCCGGCCAATTACTGCCCCATCAGCCTACTCTCAATCATTAGTAAAGTGATGGAAGGTGTCATCAACAGTGCCATCAAGCGGCATTTGCTTAGCAATAACCTGCTCAGTGACGCTCAGTTTGGGTTCCGCCAGGGCCACTCAGCTCCTGACCTCATTACAGCCTTGGTTCAAACATGGACAAAAGAGCTGAACTGAAGAGGTGAGGTGAGAGTGACTGCCCTTGACATCAAGGCAGCATTTGACCGAGAATGGCATCAAGGAGCCCTAACAAAACTGAGGTCAATGGGAATCAGGGGAAAAACCCTCCGCTGGCTGGAGTCATACCTAGCGCAAAGGAAGATGGTTGTGGTTGTTGGAGGTCAATCATCTGAGCTCCAGGACATCACTGCAGGAGTTCCTCAGGGTAGTGTCCTAGGCCCAACCATCTTCAGCTGCTTCATCAATGACCTTCCTTCAATCATAAGGTCAGAAATGGGGATGTTCGCTGATGATTGCACAATGTTCAGCATCATTCGTGACTCCTCAGATACTGAAGCAGTCCGTGTAGAAATGCAGCAAGACCTGGACAATATCCAGGCTTGGGCTTAGAAGTGGCAAGTAACATTCGCGCCACACAAGTGCCAGGCAATGACCATCCCCAACAAGAGAGAATCTAACCATCTCCCCTTGACATTCAACGGCATTACCATCGCTGAATCCCCCACTATCAACATCCTAGGGGCTACCATTGATCAGAAACTGAACTGGAGTAGCCATATAAATACCGTGGCTACAAGAGCAGGTCAGAGGCTAGGAATCCTGAGGCGAGTAACTCACCAGTACCTCCTGACTCCCCAAAGCCTGTCCACCATCTGCAAGGCACAAGTCAGGAGTGTGATGGAATACTCTCCACTTGCCTGGATGGGTGCAGCTCCAACAACACTCGAAGCTTGACACCATCCAGGACAAAGCAGCCCACTTGATTGGCACCCCATCTACAACCTTCACTCCCTCCACCACTGACGCATGGTGACAGCAGTGTGTACCATCTACAAGATGCACTCCAGCAATGCACCAAGGCTCCATAGACAGCACCTTCCAAACCCGCGACCTCTACCAACAAGAAGGACAATGGCAACAAATACATGGGAACACCACCACCTGCAAGTTCCCCTCCAAGTTACACACCTTCCTGATTTGGAACTATATCTCCATTCCTTCACTGTCGCTGGGTCAAAATCCTGGAACTCCCTTCCTAACAGCACTGTGGGTATACCTACCCCAAATGGACTGCAGTGGTTCAGGAAGGCAGCTCATCACCACCTTCTCGAGGGCAATTAGGGATGGGCAATAAATGCTGGCCTGGCCAGTGACGCCCACATCCCATGAATGAATAAAAAATTACCCTCTTTGTCCCTAATAGGCCCCACTCCATCTTTTACCCGCTTACTGTTTACATGCCGGTAGAAGATTTTTGGGTTCTATTTTATGTTGATTGCCATTCTATTCTCATTTTCTGTCTTTGCCAGTCTTATTTTCCTCTTCATCTCCCCTCTCTATTAAACTGTATTTGGCCTGGTTCTGACTTGAAGAATTCACCTGACATGCATCATTTTTTTTGTTTCATCATCATCTCTATCTCCCTCGTCATCCAAGGAGCCCTGGTTTTGGTTTCCCTCCCTTTTGCCTGTGTTGGAATGTACCTAGCCTGTATCTGAAGCATCTCTTCCTTAAAGATAACCCACTGTTCTGATACAGTTTTTCCTGTCAGTCTTTGGTTCTATTTTTATCCTGGCTAGATCCCTTCTCATCGCATTGAAATTAACCTTCTTCCAATCTAACCGTTCTACCTTGTATCGCTCCTTGCTCTTCTGCATTCAGTCTATATCTTTATGATATGGCAATCACTCTTGCCCAAGTGCTTCCCCAAAGTCACTTGGCCCACCTCATTTCCCAGCAGCAGATCCAGCAATGTCTCCTTGCTATTTGGGCTGCAAACATACTGATCAAGGAAGTTCTCCTGAATACAATCCAGAAATTCCTCCCCCTCCTTTCCCTTTACTCTAAAATTATTCCAGTTGATATAAAGTCTCCCCAATATCAGCACTCTATAGTTGATGCACATTTCTGTGGTTTCCCTGCAGATTTGCTGCTTGTGCGCACGCTGTCAGGAGCCTATCGAATGCCCCTAGTAGCGTGATCATACCCTCTTTGCTTTTCAATCCTAACCAGATGGATTCTGTCCTTGCCCCCCTCAGAACGTTTCCTCTTTCCAACACAACTACATCTTCCCTAATCAGTATTGCCACCTCATCTCCCTTTTCTCATTCTCTAATTTTCTGAGCACTTTATATCTTTTGTATATTAAGCACCTTAGTCCTCACCATTTTTGAGCCACACTTCCGTTATTGTCACTACATCATATTTCCATACTGCTATTTGTGCTTGTAGCTCAACAACCTTCTCCACCACACCTTGTGTGTTTTCATATACATGCATTGTAATCCTGGCTTTGCATTCCTTGTAGCCCTTCTCGGTCTGCTGTTATCAGATATGGAACTATTCCCTTCTCTAGTACTCTCACATGCACTTTATTCCTCTTTTCTGCTTCTACATGCTGGTGCCCATCCCCCTGCCAATTTAGTTTAAACCCTCCCCAACCATATTAGTGAACCTCCCTGTGAGGACATTGGTCCCAGCCCTGTTGAGGTGCACCCGTCCATTTTGAATAGGTGCTTTCTGTCCCAGATCTGGTCCCATTGACCGAAAAGTCTGAAGTCCTCTCTCCTGCACCATGCTTCAAGCTGCTCATTGATCCTCCCTATCTTCTTATTTCTACTTGGGGCGGCACAGTGGCGCAGTGGTTAGCACCGCAGCCTCACAGCTCCAGGGACCCGGGTTCAATTCTGGGTACTGCCTGTGTGGAGTTTGCAAGTTCTCCCTGTGTCTGCGTGGGTTTCCTCCGGGTGCTCCGGTTTCCTCCCACATGCCAAAGACTTGCAGGTTGATAGGTTAATTGGCCATTATAAATTGCCCCCAGTATCGGTAGGTGGTAGGGAAATATGTAGGGACAGGTGGGGATGTGATAGGATTATGGGATTAGTGTAGGATTAGTATAAATGGGTGGTTGATGGTCGGCACAGACTCGGTGGGCCGAAGGGCCTGTTTCAGTGCTGTATCTCTAAACTAAACTACTCAACTGTGAATTGGAGCTTTGGGCACCCTGCCGGTCTCTTGGCATAGGCTACCTCCCCATATAGCTTATCTTTGGGGATGCGGCCATCTTCCATCCTGTGCAAATGCCCAAGCTAGTGAAGCTGCCCTTACTTGATTAGCGCTAGCATGCGTGCCCTAGAAAGGACTGCTTCATTGGTGACTGTCTTCCCATGTGATGCCGAGGATGCGTCATAGGCGCTGGAGATGGAAATTGAGCCTTTTTTCTTGGGAGGTTACCATTGATCAGAAACTTAACTGAACCAGTCATATAAATACTATGGCTACAAGAGCAGGTCAGATGCTGGGAATTCTGCAGCGAGTAACTCACCTCCTGATACTCCAAAGCCTGTCCACCATCTGCACAAGTCAGGAGTGGGATGGAATACTCTCCACTTGCCTGGATGGGTGCAGCTCCAACAACACTCAAGAAGCTCAACACCATCCAGGACAAAGCTGCCCACTTGATCAGCTCCCCAACCACCACCTTTAACATTCACTCTCCCCACCAGTGGCAACAGTATGTACCAGGTTATATATACAAGATGCAATGCAGCAACTCACCAAGGCTCCTTTGACAGCACCTTCCAAACCTACGACCTCTACCACCTAGAAGGGCAAGGGCAGCAGATGCATGGGAACACCACCATCTGCAAGTTCCCCTCCAAGTCACACATCATCCTGACTTAGACCTATATCGTCGTTCCTTCACTGTAGCTGGGTCAAAAACCTGGAACTTCCTCCTAATAGCACTGTGGCTGTATTTACACCAGATGGACTGCAGTGGTTCAAGAAGGTGGCTCACCACTTTCTCAAGTAATTAGGGTTAGGCAACACATGCTGGCCTTGACAGTGCCGCTCACATCTCATGAAAGAACTAAAAAAAACGTCCAGGCTTCGCTGCCGTGCAATGTGCTGAGGATATAGGCCTCGTAGATAAGCATCTTGGTCTGCAAGTCTGTGTGTTGTTTCATGCCTGTTTTGTTAGTCGGTCAAAGTTGGTGGCTGCCTTTCCAATGTGTGTGCTGAGCTCTTTATCAAGAGACAGGTTGTCTATCACTCTAGACCCAAGGTAGCAGAATTTACTGACTGCTTCAAGTGGTGTGTTGTTGAGTCTGATCGCAGGCGGAGGGACAACACCCTGTCCCATAACTACAGTTTTCTTGATGCTGATGGTAAGGGAGAACATGACACAACTATATCTTCTCTAATTGCCCAAGTTCTCCCCCAAAGACACTTCATTTTCCAACAGCAGGTCAAGCAATGTCTCCTTGCTATTTGTCAAGGAAGTTCTCCTGAACACAATCCAGAAATTCCTCCCCCTCCTTTCCCTTTACTTTTTTAAAAAAAAAATTATCCCTGTCAATATTTGGGTAATTAAAGTCTCCCTAATATCAGCACTCTATATAGTTGATGCACATTTCTGTGATTTCCCTGCTGACGATCCTTTGGAGCTGGTCATCTGTCTGGGCAACTAATGTGGTATCATCAGCATACAGAAGTTCTCTGATCAGGACATGTCTTGGCTTTCAGTCTTGATAGGTTGAGGAGTTTCCTGTCTGGTGTGGAGGTACACTCCTGCTATGTTGGCAGGGAAAGCATAGGTCAGGAGGACAGAGAAAATGATACCAAACCAAGTAGGGGCTAAAACGCAGCTCTGTTTCACCTGATTCGTATCTCAAAACTGTCAGAGGTGGAGCTGTCGAACTGAATGGTGCTGTACATGCTATCATGGAAGGACTGTATGAGACTGCGAAGCTTGGGAGGACAGCAGATTTTTTTCTCTCTCTAGTATCTGGTAGAGGTCCATCCTGCTCAGTGTTAGATGCTTTTACGAAATCCATAAAAGTGAGGTAGAGTGGTATTTGCTACTCTCTGCACTTCTGAAGCTGATGTAGGGAGAAGATCATGCCCATCATGAATCTGCCTGCTCTGAAACCACATTGAGCCTCTGGATATAGCCAGTAAGGACCCTTGATTTAAAGAAGAATCTAAAATTAAGACATGGCAGATCAGGTAGTGTGTAGGCACTGTCGCATTTATGGACAATGAGACTGTGTCTCAGGCTGCCACATCTGCAAGAAATGTGTCTGCCTTGAGATATTCTGGCTCAGAGACATTGAGCTGGAGTTGGAGCCAGAGACACTCCGGCATGTAAAGGAGGATCAGGAATTACTAGATAATTTACTCCAGAGTACAGTCACACACCAGAGGAAAGTGCAGGAAGCCGGAAGGGGAGAGCGTGTCAGCCAGCTAGACAAGAGAAATTTAGGAGGTAGTGAAGTGGGACCAGCAAACACTCTTAGCCAACAGGTAAAAAGTACACTAACAATAAGGAGAAAGACTGTGGGAAAGATTGACAGCCAAAATGCTGACCAATGCACCATGGAGTTGGAGGCTTTCCAAGGGGAGGAGGTGCAGAGTGAAAAAGTTGTAGTTAATAGGGGATTCTATAATAAGGGGGATATATAGTATTCTTTGCAGTGTTACGACCACTCAAGTCAAAGCCCCCCCCAATCAAAATATACGATTCTGATTGTGGTGGGAGAAATGCACTGCTGATTCGGTCCCATCTCTCCATAGATCGCCTAACATATCATTTTAAACTTTCCAAATTAAAGTAAGACCCAGCCAAATTGTACCATCTACTAACCCCCAAATGAGTCTTTAGATCAACAAATTAACTAATTAGAAAAACTAAATTCTTAAACACTAAGATGTAAACAACATTTAAAGTAGAAAAAATTGGAGTCCTTGCATATTAACACTCCTGCCGAAGTGAAATCTTCCAATGTTGCTTGATGTCTCAGCCGTCCGATGGGGGATAAAAAGGTTCTTCAACAGTAGAACAGTCCATAGTCGAGTTCAGCAGTTGAATTGATTTTTCCAGTGATGAATTTCAATAATTACAGTTCAGTAGTTAAAGGAATTTGGTTATTTTCTTTTAAGAAATTATTCTGGCTTGACATCAGAATTCTGAATGTATAATAAAATAAGGTTTAAATAAACCGAGAGAGCTCATTTCCTTCTGTATATGCTGGTCCAGTTGTCTGTGTCTGAGAGTTAGAACAGTCTCTGTTTCCACTATAAGCCAGTTCAAAATTAAATTGTAACATTGTATCTCTCGATCTTCAGTCTCTGAGTGGCTGTATCCTGGGGCAAGGAGAATGCATTCTTTGACTCAGTCTCTGGAGCTTTTTGCCTTAAAGCAGTACTGCTCATTTTCCAGCCTTAAAGGCACACCATATTCTTCCTAGAAAAAAAAACTACAGGATCATAACAGCAGTCACGGTCAAGAGTACCAAAAAGTATGTTGTCTACCTAGTGCAAGGGTAAGTGACATCTCAACAGCTGGAAAAGGATCCAGTTGTTATACTCCATGTTGGAATCAATGACACAGGAAAGGTTAGGAAGGACGTCCTGCTAAGGGAGTTAAGTTGAAAAGCAGGATCTCATGGGTAATTTCTGTTATTAACTGAGCTATGTGTATTTCTTTTTTTTTCTTTTGGGCCTCCTTATCTCGAGAGACAATGGATACGCGCCTGGAGGTGGTCAGTGGTTTGTGAAGCAGCGCCTGGAGTGGCTATAAAGGCCAATTCTGGAGTGACAGGCTCTTCCACAGGTGCTGCAGAGAAATTTGTTTGTTGGGGCTGTTGCACAGTTGGCTCTCCCCTTGCGCCTCTGTCTTTTTTCCTGCCAACTACTAAGTCTCTTCGACTCGCCACAATTTAGCCCTGTCTTTATGGCTGCCTGCCAGCTCTGTCGAATGCTGGCAACTGACTCCCACGACTTGTGATATTGGCACTGAAACAAAACAGACTAGGAAATTCAACACATGGCTAAAGGAATGGTGTGTGAAAGAGGGGTTCCATTTCATGGGACAGGAATGAGCTGTACTGTTCAGCCTGCACCTGAATTGGGCTGGGACCAAGGTCCTAGCAGAAAGGATAACTAGGACTGTAAATAAGACTTTAAACTAATAACATCGGGGAGCGAACTGCTACAAATGACAGAAACCTAACAAAATCAGGAAAAGACTGAAGAACAAATCTAAAGGAAGAAATGAGGATAACACCTGGCCAGAGATCAGAGCTTGGAGCATTACGGTAAAATAACTACAAAAAAGTAAAGAATAATTAAAAAAAAATTAAACTGCTGTTACAGCAATGTATGTAATATTCAAAACTAAGTGGATAAACCAGAGGCAATAATTTGTAGTGGCTCTGGATATAGTAGGGAAAACTGAAACGTAGCTACATAGAGAACAAGATTGGCAACTAAATATTGCAGCATATAATACATTTAGGAAGGAGAGGTAGAGTAGCTGTACTAGTTAAAAATGTAATGGTAATAGGAAAAAAAGATGTAACTAGCTGTAAGATAGATACAGAATTCATATGCATTGAGTTAAAAGGGATCATCACTGTAGACCACCAAATAGTGGAAGGGAATTCGATGAAGAAATATATAGGTAAATCTATGACTTGAGTTGTAGGTTTGGAATAACCATGAGATTTCAATTACCCCAAACAAACTAGCAGGAAGAAGATGTGAAAGGAGGAAAAAGAATCCAGCTTTTCTAGTGTTTACAGATCCCTTTCTCGCTCAAAATGCGAACAGTCCAACAAGAATCATTACTGGATCTTGTAATGGGTAATGAACCAGAACAGATGGGAGAAGTAAGAGTAGGGAGAGAATCTTAGTAGCGATCATGACATAGTAAGGTTCAAGAGTGGGACCAAGAGTGACAAAAGTAGGACAAAGATTGCAGTAATGGATTGAGAAAGAGAAAATTGAGGAAATGAGGTAAACTGGGAGAAAATCTTCAAAACCAAAGAGACAGAAAAACTGTGGGAAATGTTTGAAAGGGTAATCAATAGAGTTCAAGAAAAATATATTCTACAAATAGCCAAAAACAAACCAGCTAATTATGTGGCACCACAGATGAAGAACTGAAGGGAAAATTGAATCTGAATAAGAAGACGTAAGTGCTTAGATACTAAAGGAGAGAAGGACAAAAGGGAATATGCAGAATTTGGGAGAGAAGTTTATACAAAAAATGAAGGCAGAGATTACAAAATCAAATTATCAAGAATACAAAAAGAAATGTGTTCTCTTGTCACAAATAATAAGAGGAAAAGTAAAGTACGAATAGGGCTACTCAAAGATGAGCAAGATAAACTCATACAGACTGACAGACATCTAATGTTTTTCCTATATACAAAAGGGAAGATGGAGCATAACCTGGGAACTATAGACCAGTCAGCTCAACATCAGTATTGGAAACATACTGGAATCTACACTAAAATAGGTGATGGAAAGCATTTAGAAAATATAAGAAATAAAAAATTCAGCATGGTTTCTGAAAGGCTAAGTCATGCTGAAATAACCTGATGGTTTCACGGAAAGAATAGATGAAGGTCATGCAATGGATGTCATATACTTGGATTTCCAAAAGTCCTTGCAATAAGGTAACAAATAACTGAATGGATAACAAGTTGGTTAAAAAATAGAAAGCAAAGAGTTGGGGTAAAAGGTAGTTATGCAGAATGGTAGAAAGCAGTGTTCCACAAGGATGTGTGGTAGGATCCTGTTCACAATTGACAGTAATGATTTGGTCTTGGGAACAAGTACATCAATATCAAAATTTCCCGATGACACCGAGGAAGAATGCAACATAATACAAGAATGTATTCGAAAACTTGCAGACTGGGCAGTTAATGAACTGTAACATCAATAAATGTGAGGTGATGCATTTTGGCGGAAAAATAGAAACCTTACCTATACTTCAGAAAATAAGAAACTGAATGTGGTAAAGCAAATGGATACAGGTGAACAAGTTACTGAAAGCAGCATCGCAGGTCATCAAAGCAATTAAAAGTGCTAAAGCACTGGGATTTATTTCCAGGGGTATAGAATTCTGAAGTTATGTTAAACTTGTATAGGACCAGAGGCTGCAATTAGAGTACTATGCACAGTTCTGGTCTCCATTCTGTAAAAAGGACAGAGAAGCACTGGAGAAAGTACAAGGATGGTATGAGAAGTGAGAGATTACAGCTATCGGGAAAGATTGAACAGGTTGGGGCTTTTTTCCTTGAGAAAAGGGCTTTGAGGTAACCTGATTAAAGGCTTTAAAATTATGAATGGATTGAACACTGGTAGATGTGGAGTGTTTCCACTTGTGGGTGAATCCAAAACTAGGGGCCATAAATACAAGATAGTTACTAATAAATCCAATGGGGAAATAAGGAAAATTTCTTTAGTCTGAGTGGTTAGAATTTGGAACTCGCTACCACAGGAAGTAGTTGAGGCCCTATCTAAAGGAAACTAGATGAGTACATGAGAGAAAAGGGAATAGAAAGATGCTGGAAGGATGAGGTGGTGAAGTAGATGGAATGAGAGGGGACTTGTGTGGAGTATAAACCCCAGCACAGACTAGTTGGGCCAATTGATCTGTTTCTGTGCTGTATAATCTATGTAAACATTTTTTGTACTGAAGAGTGTCATTGGACTTATTTGCAGATTATTTATACTTCTGTTTTTTTTTATGGCTGTATAAGATTTTTTGGTTTGCTTTTAATTTCCAGTATGATTTGTCAGCATCCACCTTTTCTCCTGACGGGCGAGTATTCCAGGTTGAATATGCCATGAAAGCTGTAGAGAACAGTAGGTAAGGAACCCATCATCATTGCAGAAATGTTCTCCTGAGGAATGCTTAAATTTTTAGAGGCTTCAGTGAGGTCCAGCTAATCTTGGGCTCAGACTCCTTGCAGGGGTATGATTCCACAGGCATTGGTTGTTCGAGTGGCCTTTATTCACATGCGAGGGTCAATGTGATGTTCAATTTTGTGGGCATCAACTCCAAACCTGACTGTCATTGTCTACTGTCGACTCAATTACTTTCGGAAGACCCTGCTGAATAGTGGTCAGGAGCAGGCAATCTTCAATGACTTCTTCCCCCGTGCAATCATCTAGAATTTCTAGATTTATGATTTCAAGACTGAGTTCGATGTTCATTCCATTTGACAAGTTGACAAAACCCAGATTTTCACATTAAAAAAAAAACTTGCATATATTGAGAAGTACAAAAGCAGAGTTAATGCTAAACTGAGAATTCATAGACTCATAGCGTTATACAGCACAGAAACAGGCCCTTTGGCCATCGTGTCCGTGCCGTGCATCAAGCACCTATCTATTCTAATCCCATTTTCCAGCACTTAGCCCGTAGCCTTGAATGCTATGGCGTTCCAAGTGCTTATCCAGATACTTAAATGTTGTTCAGCCTCCTTTAAAATTACATTTTATATTACATTTGTGATCTCAAAATCTTACCCTTTCCCTTATCCAATTCAGTACTTAATATTTTTTGATTTAATTTCACAGCACAGCTATTGGGATAAGGTGTAAAGATGGAGTAGTGTTTGGAGTAGAGAAATTGGTCCTTTCTAAACTGTACGAGCAGGGCTCCAACAAACGCATATTTAACATTGATCGTCATGTAGGAATGGTAAGATAATTTTATAAGCAGCCTTCCTCCAAAAGGGCATGTTACTTTGAGGTAAAATCAAAACATTCTTGTAGCTCAAAAGGTTTGTTGCAGATCAGTATATCTAATAGCCCTGTGTACAAAAATGTATTAAGTATGTAAAGAATTGTTATTGCATAGAAAATTGTTAAATTTTGCTGTCTTACTACAATAGTTTACCATATTTTGATTTGAGTACAAATCTAACTTTCAATGGACATTCCAATAAACAATTTTTGTTTCATTCCACAGGCAGTAGCGGGTCTTCTGGCAGATGCACGGTCTCTTACTGATATTGCGAGGGAAGAAGCTTCCAACTTTAGATCCAACTATGGATATGATATTCCACTGAGGGTATGAGATCCATTTAGCACTGTAAACCATTCTGTATTTTTAAATGAGTAAATTAGTCAACATAATATTTACAACTTAATCTGGTAATTAACCATAGAACAATGTTTTATCCACGAATGCATCTTAAATTGGGCTGTGATTTTTTTTTTTCCTGCCATATCTCTCCACCCCCACCCAGGCAAAAAGGCACTGACTCCCTCCAGTGGTATGGTCCCATGGCTACCGGGCACTATTTCTCACCCAAGTTGCCATTCTTCAAATGAGCTTGGGTGATGTCAGGCTTTTTGCCCACAAGGTCATTGTAGTATAGCCCAATCCTGTCCTTGCCGTACATCGACATACATGCATTTCTGACAGAGGTTGCTGGATAGCAATGATGAATGGTGAACCTTGACTTTTTTCATGTCCCATTTCTGCCTCCCCATCCACACTTTCCAAATACCAAATATTGAAGAGTTGAGGCTAGTTGTAATATACCTATTACTGCACTCTGAGATCAGGAAACTCAGCACGAACTGGGGATTCAGCAAGGAGCCTTTCTGGTCTTTATGGCTTAGCTACTCCTACTTAAAAGTTGTTCAGGAAGAGTGAATTGCAATGTTTCTCTTATATGCATTCATCAACAATCAAACAAACATTAGCATTAACTAAAGAGTACTAAACATAGTCCACTTTATTTTTCTCCCATCTTGGCCATTCTTCTCCAATTGCTTTCTGTGCCTACCTTAACTATAAAGTTCAAACCGTAAGCAATTCCAATCCTTTGTGTATGCTAAGTCTCTTGCTAGTCATATTCTAGGTCAGTGCTGTCACATAGAAATTGCTGAATAAGCACAGTGTGGCTACGGTGGTATCTTTTTAGCCCTAATGCCTTGCATACACTTTCAATACAGGGACACGAACTGTTTATTTACTGAACAGACATCTACCATAATTAGGTGATCGTCTTTGCTCACATTTCCAATTTTGAAATCTACTAACCTATAAAAATAGCTAATTATTCCCCTGAGGAATGAGGAGTACCTTTTTTATATCCTTTTATTAAAAAAAACTTTACCAGGATTGATATTTTTCTCACTTGTGAAATAAACAGATTGGAATTGTTGCTGACGCCCCCCCACCTCCAACAATAGTTTGTAAAAGTGGGAAAAAAAATTGAATGCTAAAGGAATAAAGATTGTATTTAAAAATTAGCACCAATTACATTGTTGTATATGCCTGAAGTTTGACCCTGTAATTTAAAGCTAAAAGAATACCTCTGCATTGTACTTTGTTCACAAATTTTGGTGAATGTACTATTGCAGAGGTCCATCCTTTTACTGGAATTTATAGTATATACAAACTAGCTATTTGGGCTAATGTAGATGTATTGCAAAGTTATCAAGTATTTTGAACTTTACTCCACTAAACTTCACTAAGAATTTGTTTTCTTTTAGCATCTAGCAGACAGAGTAGCAATGTACATCCACGCATATACATTATATAGTGCTGTGAGGCCATTTGGAAGCAGGTAATTTTATTGTAAAATTAATATTGTATAGTGATTTGAAATGTGATTTTTTTTTTTTGTATTGCATATTTATACAGTTGATTGAAGTTATCTTGGCTGTAGTTGGGGTGGTTGTGTGGGGGGTTGGGGGGGAGAATATAAACAGCTGGAAGATTGTGTGGATCTGTGGTGCGTGATGTTTTGATAAATTAAATGTGCAACCTCCAGATATTTAACTCTGCTAAATATTTTGCATTATAATTTCTATAGCACTTTAAGATACATGTATTCAAGTTGAAAATCTAAGTGACAAATTTATTTCAACATTTTGTTTCTTTTTAGCTTTATTATGGGGTCTTTTGATGAAGATGATGGAGCTCAGATGTATATGATTGACCCTTCAGGAGTGTCCCATGTAAGTATCTCTCCAAGAATATATTGCCTTCCCTACTTTTTTTGTAATTCAGTCTATATAGGAAAATTGATAATGTAAGTAGTGATTTTAAAGCACATCAGATATTGACTAAGCTTCCATTAGTAGCTAGATGTTTGTTAATATTTAGGAAGAATGATTTAAATCTGCATAATTGTACTTTTGGATTTGAAAAGTGGCCAATATCAAACTTTGTAAGCCAAGTTTGACAATGCACAGATTTACACATGTCAAACTTAGGTGGAATTAGGTTTTCTTCTCCACTTCATACAGGCTTGTTGATCCTGACACCAAATTTACATTGCAAGTTTAACACTGGTATGGCAGAAATTGAAGTGTCAAATTTGCAATGTAAATGCACTCATTTGAAAATTTGATCTGTCATTTTATGTTGCTTTTTTTCATTTTGTTCATTACATATACTACAGTTGACTTGACAACTAAAAGCATTTTTGAAATAAATTGAAGCTTTAAATTGGCAGAAGTGTCATCTTCTGGAATGTCTTTAGTACTGATTTAGTTTCACATATTTAGTGTTCTCAATTTCAGGGTCTAACTAAAGACCCAGAATTTTCCTGCTTTTTTTTTTCTTCCTCATCCTCCCCCACCCCCCCCCGCTTTTTGGATAATTCCTGGCCAAAGAGGAAAGTAGGTGACAGTTGCACATGTTAGGGCAATGTGGTGATTGCACAGAATTTTTTCAAGGGGGAAAACCCCCCCAAAACTTTATCCTTGTTTGTGTGGCATATTTTATTGAATTGTATGTACTATGGTCTGATTAGAAATAGGTGAAATACTTTTTTAAAAAAAAAACTAGAAATGCTTCCTGTTACATTTTGGAGGAGATTGTTATGCAGAATATTGTGCTACTTTACATTTAAGGTGTGATGTTGGCTTTGAAAGCCTATAGAGGAAACGTCATAGTATTACAATGACATCAAATGCAATAACAGCTGCAAACTACCATGTTCTCCTCCCCTTTTGGCTCACCTCATCTTATACTAGTGTGTGCTCAAAGGGTGAAGCAGACCTCTCCTATTTCAGTTGAGGAGCCAGCTGCTTGGAGGTTTGTAAAGAGCAGTGACAGTTTATTATCCTGTTGTGCCTCCCAAGATAAGTTCCCTGTTAAGCTGGTGAGAGAGAGATTGGACACTCTCTCGGGTCATGTCACATATATTCATTCCATGTGATTTCCTTTTTAATGGCTGGCATTTATTTCCTGCATGAATACTAGAATATTGTGGTTGAACTTCTGTTATTGCTTTAGGGTTACTGGGGATGTGCAATTGGAAAAGCTAAAGAAGCAGCAAAAACAGAGATTGAGAAGCTGCAGGTGAGCCAGAGAAATTGAAATGGATATAATGTGAGTAAAAGAAACTAAGAGGTATGAGAACAAACAAGGTAATGAAGTGAGGTTAGGAAGGAGACTGTTGATGTACAAATCAGGTGAGAACTACTGCATTAGATTCACTACTCAACTTTATCAGCTTAATGAAAGAATCAGCAAAAAACCTAATAGATATATAAAAATAAAATTTGGTCTTGATGCATGTTGTAATCTTGGGTGTTGATATGTGTGTACCAGAATGTGTATAATGAGGTACATTATTGGAAGTGACACTGCATGATGTGGCTGCTAAAACAAGGTATTTCATTGGGAATAAATGCTGGAGACCTATTGTAGAAAATGTGAAAAGATGCACCTCGACAGAGTATCCAGGCAGGACTTGTTTCCCGTAGCGGAGAGGTCAATTACCAGGGGGCACAGATTTAAGGTGATTGGTAGAAGGATTAGAGGGGACATGAGGAAAATCTTTTTCACCCAGAGGGTGGTGGGTGTCTAAATTTCACTGCCAGGAACGGTGGTGGAGGCAGAAAGCCTCAACTCATTTAAAAGGTACCAGGACATGCACCTGAAGTGCTGTAACCTGCAAGGCTATGGACCAGTTGCTGGAAGGTGGGATTACATTGAGCGGCTAGTTTTTTTTCATCCGGCGCAGACACGATGGGCTGAATGGCCTCCTTCTGTGCTGTAATTTTTCTGTGGTTCTATGCTTTGCAGTTCATCACCTACACATACTTGAGTTAAACAGTTAATTAGAAAGTCTTGTGTCCTTAATGTAGTATTATGAACATCGGCAGTGCAACCTGAAAATTGTTCAGTTTAAGACTGTTTCTTTGAAGGGTTAAAATACTAGCAACTCTCCATGATATTGATCATCATCATCATGAGTTACACCATAATAATAATGTTACATTGAGAGGGAGCTGTATTTTAAATGCTTTGTCCCTTTTGAGGCCACAAAGTATAATTACAGTAGATAAATGGTCCAAGTTTAATTAGAGTTCAATTGATTGGAAGTTACTGCTAAATTTCTTGCTTTTGGTCTTAAATAATGACTGACTTTCTAAATCTTTCTTAAAAAATACTTTAAGAATGATAGCTAGAGAACGGATGCTCTTAAAACAGTTATCTATATGTCTACATGATTTTATTTGTCCATTTCCTATATCAAAATTTGTAACACTGCTTATGTATACAGGTCCGATATCCAAAATCTGGCACATTCAGGACGGAGACCATGCTGGATTCTCCCAGATTTTAGATAATATAATCGATAGCCTATCCTCTGCCATAATCAGTGAATGAGAGATACCTGTCGTGCAAAAACCCTGTCTCCTGACAACGCAGACCAATGATCCATGTCATCCGGAGTCCACGCTTGCTAGCATTAATCAGTGCATGGTGATGTCACCAAAGGACAAGCGAGCAGCCGGGCATGGGAAGGAGTGGCCATTGAAGGAGGAAGGGGGTTTGTGTTTTGTGCCAAATTGAGCTGCGCCAACTTTATTACTGGCAGCTGTCTGAGACATCGCGTTCCAGTCATTTGCATGTGTGCAAGTAGTGCGCTACAAATGTCTGGTTTTTGGACAATTCCGTTTTTTGGACAGCTGGATTTTGGATATCAGACCTATACTGGACATGATGTAATTACACCCTCTTGCCAGTGTGCTGCAGTGTGCCAGATTTAAATGTGGACAAAAGTGTTTATATTGTGAATTCTTAAAGCAGAATATATGACTTTAAAATGGAGGCTGAGTTATGTCTTTGTGCCCTGGTCCAGTTATCCCTTTATTCCACTTGAAGATTACACTTGCTCTTGACTTGCAGTGTACTGGAGAAGATTTGTAGGGAACCTGTGCAGGTGATGAATCAACTGGTATATACACAAGATTGACATTTTCCCCCCTTTACAGATGAAAGACATGACTTGCAGGGAAGTGGTTAAAGAAGTCGCAAAAATGTAAGTTTATAATTTCTCAAGACTGGCTATATGCCTTTTTGCTATCTATTTAGATTTTCTCTGGCTAAACAATCTTTCTATCTTAGTACCAATTAAGTGACTGATTTACTGTAATAGTTGCTGCAATAGGAAATTTTTCAACTTTCTCCCTGCCACACCTGCAGGTGTGACTAGAACCATGATATAGATCCAAGCAGTTTTCTGGTACTATAGTAGTTGTCATGTGTGAGCATAGATGATGAGCGTCAGGAATGCTTACATCATTGGCAGTCCACTTCTCACCCAATGTCTATATATACACAGTCTGCACCAGTGCTTTCTGCTTAGCACTATGAAGTGGGGACGTTGGTATTTTTCTCCCCAGTGCAGGGACTGCCCTGGCTCAGACCATCCAACTTAGCATTTCAGCAGTATACTTAATGTCATATGGAGTACACCCATTACACTCTGCACATTAAAACTCTATTCTAAATTTCAATGCTTGAAGTGTAATCTTTGTATTACCTATACTTAAGTAAATTTTAACCCATCATCTAATGTGCAAGTTACTAGGAATTACTATTGGCATTGCTGTGTATAGAATAACCAATTATGAACAGTGGCTTGCTTAAGTAGTTGAAAAAGATCATAAAGCCCTAACCTTGAAGTGTTACATTCAAGCTGCTCATATGTTGTACCAGCTGTTTTACTAAAACTGTCACTTTGTTCAAAGTATACTCACGTGTGGTGACAAGTTTCTATAATGTACTTGCCACATACAATATATACTATTGTGATTTTAGGATTTTTCATAAATCTTTGTGTGCCTGATCTTGCTTGTTTTAGGGATCAAATCAACAATAACTGAGGGGCTGGAACCTATCAGGCAACATTCTTTTTAAAGGCCAGCACTCCTGACAATAGTACAGTTCTCCTTTTGACATCAGGATGTATTGTATTTATTTTCAGTTGTAGATTTGAGTGAACACTGCTCCTTTTTGCCCAAGCATGACTCTTAAAATCTCAAGGAAAAGCTGAAAGGGAGAAACTTTTTAAAATAAATTTTGGGGAACGAATGCAGACACACAATTTTTTTCATGTGACGTTCTAAGCATTATTTGATTACTGGTTCTGATACCTCAAGTAATTTTACTTTTTCTCCATTTTACACCCCCCACCCCCCCAAAAGCGGTAATGACATCCTGATACCACTCCCAAGAGGGCCATTATTTATGTGCAGATATTTGACAAACATGGCATCTCAAATCTGCTCTCATACATGTACTTTTAAAAGAGGTTACTTGATGCTGCATCCCTGTAGCCCTGCAAGTTTATTTCCAAGTGCCCATCCAATTTCCTTTAGAAAGCATTTATCGTCTATGCTTGCACCACCCTCGTAGTAGTGTGTTCCAGGTCATTACCACTCGCTACATAATTTCTTCTTCCCATTCTCTCCTCTGCACCCCCCCCTCCCCCACATCTCTTGTCCAAAACCTAAAATCTGTGTCTCCTAGTCCTTGTACCGTCAGCTAATCTACAGCTTTTCTTTGTCTACCTTATCCAAACCTGTCAATCTTGCACACCTCTATCAAATCTCCCCTCAATCTCCTTTGCTCCAATAACAATCCCAGCTTCTCCAACATAAGCTTGTAGCTAAAATCCTTCGTATGAAAACCCAAGCTTTGACAGCCTAATGTACATACAGGCTAGTGACAATTCCATGCTAATGGATTACAAAGTAAAGGTAAATGGAATATGTTACTTTTAACATTTTTAGAATATTGCCCTTCAGATCAAGACACAACAATAGTAAATCGAGACAAATTTTGATTTTGTTTGTAATTTTTTTCTTCTCAGCTGGGCCACCAGATGGAGCACTTGCTAATCTGTTCACAGAAATGTGTGTCAATTAGTGGTATGTTACTAGTGCTTGTGGTCTGGAACTTTGTCTTTAGGAAAGTAATAGGGGATTTTGATGTAGCTGTATTCTGGCAATAGTATGTCCCTACAAAAAAAAATTCTATAAGCCACCAACTAGTGGGAAGGATGTGGAGGAACAAATTTGCAAGGAAATTAGAGGTGCAAAACTTATAGGGTAGTTATAATGGAGGACTTTTTAATTATCCAAACATAGACTGGGATGGTAGTAGTGTAAAGGGCAGTGAGGGGCAAGAGTTCCTAGTGTGTGTTCAGGAAAATTTTCTGCAACAGTATGTTTCTAGTCCAAGAAAGGAGGCACTGCTAGACCTGGTTCTTGGGAATGAGGTGGGTCAAGTATCGGGATCATTTAGGAGACAAAGAACAATCCAGCATAAGAATTAACTGGGGGAAAGCCAACTTCAGTGGGGTAAGAATGGAGCTGGGGTGAATAAATTGGAGTCAAAGGCTGGCAGGAAAAATGGTAGCTGAACAATGGGCTACCTTCAAAGAAGAGATAACTCGGGCAGAGGCAATGTATGTTCCCTCAAAGAGGAAAGGTAGGGTAAACAAATCCAGAGCTCCCTGGATGACAGAGTTAGAGATTAAGATAAAGAAGAAAAAGTGTGCCTATGACACGTGCCAGGTTGAAAATACTGTTGAGAACCAGGCTGAATATAGAAAGTCCAAAGGGGAAGTGGAGAAGCAAAGAGAGAGCATGAAAAGAGACTGGCAGCTAACATTAAAGGGAATCCCAAAGTTTTGTGTTGACAAATAGCAAAAGGTGGTAAAAAGAGGTATGGGGCTGATTAGGGACCATAAAGGGGATTTACGCATGGAGGCAGAGGGCATAGCTGAGGTATTAAATGAATACTTTGCTGCATCTTCCTTGGTAATGGTGAAAAAAGTAATTCCGTTAGACGGGCTTAACACTGATCAGGACGATGTATTAGGCTGTCAGTATTTAAAGTGGATATGGCACCAGGACCGGATGAGATGCATTCGAATTAGGAGCAGGAGTAAGCCACTTGGCTCCTCGAGCCTGCTCCGCCGTTCAGTAAGTTCATGGCTGAACTGATTACTCCATATTTCCACCTACCCCCTTGCTTATCAAGACTCTGTCTACCTCTGCCTTCAAAATATTCAAAGACTCTGCTTCCACCGCCTTTGAGGAAGAGAATTCCAAAGACTCGCGACCCTCAGAAATAATTTCTCACCATCTGTCTTAAATGGGCGACTCATTTTTAAACAGTGACCCCTAGTTCTAGATTCTCCCACAAGGGGAAACGTCCTTTCCACATCCACCCTGTGCATCCAGGGATACTGAGGAAAGTGAGGGTGGAAATCGTGGACACTGGCCATAATTTTTCAGTCTTTCTTTGACTTGGGGGTGGTGTCAGAGGACTGGAGAATTGCAAATGTTAAACTCTTGTTCAAAAAAGGGCGTAAAGAAAAGCCCAGCAACTACAGGCCAGTCAATGGTGGGGAAAATTCTAGAAAGAATAATTTGGGACAAAATTAATAGTCAGATGGACAAGCATGGGTTAATTAAAGAAAGCCAGCATGGATTTCTTAAAGGGAAAATCATGTTTGACTAACTTGCTGGAGTTTTGAGGCGGTAAGAGGGTTGATGAGGGCAATGCAGTTGAAGTAGTGCACATGGACTTTCAAAAGGTATTTGATACAGTACCAAACAGACCTGTGAGCAAACTTCTAGCTCATGGAATAAAAGGGACGTTAGCAACATGGATACAGAACTGGCTGAATGACAGGAAACAGAGTAGTGGTTAATGGATGTTTTTCGGGCTGGAGGAAGGTTTGTAGTGGAGTTCCCCAGGGATCAGTGTTGTAACCCTTGCTTTTCCTGAAATATATTAATGACCTAGACCTTAGTATACAGGTCACCGTTTCAAAGTTTGTCTTTAGTATGAACCTTGGAAGCAGTGTGAACT
The DNA here is from genome assembly GCF_036365525.1 of Heterodontus francisci. Taxonomy (NCBI): domain Eukaryota; kingdom Metazoa; phylum Chordata; class Chondrichthyes; order Heterodontiformes; family Heterodontidae; genus Heterodontus; species Heterodontus francisci. The sequence goes on from NC_090379.1 coordinate 61,093,822, forward strand.
GTGTGAGGAAGACAGTGTAGAACTTCAAAAGGACATGGACAAGTTGGTGGAATGGGTGCATAGGTGGCAGATGAAGTTCAATGCAGAGAAATGTGAAGTGATTCATTTTGGTAGAAAGAACATGAAGACAATATAAAATAAAGGGTACAATTCTAAAGGTGCAGCAGCAGAAGGACCTGGTGTATATGTACATGTTATTGAAGGTGGCAGGACAGGTTGAGAGCGCTTAATAAAGTGTATAGTATCCTGGGCTTTATTAACAGGAGTATAGAGTACAAGAGCAAGGAAATTATGTTGAACTTGTAGAAGATGCTAGTTCGGCCTCAGCTGGAGACTCTGTCCACTTCTGGGTGCCAAACTTGAGGAAGGATGTGAGGGTATTGGAGAGAGTGCAGAAAAGATTCACTGCAATGGTTCCAGTGATGGGGAACTTTAGTTATGAAGATAGATTAGAGAAGTTAGGACTCTTTTTTTTTCTCCTTGGAGAAGGCTGAGATATGATTTGATAAGTATTCAAAATCATGAGGGGTCTGGACAAAGTACATTGGGAGAAATTGTTCCCACTCGAAAGGAGAGAGAACGAGAGGGCACAGATTTAAAGTACTGGGTAAGAGAAGCAAAAGTGACTTGAAGAAAATGTTTTTCACACCGAGTGGTTAAGGCCTGAAATTGTGATGGAGGCAGTTTCAATTGAAGCATTCAAAAGGGAATTAGTTATAAGGAAGAATGTGCAGGATTATGGGGAGAAGGTGAGGGAATGGCACTAAGTGAATTGCTTTTTCAGAGAGCTGGCGTGGATGCAATGGGCTGAATAGCTGCCTCCTGTGCCGTAAAGATTGTGATATTATCCTTGCAGCGTATTATAAAATGTGTTCTACATAGATTGGATGTTGAAGACTTAAATGTTTTTCCTAACTGAGGTCTGAAGCAACTGAAGAAACAGTTGCTGATCTTTATTTTCCCCCTCATCACAAACTACTGTAATTAATTTTTTCAAAGATCACTGTCTGCTCCCTGACAATATCTTTGAAACTTCATACATTTTTATACTGTTTACTGTTTTATCTTCAGAATCTACATAGTCCACGATGAAGTAAAGGATAAATCCTTCGAGTTGGAGCTAAGCTGGGTTGGAGAAAGTAATGTTATTTCTTGAAAAATTCTGTGTATAGTGATTTTTATTTTGACAAACAAGTTTTATCCTTTAACAGTAACTCATTAGTAATTTTGATTGCTCCTCAGTTTAAAAATACCCATGTTGGGGAAATATTTTAATTAACATTTCTTCTGATTTCTATATGTTTGTTCCTATGCAGTAATGTTTAATCAATGCTACACGTAATCTTAGCCAAGCTGTAAAGGTTCTGTTGCAATCCCAAATTTGCTTGAGTCAATAATAGAAGCAACTTTTCTCACCAATCTAAATTAATCCTAATTTGTATTCAATAGAGGCTGGAAGTAAGGGGCTTTCAGTTCAAAGTGATGGTGCACTCGATAATCTAGCGAACTATGTAATCTCATGAGCAAGACAGGCCGACAGTACTCCAAACTACATCAGACAACTGGCTCATTGACATAAGCTTGAAGAGAGACCTGTTACTAGGGTCTGTGATTCTTCAAACTCAACTGTACATAATCTTATAAGCCGATGCCTTATATGATACAGTAGTTCAAGTAACAGGCAGCTAATTTGTACCGTTCAGGCTTGATAAACTCCGGCAGCGCACCTATGTACATTTAGTGTGTTAGACATCCAGCTGATTGAGAAGGGGTGGGGGACTAAGTAAAGAAAGATTGACTTTTTTTTCTTGATACTTTGCAGTTACAAAAGGCAGACATGAGCTTGTACCTAAAGACATCAAAGAGGAAGCAGAAAAATATGCCAAAGTAAATGAAATTATAGCAATCTTGCAAAATTCATAATGTAACTTTTCCACTTTTTGCTTTGGCTTATTGCAATCTCCTCACCGGACTTATTTTCTCCCTTAGGAATCTCTCGAGGAAGAGGACGAATCTGATGAAGACAACATGTAAATTTAGTTTTTGAAATGTACAGTAGTTTGAAACAACTCCTGCATTTTCCTTTTGTATTTTTAAAACTGAAATCACAGTGTCAAGTTTGTTTTCTAATGTGTGTAAATTTGAACTTTGCTAAATACTTCTAGAAATAGATCTGAAGGCAACTTCACATGGTTATATGAAATGCTATGTCAAATAACCAAAATAAAAATCTTACCAATTTGACTGTTAGTTTATTGTAGAGAAGCAGTTTTTTTTCCCCTGAAGTTATGGAACAGTTGTTATATTCAGTGTGGTCAAGTTTAATGTGGTCTAAAACTCAGCCAGCACAAGGTCTTTTTTTTTTAAACCAAGGGTTCATAAGATAAGATCTTGGAAGAGGGGTTTTTTGGGGGTGGGGAAGGAAACCTAACGGGTGGAAAACGCACTCTCTTTTATGTAGCTAGTTTATTTCATTCATTCATGGATGAGTGTGTTGCTGGAAAGACCAGCATTTATTGCCCATCCCTAATTGCTCTTCAGATGGTGCTTGAGATGCTTTCTTGAACTGCTGTGTTCAGTGTGATGCAGGTACACACACACCACTATTGAGTAGGGAGTTCCAGGCTTTTGGTACAGCAATATGTTTCCAAGTCAGGATGGTGAGAATTGGGAAACCTGCAGGTGGTGGTGTTCAAGTACTTAATTCCTTAACAGGATTGCTGGCTAGGCCAGCATTTAGTGTCCGTCCCTAATTTCTGCCCTTGTTTTAGGCAGTAAAGATCACTGGATTGGAAGGGGCTGTCAAAGGATGCTTGGCAAGTTGCTGCAGTGCATCTTGTAGATGGTACTAATTACTGCTGCTGTGCAATGGTGCTGGAGGGAGTTAATGTTTAAGTTAGTGGATGGGGGTGCCATTCGAGCTGGCTGCTTTTGCCCTGGATGGTGTTGAGCTTTGTGTTACAGCTGCCTTCATCCAGGCAAGTGGAGAGTGTTCCATCACACTTGACTTGTGTTTTTTTTAGATGGTGGCTAAGCTTTGGGGAGTCGGGGGGACCTTTTTGTAGCTACTGTATTTGTATTGGGTTCAGTTAAGTTTCTGGTCAATGATGACCTCTCGGGTATTAATGATTTGGTGGGTGGGAGGGGGGCAGGGGAAAAAGGGGGTCATCACAGTTGATGATGTTGAATATTGAGAGGTAGTCATTGCTTCATACTTGAGAAATGTTGCTTGCTACTTCAGCCCAAGCCTGTTGTTGTCCAGGTCATGTCACACGGGGGCAAGGACATCATTATCAGCAGTTAGGAATGGAACAGAACACAACATTGCAATCAAACACCCCCACCTCTGACCTTATGATGGGAAGGTCATTGATAAAGCAGCTTAAGTTGCTTGGGCCCAGGACAGTGCTCCAAAGATCTGCAGCGATGGCCACAACCATCTTGTCCTTGGGTATGACTCCAATCAGTGGAGTTTCCCCCAATTCATTCCATTGCCTTCAATTTCAGTCAGGCTCCTTATTGTTCCACTCGGTCAAATGCTGCCTTGATATGGGTAGTCAAGCTCACCTCCCCTCCTGGAATTAAGCTCTTTTGTCCATGTTTGGACTAAGGATCCAATGTGGTCTGGAGCCAAGTGGTCCCGGTGAAACCCAAACTCAGCCACTTAATAACATGGTCGATGGCACCTTCCATCACTAGATTGATGGGGCTGTAGTTGGATTGGACTTGTCCTGCTTTTTGTGGACAGGACATATCTGGGCAATTTTCCCATTTTTTTTTTGTGTAGCTGCTTGTGTGGTACTTGTACTGGAACAGTTTGGCTAAAGACATTGCTAGTTCTGCAGCACGTCTTCAGCCGGTTGATACCACGCAGCGGTATGTGTGATGGAACCTCATGAATTGGCAGAAATCTATCATCTATATAGCTCTAGCTAAAAAAAAAAGCTTGCAAATGCTTCAGCCTTCTCTTTTGCAGTCCTGTGCTGGGCTTGCCAATCATTGAAGATGGGAATGTTTGTGTGTTTCCTTCCATTAATTATTTAACTGTCTGCCACCATTCAGGACTGGATATGGTAGGACTGCAGAGCTTTCTGATCTGCTGGTCGTTGGAACATTTAACTCTACATGCAGCTTCTGTTCAGCATGCATGGTGTAGCTTCACCAGGTTGGCACCTTAGGTATGCCTGCTGCTGCTCCTCTGGCTTGTATGATAGTATGAGGGATCTACTGGGCCATGAGGTTAGTGTGGTGGAGTGCTGCTGTGATGGACCACTGCACCTTGTAGATGCCCAATTTTGAGCTGCTGGATCAGTTCTGAATCTATCCCATTGAGCATGATGGTATGTATATTTGTATGGCTGGGGAAAGCAGTTATTGTTGGATGTCGAGGTTAGTCCATTCAATGGCTTCAGCTGATGCAGAGTACAATATGCGTGATGGTCTGACTTGGTCCTCATGTTGCACTCAATGGAGCAAGCGGCCACATATTCCTTGGCCTGGCCTCAAGCAGTCGAGGGTTGTCTAGATTTTCTGTGGGAGGTAGGGCTGTCATTAGTTTGTAGGGGGTGGAGTGTGTTCCAGTCAGGGCTATGAGATTTCAGGCAAGTGTACAGAGGTTTTTTTTGAGGCCCTGTAGCAACAGGACTGCTGTCAGCCAGTGGTGCTCTGAACAGAAGGTTGCCTGCAGCTGTCAGGAGGTTTAACGTGTGCTGGCAAAGGAAGCCACTTGCTGTGATGGTCTCAATGTTCCAGAAAGAATCATTTCCCAGAGGTGGATAGCTACCATGGTTGTGGGGCAGCTCCTGAGCCAGGCTGAGCAGCAATACTCTGCTGTTGGGTAGCAGTACATAGCATGTTGTCTCTGCTGCCCCAGGTGGTATCAGTTTCCTGAGTAGATTCACTTTTGTCTTAACCTTAACTCTAGTATGCTCGGTGTTGCTGGTAGGTTTGGGGGCACAGAGCAGACCAGGTATGAATAGCAGATTTACTTCCCCAAAGGACATTAGTGAAGCAGATGGGTTTCATTGGCACTGTTAATATGAGTAGCCTTTTGTTCAGATTTTAATTAACTATATTTAAATTCCTCAGGTGCCATAGGAGCAGGAGTAGACCATTCAGCCCTTTGAGCATGCTCTGCCATTTAATAAAGATCATGGCTGAGCTGGTTGTGGTCTCAACTGCACTTTCCTGTCTGCCCCCCATAACCCTTGACTCCCTTGTCTATCAACTCTAACTCAGCCTACACTTTCTGGGGAAGAGAATTCCAAAGATCAACAACCCTCAAAAGAAATTGCTCCTCATTTCCATGTTACATGGGAGACCCCTTATTCTTAAACTGTGCCCCCTAGCTCTAGTCTCTCCCACAATCTTATGTTTCAATAAGATCATCTCATTCTTCTAAACTCCAATGAGTATAGGCCCAATCTTGAAGATAAGTCTGTCATCCCCAGAATTAGTTGAGTGAACCTTCTGACGCAATTATATCCTTTTTCAAAAATGAGGAAACCAAAACTGTACACAAAATACTGCAGATATGGTTTCACCCAGGTCCTATATTAGGCCACAGTACAATTTCCCTATTTTAATACTCTATTCCCCTTGCAGTAAATAACATTCCATTTGCCTTCCGAAGTATTTGCTGTACCTGCATACTAACCGTTGTGATTCCTGTACCAGGACACCCAGATCCCTCTGCTATCTCCATTTAAAAAGTGTACTACTATTCCTGCCAAAGTGGACAAGTTCACATTTTCCCACGTCCTCCATCTGCCAAATCTTTGTCCACTTTTACCTATCAATATCCTTTTGTAGGCTCTACTTCCTCTTGACAGCTTACTTTCCTTCCTATCTTGGTGTCATCAGCAAATTTAGCTACCATACATTCAGTCCCTTCATCCAAATCATTGATGTCAATTGTAAATAGTTGAGGCCCCAGCACTAATCCCTGTGGCACCTGAAAGACCCATTTATTCCTACTCGCTGCTTTCTGTGAGAATGGATAAAGGACTGGTGAGCTAATATGTTGCCCCTTAAACAGTGTGCTCTTATCTTGTGTAGTACCCTTTGATGTGGCATCTTATCAAATGCCTTTTGGAAATCCAAGTATACCACATCTACAGGTTCCCCTTTTATCCACCTTGTTACTTCCTTAAAGAACGCTAATAAATTTGTCAAACATGATTTCCCTTTCACAAAAACATGCTGACTGTTTGATCCCATTATGATTAAGTGCCCTGTTATAACAAATTCTAATAATTTCCCTATGCCAGATGTTGGGCTAACTGGCCAATGGTTTCTAACTTCGTCTTCCTCCTTTCTCTAATAAAACTATTTTATAATCTGCTGGGACCATTCCAGAATCAAAGGAATTTTGAAAGATTATAACCAAAGCCTCTACTATATCTGCAGCCACTTCATTTAAGACGCTAGGATGCAGCCCATCTGGGCCTGAGTGCTTGTCAACCTTTAGTTTTAATTGTTTTCCATGGTGATTGTTTCAAGTTCCTCCTTCCCTTTCACCTCCATTCAGGTATCTTTGGCAGGTTTTCCTGGCCTTCCAAGTGAAAACAGAGAATACCTGTTCAATGCCTCTGCCATTTCCTTGTTTTCCATCAATTCCCCAGCCCCTCTCTCCTGAGGACCAACTCTAGCTTTAGTTACTCTTCTATTTAAATACTTTTAGAAACTCTTACTATCTTACATTACTAGTTTTCTCTCATACTCTCCCTCGTCATTCTTTGCTGGTTCTTGAAATCTGTCCAATCTTCTGACCTACCACTAATCATTACAGATTTGTACAGCATTTAATTTGATACTATCCTTAACTTCCTTATTTAGCTACAGATAATGCATCCTTCTCAAAGAATCTCTCACTGGGATAAAGAAGTTATTAAATATTTGCTGAGAAGTCTGCCACTGCATCTCTACTGTGCTACCTTTTAACCTAGTTTCCCAGTTCACTTTGGCTAGTTCTGAGTTCATACCCTTGTAATTACCTTTATTTAGTCTTACACCCACACTTCGCCCTTTCAACTGAATATAAAATTCTATCATTGTCGCCTGGGGCCTCCTTTACCATGAGGTTATTGATTAATCCCATTTTATTGCACATTACTGGGTCGAGAACAGCCTGCTCCCTAGTTGGTCAATTATACAGCACAGAAACAGGCCCTTTGGCCCATAGTGTCTGTGCCAGCCATCAAGCACCTAACTATTCTAATCCCATTTTCCAGCACTTAGCCCGTAGCCTTGTAATGCTATGGCATTTCAAGTGCTCATCTAAATACTTAAATGTTGAGGGTTCATGCTTCTACCACCCCTTCAAGCAGTGTATTCCAGATGTCAACCACCCTCAGGGTGAAATTTTTTTCCCTCTAATCCTGCCCCTTACCTTAGATCTATGCCCCCTGGTTATTAACCCCTCCGCCAAGGGAAAAACTCTCTTCCTATCTAACCTATCAATCAATGCCCCTCATAATTTTGTATACCTCAATCATGTCCCCCTCATCCTTCTCTGTCCTAAAGGAAAACAACCCTAGCCCTTTCAGTGTCTTCGAGGCTGAAATGCTCCAGCCCAGGGAACATCCTGGTGAATCTCCTCGGTACCCTCTCCAGTGCAATCACATCCTTCCTATAGTGTGGTGCCCAGAACTGTACACAGTACTCCAGCTGTGGCCTAACTAGCATCTTATACAGCTCCATCATAACCTCCCTGCTCTTATATTCTATACCTCGGCTAATAAAGGCAAGTATCCCATATGCTTTCCTAACTACTTTATCTACCTGTGCTGCTGCCTTCAGTGATCTATGGACAAGTACACCAAGGTCCCTCTGACCTTCTGTACTTCCTAGGGTCCTACCATCCATTGTATATTCCCTTACCTTGTCAGTCCTCCCAAAATGCATCACCTCACTTCTCAGGATTAAATTCCATTTGCCACAGCTCCACCCATCTTACCAGCCCATCTATATCATCCTGTAATTTAAGGCTTTCCTCCTCACTATTTACACCACCATCAATTTTCATGTCATCTGCGAACTTACTTCTCATACCTCCTATATTCATGCCTAAATCATTAATGTATGCTAGTTGCGTCTAGAATGTACTGCTCTAAGAAATTGTCCCAAATACACTATGAACTCATTTTCCAGGCTACCTTTGCCAATCTGATTCACCCATGTACATGTAGATTAAAGTCACCCATGACTAAGGTGGTACTTTTCTTACACACCCCCTTTATTTCTTCCTGTATACTGTCCTACAGTGTGGCAAACATTTGGGGGCCTATAAACTACTCCCACAAGTGCCCTCTTACTTTTCCTATTATCGCGAGCCAAACTGATTCTACATTTTCCTCTTCCAAGCTAAGGTCATCTGTTGCTACCGTACTGACATAGTTAATGAATAGAACTACCCCACCACATTTTCCTAGCTTCCTGCCTTTTCAAAATGTTGAATACCCTTCAATATTCAGGTCCCAGCTTCGGTCACCTTGCAACCACATCTCAGTAATCGCTATCAGGTCATACATATTTATTTCTGTGCCAACAATTCATCCAGTTATGAATGCTGCACATAGAGAGTGCCTTTAACTGTCTTTTTACCATTTCTACAATCTTTGGCCTTATCTGCTGGTGCAGTCTCACGTTTGTTTGCTCTGTCCCTTCCTCGCACACGGTGGTTATTACCCAAATCGCTACCCTGCTCTATTACCTTGTTACTCTTCAATTTACCACATCTACCTTCGTGCTCCCTTCCCCCACCCAGTATTTAGTTTAAAACTTTCTCTGTCACCTGATTTATACAACTTGCCAGAACACTGGTCCCAGCACAGTCCAGGTGAAGACCAAAAGTACATCTCCCACCTTTCCCTAGTACTGGTCCCAGTGCCCCATGAACTGAAACTCATTTCTACCACATCAGTTTTTGAGCTACACATTCAACCTCTCATCTTATTTACCCTATGACAATTTGCTTGTGGCTCTGCTAATAATCCAGAGATTACCTTTGAGGTTCTGCTTTTTAATTTAGCCCCTAACTGCTCATACACCCCATGCAGAACCTCTTTCCTAGTCTACCTATGTCATTAGTACCCAACAACTGGATCCTCCCCCTTCCACTGCAAATTCCTCTCCAGCCCCGAGCAGATGTCCCAAACCCGAGCACTAGGCGGTCAACACAGCCTTCTAGACTCTCGTTCTGGGCAGCAGAGAACTGTGTCTATTCCCGATTTATACTATCTCCTACTACCACTGCATGCCTATTTACTCCCCTGCTTGAATAGCTTTCTGTACCACTGTCAGTTTGCTCATTCATACAAGCTGAAAAAGCTCAAATTTGTTGGACATTTGCAAGGGCTGAGGCTCCTCCACTTCTGCCTACTTGATCCCCTTACTTGCTTCACTCCGTAACGACCCCAGCCCTGACCAAATCAGAAGAAGCTATCCTAAGGCCTTCTGGAACAAAGTGTCCCAGGTAACTTTCCCCCTCCCTGATGCATCGTAGTCGCTGTAGCTTGGCCTCCAGCTCACCTACTGAGCCCGAGAGACTTACTGCAGACATGGTTGCTGTCAATCACCTTGGTATCCATGAGCAACACATCACCTGGCCTACCATCCTGATTAGTTATTTAAGAATTCCTAATTTTTTCAATTAATGCCTCTCCTCACCAGCACTTACTGTACTAATTTAAACCTTGGTAATAGAATAAATTTACTGCTGCTAGTCTCTTAATTAGAAGGTAGTTACTCAAGTTTTTTTATTTCCAGCTATTAACACACACCCTAACAGCAGTGTACTAGCCTAGCTATGTTGATACTCCCCAACAGCAGTTACCAACCAATCACTTTACAGTTTTCCTGTGATGTTGCTCTCTAGGTTGCCCTCTATTTCTGGGAAGCAACTTGTGTCTTCTACAGCTATTGGAGGCTGAAAAAGGAGCATCTCTTTTCCCCCTCTGCACCAAATTCCCACCTTCACACTGACTGCGTCTCACTCTGGCAAAGTCTCCTCTCTGTGCGGTTTGAAAACCTGACTGCTTTTACAGAGCCTCTGATGAGTCAAGCTAGCTGCTACAGTAATTAACACCTATTCAACCAATACTGTCAGCTGATGGAAAGGTAAACAGACTACTGTAGCCAGTGGCAGTTAACAGCCATGCTGAGATTTAAACTCATCTTGATCATTATTCCAGGTCTCTATTATTAGTCCAGTAAGTGGCTCTCTAGCAGAGCAAGACTACACCTTCTTCTGGCAGGGCAGGGATCCTGAAGAACCAAGACAGCATGGAGTGGGCTTCGCCATCAGAAACTCCTTGCTCAGCATGATAGAGCCTCCCTCAAATGGCTCGGAACGCATACTGTCCATCCGACTGCTCACCACCTCTGGTCCAGTACACCTACTCAGCATCTATGCTCCAACACTCTGTTCCGCACCTGAAGCTAAAGACCAGTTCTATGAACAACTCCATAACATCATTAGCAGCATCCCCAACACCGAACACCTATTCCTGCTGGGAGACTTTAATGCCAGGGTTGGGGCCGACCATGACTCATGGCCCTCCTGCCTTGGGCGCTATGGCGTTGGAAGGATGAATGAGAACGGGCAGAGACTGCTTGAGTTGTGTACCTATCATAACCTCTGCATCACCAACTCGTTCTTTCACACTAAACCCTGTCACCAGGTTTCATGGAGGCACCCAAGATCACGTCGTTGGCACCAGCTAGACCTCATTGTCACAAGGCGAGCCGCCTTAAACAGTGTTCAAATCACACGCAGCTTCCACAGTGCGGACTGCGACACCGACCACTCCCTGGTGTGCAGCAAGGTTAGACTCAGACCAAAGAAGTTGCATCATTCCAAGCAGAAGGGCCACCCGCGCATCAACACGAGCAGAATTTCTCACCCACAGCTGTTACAAAAATTTCTAAATTCACTTGTAACAGCCCTTCAAAACACTACCACAGGGGATGCTGAGACCAAGTGGGCCCACATCAGAGACGCCATCTATGAGTCAGCTTTGACCACCTACGGCAAAAGTGCGAAGAGAAATGCAGACTGGTTTCAATCTCATAATGAAGAGCTGGAACCTGTCATAGCCGCTAAGCGCATTGCACTTTTGAACTACAAGAAAGCCCCCAGCGATTTAACATCCGCAGCACTTAAAGCAGCCAGAAGTAATGCACAAAGAACAGCTAGGCGTTGCGCAAACGACTACTGGCAACACCTATGCAGTCATATTCAGCTGGCCTCAGACACCGGAAACATCAGAGGAATGTATGATGGCATGAAGAGAGCTCTTGGGCCAACCATCAAGAAGATCACCCCCCTCAAATCTAAATCGGGGGACATAATCACTGACCAACGCAAACAGATGGACCGCTGGGTTGAGCACTACCTAGAACTGTACTCCAGGGAGAATGCTGTCACTGAGACTGCCCTCAATGCAGCCCAGCCTCTACCAGTCATGGATGAGCTGGACATACAGCCAACCAAATCGGAACTCAGTGATGCCATTGATTCCCTAGCCAGCGGAAAAGCCCCTGGGAAGGACAGCATTACCCCTGAAATAATCAAGAGCGCCAAGCCTGCTATACTCTCAGCACTACATGAACTGCTATGCCTGTGCTGGGACGAGGGAGCAGTACCCCAGGACATGCGCGATGCCAACATCATCACCCTCTATAAAAACAAAGGTGACCGCGGTGACTGCAACAACTACCGTGGAATCTCCCTGCTCAGCATAGTGGGGAAAGTCTTTGCTCGAGTCGCTCTGAACAGGCTCCAGAAGCTGGCCGAGCACGTCTACCCTGAGGCACAGTGTGGCTTTCGTGCAGAGAGATCGACTATTGACATGCTGTTCTCCCTTCGTCAGATACAGGAGAAATGCCGTGAACAACAGATGCCCCTCTACATTGCTTTCATTGATCTCACCAAAGCCTTTGACCTCGTCAGCAGACGTGGTCTCTTCAGACTACTAGAAAAGATCGGATGTCCACCAAAGCTACTAAGTATCATCACCTCATTCCATGACAATATGAAAGGCACAATTCAACATGGTGGCTCCTCATCAGAGCCCTTTCCTATCCTGAGTGGTGTGAAACAGGGCTGTGTTCTCGCACCCACACTTTTTGGGATTTTCTTCTCCCTGCTGCTTTCACATGCGTTCAAATCCTCTGAAGAAGGAATTTTCCTCCACACAAGATCAGGGGGCAGGTTGTTCAACCTTGCCCGTCTAAGAGCGAAGTCCAAAGCACGGAAAGTCCTCATCAGAGAACTCCTCTTTGCTGACGATGCTGCTTTAACATCTCACACTGAAGAATGCCTGCAGAGTCTCATCGACAGGTTTGCGTCTGCCTGCAATGAATTTGGCCTAACCATCAGCCTCAAGAAAACGAACATCATGGGGCAGGATGTCAGAAATGCTCCATCCATCAATATTGGCGACCACGCTCTGGAAGTGGTTCAAGAGTTCACCTACCTAGGCTCAACTATCACCAGTAACCTGTCTCTAGATGCAGAAATCAACAAGCGCATGGGTAAGGCTTCCACTGCTATGTTCAGACTGGCCGAGAGAGTGTGGGAAAATGGCGCACTGACACGGAACACAAAAGTCCGAGTGTATCAGGCCTGTGTCCTCAGTACCTTGCTCTACGGCAGCGAGGCCTGGACAACGTATGCCAGCCAAGAGCGACGTCTCAATTCATTCCATCTTCGCTGCCTTCGGAGAATACTTGGCATCAGGTGGCAGGACTATATCTCCAACACAGAAGTCCTTGAAGCGGCCAACATCCCCAGCTTATACACACTACTGAGTCAGCGGCGCTTGAGATGGCTTGGCCATGTGAGCCGCATGGAAGATGGCAGGATCCCCAAAGACACATTGTACAGCGAGCTCGCCACTGGTATCAGACCCACCGGCCGTCCATGTCTCCGTTATAAAGACGTCTGCAAACGCGACATGAAATCGTGTGACATTGATCACAAGTCGTGGGAGTCAGTTGCCAGCATTCGCCAGAGCTGGCGGGCAGCCATAAAGACAGGGCTAAATTGTGGCGAGTCGAAGAGACTTAGTAGTTGGCAGGAAAAAAGACAGAGGCGCAAGGGGAGAGCCAACTGTGCAACAGCCCCGACAAACAAATTTCTCTGCAGCACCTGTGGAAGAGCCTGTCACTCCAGAATTGGCCTTTATAGCCACTCCAGGCGCTGCTTCACAAACCACTGACCACCTCCAGGCGCGTATCCATTGTCTCTCGAGATAAGGAGGCCCAAAAGAAAAGATAACCACTATGCCAGTGTACCCATAGAACAGAACAAAAAAGGTCAAGATACTAAAGAACTAGTTTGATAAAACTCAAATGCTAATTTGAGCTTTGCCAAAATTAACAAGTGATACCATTTACTATATGGCTGAATCTTAAAATTCCCAGGAAGTATAATTAGCAGATTCAAAAAGGAGAATTTTACCTTCCGGGAGCGGAGAGCAGAGGAGCTCTTCCAGCGCGTCGGAGTTTTGAAAAAAAAGCCAACAGTGACGTCACAGAAGAGCTGCAAGGTGATTGGTTGGTGAGTAGCAGCTGTTAGTGCATTTAAATATCAAAAAATAAGAGGAAAGTTCTTTTTGTTGAAAAAACCTCTGGTGATAAGGTGAGTACTACTAAAGTGTTTTTTTTTAAGGACTTTAGATTGGAGTGGGTAGAATAAGGCCCCTAGTGTAATTAGTATTTTTAAATTAAGGGAGTAACTAATTAACCTAAGGGTAAGTCATGGCAGGAGAGCTCAGCCCCGTGATATGCTCCTTCTGTGCTATGTGGGAAATCAGGGACGCTTCCAGCGACCGTGTGTGCAGGAGATGTATCCATCTGCAGCTACTGGCTACCCACATTACGGAGCTGGAGCTGCAGGTGGATTCACTGTGGAGCATCCACGATGCTGAGGACGTCCTGGATAGCACGTTTAGTGAGGTGGCTGCACAGGCAGATAAGAGATGGGTGACCACCAGACGGAGCAGTAGGTGCAGGCAGGTAGTGCAGGAGTCCCCAGTGGCCATCCCCCTCTCAAACAGATATACCACTTTGGATACTGTTGGGTTGGGGGGGGAGGGGGATGACCTCCCAGGGGAAAGCAGCAACAGCCAAGTTCGTGGCGCCACGGAGGGCTCTGCTGCACAGCAGGGGAGGTAAAGGGGTGGAAGTGATAGGGGATTCTATCCTAAGGGGTGCAGAAAGGAGTTTCTGTGGCCGCAAACGAGACTCCAGTATGGTATGTTGCCTCCCTGGTGCTAGGGTCAAGGATGTCTGAGGGGCTACAGGACATTCTGAAAGGGGAGGGTGAGTAGCCAGAGGTCGTGGTCCATATTGGTACTAACGACATAGGCAGGAAGAGAGATGAGGTCCTGCAAAGTGAATATAGGGAGTTAGGCAGAAGGTTAAAAAGCAGGACCGCTAGGGTTGTAATCTTAGGATTACTCCCTGTGCCACGTGCTGGTGAGGGTAGGAATAGGAGGAGAAGGCAAATTAATATGTGGCTGAAGAGCTGGTGTAGGCGGGAGGATTTCAGCTACTTGGATCATTGGGACCTCTTCTGGTGCAGAGCTGACCTGTACAAGAAGGACGGGTTGCAATTGAACTGGAAGGGGACCAATTTTCTTGCGGGGAGGTTTGCTAGTACTACTCGTGAGGGTTTAAACTAGTCTTCCAGGGGGGTGGGACACAAAGTAGCAGACTCTCCAATGAGATAGTTGAGGCAAATGTAGAGGTTAAAGCAAGCAATTCCAGTAGGTGGGCAGGACAGGGAGCGTGGAAGGTCTGGTCGGCTAAACTGCATTTACTTTAATGCAAGAAGCCTTACAGGTAAGGCAGATGAACTGAGCATGGATCGGTACATGGAATTGTGATATTATAGCTATTACGGAAACGTGGTTGAGGGATGGGCAGGACTGGCAGCTCAATGTTCCGGGTTACCGATGCTTCTGGCGTGACAGAGATGGAGGGAAGAGAGGAGGGGGAGTTGCACTATTGATTAGGGAGGACATCACGGCAGTACTTATCCCGGGGAGGAATGTCCAGCGAGGCCATATGGGTAGAACTTAGAAATAAGAAAGGGGTGTTCACTTTGATGGGATTATACTATAGGCCCCCTAATAGTCAGAGGGAAGTGGAGGAGCATATATGTAGGGAAATCACAGATAGGTGCAGGGATTATAGGGTTGTAATAGTAGGTGATTGGGACTGCCTTAGTGCTCAGGGATCAGATGGGGAAGAATTTGTTAAGTGTGTCCAGGATAGTTTTCTGAAGCAGTATGTGGAGAAGAGACAGCCCTGGTAATTATAGACCTGTGAGCCTTACTTCGGTTGTGGGTAAAATGTTGGAAAAGGTTATAAGAGACAGGATTTATAATCATCTTGAAAAGAATAAGTTCATTAGCGATAGTCAGCACGGTTTTGTGAAGGGTAGGTCGTGCCTCACAAACCTTAGAGTTTTTTGAGAAGGTGACCAAACAGGTGGATGAGGGTAAAGCAGTGGATGTGGTGTATATGGATTTCAGTAAGGCGTTTGATAAGGTTCCCCACGGTAGGCTATTGCAGAAAATCCGGAAGTATGGGGTTGAAGGTGATTTAGAGCTTTGGATCAGAAATTGGCTAGCTGAAAGAAGACAGAGGGTGGTGGTTGATGGCAAATGTTCATCCTGGAGTTTAGTTACTAGTGGTGTACCGCAAGGATCTGTTTTGGGGCCACTGCTGTTTGTCATTTTTATAAATGACCTGGAAGAGGGTGTAGAAGGGTGGGTTAGTAAATTTGCGGATGACACTAAGGTCGGTGGAGTTGTGGATAGTGCCGAAGGATGTTGTAGGGTACAGAGGGACATAGATAGGCTGCAGAGCTGGGCTGAGAGATGGCAAATGGAGTTTAATGCGGAAAAGTGTGAGGTGATTCACTTTGGAAGGAGTAACAGGAATGCAGAGTACTGGGCTAATGGGAAGATTCTTGGTAGTGTAGATGAGCAGAGAGATCCTGGTGTCCAGGTACATAACCTGGGTAGCAACTTTCAGGGATTTAATAGGGCTGTTAAGAAGGCATATGGTGTGTTAGCTTTTATTAGTAGGGGGATCGAGTTTCGGAGCCACGAGGTCATGCTGCAGTTGTACAAAACTCTGGTGAGACCGCACCTGGAGTATTGCGTGCAGTTCTGGTCACCGCATTATAGGAAGGATGTGGAAGCTTTGGAAAGGGTGCAGAGGAGATTTACTAGGATGTTGCCTGGTATGGAGGGAAGGTCTTACGAGGAAAGGCTGAGGGACTTGAGGTTGTTTTCGTTGGAGAGAATGAGGAGGAGAGGTGACTTAATGGAGACATATAAGATAATCAGAGGGTTAGATAGAGTGGATAGTGATGGCAAACACGAGGGGACATAGCTTTAAGTTGAGGGGTGATAGATATAGGACAGATGTCAGAGGTAGTTTCTTTACTCAGAGAGTAGTAGGGGCGTGGAACGCCCTGCCTGCAACAGTAGTAGTCGCACCAACTTTAAGGGCATTTAAGTGGTCATTGGATAGACATATGGATGAAAATGGAATAGTGTAGGTCAGATGGTTTCACAGGTTGGCGCAACATCGAGAGCCTGTACTGCGCTGTAATGTTCTAATTCTAAAAGTGGATGGCCCTACTAGAGAAGGGGCTACACTCAACCTCCTCTTAGGAAATGAGGCTGGGCAGGTGGTTGATGGGTCAGTGGGGGAGCACTTTGGGACCAGTGACCATAACTCTATTAGCTTCAAGGTAGTTATGGAAAAGGATAGGACTGGTCCTCAGGTTGAAGTCCTAAATTGGGGGAAGGCTAATTTCGATGGCATCAGACAGGAACTCAAAAGTTGAATGGGAGAGGCTGTTTACAGGTAAAGGGACGTCTGGCAAGTGGGAGGCTTTTAAAAGTGAGATAGGATGAGTTCAGGGTCGGCATGTTTCTGTTAGATGGAAGGGCAAGGCTGGCAAGTTTAGGGAACCTTGGTTGACAAGGGATAGAGAGTCTGGTCAGGACAAAGGAGACATATGTCAAGTATAGGCAGCTGGGATCAAGCGAGACCCTCGAGGAGTACAGGGGATGTAGGACTACATTTAACGAAATTAGGAGGGCGAAAATGGGCCATGAGATTTCCCTGGCAGATAAGATAAAGGAGAATCCTAAAAGATTCTATAAGTATATTAAGAGTAAAAGGGTAGCTAAGCAGAGAGTAGGTCCCCTTAAGGATTAGTGTGGTAATCTATGTGTGGAGCCACAGGAAAAGGGCGATGTCTTAAGTGAATACTTCTCGTCTGTATTTACCATGAAGGAGGTCATGGAAGCTAGTGAGTTCAAGGGAGGGACCAGCGATATCCTGGGGCATATCAACATTACAAAGGGGGAGGTGTTGGAGGTTTTGAAGTGCATTAAGGTGGATAAATCCCCAGGGCCTGACTAGGTGTATCCTAGGATGCTATGGGAAACAAGGGAGGAGATTGCTGGGGCCCTGGCAGAGATTTTTGTATCATCGTTAGCCACGGGTGAGGTACCAGAAGACTGGAGGATAGCTAATGTTGTGCCTTTATTTAAGAAGGGCAGCAGGGATAAGCCAGGGAACTACAGGCCGGTGAGCCTTACATCAGCGGTGGGAAAGTTATTGGAAGGGATTCTGAGAGACAGGATTTATATGCATTTGGAAAGGCATGGTCTGATTAGGGATAGTCAGCATGGCTTTGTGCGTGGGAAATCATGTCTCTCGAATTTGATTGAGTTTTTTGAGGTGGTGACCAAGACGATTGACGAGGGTAGGGCGATGGACGTTGTCTACATGGACTTTAGCAAGGCCTTTGACAAGGTCCCGCAAGGTAGATTGGTCCAGAAGGTTCGAACACATGGGATCCAAGGTGAGCTAGCAAATTGGATACAAAATTGGCTTGGTGATAGGAGGTAGAGGGTGGTAGAGGAGGGTTGTTTTTCAGGTTGGAGGCCAGTGACCAGTGCTGGGTCCTCTGTTCGTCATATATATTAATGACTTGGATGTGAATGTAGGGGGCATAATTAGTAAGTTTGCAGATGACACCAAAATTGGTGGTATAGTGGACAGTGAAGAAGGTTGTCTAAGGTTACAACAGGATATAGATAAACTGGGAAAGTGGGCGAGGGATTGGCAAATGGAATTTAACGCAAACAAGTGCGAAGTGATGCATTTTGGAAAGTTAAATCAGGGCAGGACATATACAGTGAATGGCAGGGCCCTGGGGACTGTTGTGGTGAAGAAGGCGTATGGCATGCTTGCCTTCATCGGCCGAGGCACTGAGTACAAGAGTTGGGACGTCATGTTACAGTTGTACATGACGTTGGTTAGGCCGCACTTGGAGTACTGTGCGCAGTTCTGGTCGCCGCACAACAGGAAAGATGTGATTAAGCTAGAGAGGGTGCAGAAAAGATTCACAAGGATGTTGCCTGGTTTGGAGGGCTTGAGTTATAAAGAGAGATTGGATAGGCTGGGTCTGTTTTCCCTGGAGCGAAGGAGGCTAAGAGGGGACATGATAGAGGTATATAAAATTATGAGAGGCGTAGATAGCCAGAGTCTGTTTCCCATGGTAGGGGTGACTAAAACTAGAGGGCACAGATTTAAGGTGAGAGGGAGGAGGTTTAAAGGGGATCAAAGGGGTAAATTTTTCACACAAAGAATAGTGGGCATCTGGAATGAGCTGCCAGAGGAGGTGGTGGAGGCAGGAACAGTACCAACATTTAAGAGGCATCTGGACAGGTACTTGAATGAGCAAGACATAGAAGGATATGGAATTAATGCAGGCAGGTGGGATTAGTTTTGATAGGCATTATGGTCGGCATGGAAACGGTGGGCCAAAGGGCCTGTTTCTATGCTGTCCGACTCTATGACTCTATAAATTAAATACTACCATCACTTCAACCAAGCTTTTAGTCATCCATAATAAAAAAAAAAAAATACGCAGCAGGTCTGGCAGCATCTGTGGAGGGACAAGCAGAGTTAAATGTTTCAGGTCTGTGACCTTTCTTCACAGCGTCTTTGAAGTCCAGTCTTGGATGCACAGAAATTTCCTCCAGTTAAACAAGGGGAAGACTGAAGAACTTATCTTTACTTACCAAACAGTTACCCACCACCCTGACTTGGAACTATATCACCATTCCTTCATTGACATAAGTCAAAACCATGACACTCCCTACCCAACAGCACTAAAAAGTACCTTCAACACATGGACTGCCGGAAGGTGGTTCACCACTACCTTCAAGGCCAACTGGAGAATAAATGCTGGCATTGTCAGCAATGCCCACATTCAATGAATAAATACCCTGCCCACTGATCCATCCTTTCCAGACTAATGTTCACAATCTTGGGATCAGGTGCTGTTACTGACCCAGTATTTTCTTCATAAAGATTGTCTACTTCCACCTCCAACATTGCCTGCCTTCATCCCATACTTTTATCATCTCCAGACTCAACTATTCCAATATTCTCCTGGCCAGCCTCCCATGGTCTCAGTCAGTTCATCCAAAACTATCTTGTACAACTATCACCCCTATCCTTGCTGACCTTCATTAGCCACCAATTCCCCCAAAAGCTCCAATTTAAATTCCTTATCCTTACGTTTAAATTCTTTCGTAGCCTCTCCCATCCAAACTCTATCCTCCTCCAGGTCCACAACTCCCCTATCCTCCAACCCCCACGACTGACTTCTTGCATATGCCATCAACTGCTTGCACCCCCCACTTTGGGATTTCCCCACCCCAAGACCTTTTTAAAAAAAAACTTACCAAGCTTCTGGTCTCTGAAGCACCTTGGATATTTTTCCATGTTAAAGGCATTATATAAATGCAAGTCGTTGTTTCCTTTAAACATCAACTCTGGTAGTGCATTCCACACTTGTGTAATGTTTTGGAGAAAAATCCATCCTTCTCACATTTAATCTTCTATCCATGTCTCTACATTAAAAAAAAGTGGAAAAATACTGACCTATCTCTAGAATTTTAATCTAGTGGTGGGCTATTTGGGATTTTCCCCAACCCTTTCCCGCAGGCTTCAGTGCATTGGGAATGTGGGTTTGCATGCTACCGTATTAACACAAGGCTGAGATCACTAACTCAGAATAGAAATGCTGTGTTGGTATGTTATTTGCAATGACAAATAGTTTGTTTCTAATCCTATTTCATACGGTATCCTGGTATAAATGTGTGTAGACTCAATAGTTTAAGTTCAGTTATAAACTTGTTTGTATGGGAGGTATTGCTGAGCAACAAATTAAGACCTGGAAGGATGTCAGACAATGACTGCTGCCAAAAAAACTATTCATAACACTAATTTAAAATCTTTGGCTCTTTAAAGGAAGGATCCTGACTCGATGGTCTTGTCAGTTGGAAATCAGTGATTATAATGCTTACAACTGAAGTGTTTTAATGTTTCCCAATTTAAACTTGGCCCTTTTCAATATAAGGCATTTGGCAATAAAGAATTTAGGGTAACTTTCTGATGACAAGACAGATTAATAAAGACAATAAAGAAATAAGAAATTTACAAATGGATATGGATAGGTGAGGTGAATGGGCCAAAATTTGGCAGATGGAGTTTAATGTGGATAAGCGTGAGGTTATCCATTTTGGTCGGAAGAATAGAAAGGCAAATTATCTAAATGGAGAGAAACTTCAGGGTGCTTCGGTGCAGAGGGATCTGGGTTTCCTCATGCAAGAATCGCTGAAAATTAGTATGCAGGTACAGCAGGTAATAACGAAAGCAAATGGAATTTTGGCATTTATTGTTAAAGGAATAGAGTATAAAAGCAGGGAAGCGTTGCTGCAACTGTACAAGGCATTAGTGAGACCGCACCTGGAGTATTGCGTGCAGTTTTGGTCCCCTTACTTGAGGAGGGATGTAGTTGCATTGGAGGCAGTTCAGAGGAGGTTCACTAGATTGATTCCAGGGATGAGGGGTTTGTCTTATGAAGAGAGATTGAGCAGTTTAGGCCTTTACTCTCTAGAGTTTAGTAGAATGAAAGGAGATCTAATTGAGGTATATAAGATGATTAAGGGGATTGACAAAGTAGATGTAGAGAGGATGTTTCCTCTTGTGGGGAAATCTAGAACAAGGAGGTCATAGTTTTAGGATAAGGGGTAGCAGATTTAAAACAGATATGAGGAGAAATTACTTCTCTCAAAGGGTTGCGAGTCTGTGGATTCACTACCCCAGAGTGCGGTGGATGTCAGGACTTTGAGTAAATTTGAGGAGATAGACAGATTTTTAATTAGTAAAGGTTTGAAGGGTTATGGAGAATGGGCAGGAAACTGGAGTTGAGGCAGAGTTGAGATCAGCTATGATCGTATTGAATGGCAGAGCAGGCTCGAAGGGTTGAATTGCCTACTACTCCTCCTCGTTCTTATTAAATGCTAGGAACTGAAAATTAGTGCCACCTACAAGTTCTCCTCCAAGCCACACACCACCCTGACTTGGAAACTATAGTACTGTTCCTTTACTGTTGCTGGGTTAAAAAAACTTGGAATTCCCTTCCTGACACTACTGTGGGTGTACCTATACATGGACTGCAGTGGTGCAAGGCAGTGGTTCACTTTCACCTTCTCAAGGGCAATTAGGATGCGCAACAAATGGTGGCCCTGCCAACAATGCTCGCATCCCATGAACAAAGAAAAAAACACTGCAGAAATATTTAAGTATAAAAATGTGTACTCTTCTCCTCTGATCTTCAGTCAAGAAAATAGTGGAAGGATACTTGTATCTAATCTAGAAGCCATTTACAGGTAATGGATGAAGAATCTAAGTGGACTTAATCCAGCAACAATGAAGCCACTCCTAAATGCTATTAATATCCTGTTTATAAACAATTTTGGTGCAGATCTTAAAGTTACTCCACGTTGCCTAGATTCCATCAACTTTCTGAACAGGAATGAAATTGACAAGACTTTTTTTTTTGAGTAATTAAAATGAGCTCTTGGTCTACTAGGCTGCCTTTTATTGCAGTAGTTATTTGACTACCTGTATGACAGTAAAGCTTGTATTACTATAATATACTGGTTGGGGTTGTGGATTAAAGCCTTGAAATGGTTGAGATGTTTCTGTAATATCACTACCTGGTGGATTTTGGTTATATAAGGCCTTGGGAGCGACCCCCATGGGTCTATGTTTAATAATCATGAATTGTTTCCTCTTTATCAGAAGCTAGCCTAGTTTTGTATTAAGGAAATAAAATGTACTTGAAAAGAGTTTTTTGAAAGCAGCAACTTCTGCTGGGTTAAATTTCCATAGTGCTAGCCACCTTCACATTCCTGGTCATTCTTCATATGACTTTGGACTCTAGATATCTAATGCTAACCAAACATTTGCGGCCAATCATTTTCAGATAGGGATGAAAGGGTGAGAACCCTTGGGGGCAGTGGGGAAAATCTATTTCAGTACTTTTACATGATGATTGATTAGCGGAACTTTATCAATAAATAAATGAACAAGACATATGCAAGACAGCAACTGGAAATATTGCATTGACAGGACCATATCTATGCATAGCTGGATCTGGTGAAAAGGAGACCGCTTGTAACTATGTAATCTGAAGTCTTAGGTTAGAAGCGCTGGAGCAAGCACAAGAATGTGCAAGTGTATGCTTGCCTACAGCTCCTTGTCTAGTAGGATTCAGTGATGTTTGAAAATACCTCATCCCACAATGTGTGATTGAGATAATCAAATTTTTTTCTTAGTGCCCATCCTTTGACCCCCCTCTACAGCAGCTTTCTTACCTCATTCCTTTTTCACCAATTGTCATGTAGGTGGAAAAGTGGTCACAGGAAGCTATGGGTCTGTGGGATTGCTTATGCTTGAACTTGGGAGTCCAGTAGGGCTCTGGGGGAAACTTAGAAGTGCCATGATGCAAATACCTACTAAAGCTGCCTGGCTGGGACAGGCTACTAACAAAGGATTAAATCCAAGACTTGTCCATGTGGTTCAATTTCATTTCAGTTCACTGACCTACCAAATCATGGAAGAGTCCAAATAAAAACTGTATCAGATGGAACTTATGAAAATAATCCAGAACACAACATAGTAGATGGCTGGCTAGTGAGTTAGAAGTGTGATTTTGAAGATATAAAAGACATAGACAACAGAAGCATTTGAGTAGCTTATGAATGCAAGAACCAGGAGATGAAATTACTTCAGTTCACTGCCCAAGAGCTTAATCGAAGATACATAACACTTTATTTCCTTTTAATTTAGAAAGATGAGGTGTAAACAGAAAAGGTGTGGTTTGAGCAAGAGCTAAAGTTTTGTGCCATTACATACAGTCCAAATATTACAAGTTTGGGTTTTGCTGGAAAGAGGTGGTGACAAAATGTATTGATACAAATAGATACTGATGCAGTTTGATTATTTCACTCATGAGGAAGACCATTCACAATGCTTAGTCACTAAAATGTCTTCATTGGATATTCTGCATTTAGAATGTTTGCTAATAGCAGAATTTTTCATCCCATTTATGGGCTAGGTACAGATACAAGTCCTTGTTGGCATGAACCAATGTGGGGCTGACAATAACGGTGGTGGAGAAGGAGCAGGGTCGCAGCAGTGTGTTTACTCTTAAGGTCAGGGCTCCACTTTGGCAGCAGCAATGCAAATCAAGAGGTGCAGCCCTGCCTGTAGAGAATATCTCCTGGCTGGGGATGGGTGCATAATTGGTACATTTTTAGCAAGATAATTGGAGCAGCTTAATGGAGTTTTATATACAAAACAGGTTGGGATGCATTAGCCCCTTAGAGAAAACAGCAACCCTGAAATTCCTGGGCCAGGAAGGGCTGAAGTTGGGATTTGCACCTCTGCAAGGCCAGAAATTTCCAATGTGGCTCATTTACGTTGGGATTCTCCTGGAGCATCAACACATTTGGGTTCAGAGATGGCTGAAGTGCCTACCCTTACAGTGACATGCAATTGATGGAGTTAGGACAGGACTTGTGCCTTTGTCAGCTGTTCCTGACAACCTGCATCAATGTTTTAGAAGGCACAGGTTGCCAGGACAGATTCATCAAGGGAGAAGTACTATGTTAAAAAGGGACACAGCTCATGGATTACTTGGGAGATGTTTGGAAATATCTAGGGGCTCACTGTAGTTACTGTCAGTTTTCACCCTTCTACACAGCAAGCTCCCCCCTATGGTCTGCATTGCCAAAATCAAGAGCATTCCATTTGAAGATAACTACTCAGCTAGAATCTAAGGGCTGCTCAATGAAACCTAGGAACAGGAAGAGGCCACTCAGCCTCTGGAACCTGTTCCACCATTCATTTAGATCATGGTTCATCTCCATCTCAAAACCATTTATCTTGGTTCCATAACCCTTAATAACCTTGCCTATCAAAAACCACACAGTTTTGAAATGTTCAACTAACCACCAGCTTCAATAGTGTTTTGGGGACAGAGTTTTAGAATTCCACTACATTTCACAGGATGTACTTCCCGACATCACCCCTGAAACTCTAAATTCAAGATTATGTCCCCTTGTTCTAGACTCATTCACTAGAGAAAATAGGTTTTTCTCTATCTACCCTGTCATATCCTCTTTTCTTAAACACTCAATTAGATCACCCTTTAGTCTTCACTGCTCAAGGAAATGCAACTTCAAATTGCAACCCTCCAAGGTCCACTATAATTCTGGTGGATCAGTGCTGCCAATGTGATCCCCACGGGAATCCCACTTAACATGACGTGTGTGCTGGAAGAAGACAAGTTAAAGTCGGAGCAGACTGTGGATGACCAGATTCATCAGGCAGAAGAGAGCCAGAGCATCCTGGCATTACCTATACAGCAGGATCTATAGACCTAGGCATACTTTGAAACCTTTCCCAGGGGCTCCATTTCAGGACCATTCATCCTTTAGAAAGCTTTGGAACCACTGTGTTTGCTGTTGTAGCCAGGTCTGCAATCACTGTCTACATCATGGATAGCTCTCACGAGGGAAGAGAGTAACTACAGCTCACAACATTCATGCCATAGGCTCATTCCAGGAAGCCACAGTCATTTGTCAGTTCAGCCAATTTTCTATAAAAAGGAAAGTCACATGCCTTCTTTGCCAGGGCAGTTTGTTATGATATTTCAGAGCTCTGAGACAGAGGGATCTGGGTGTCCTAGTGCATGAATCGCCAAAAAGTTAGTATGCAGGTTCAGCACGCAATTAGGAAAACTAATAGAATATCATTTACTGCGAGGGGAATTGAATGTAAAAGTAGGGAAGTTATGCTTCAGCTATACAGGGCATTGATCATAATCATAAGATCATAAGAACTAGGAGCAGGAGTAGGCCGTCCGGCCCCTCGAGCCTGCTCCGCCATTCAATAAGATCATGGCTGATCTTTTCGTGGACTCAGATCCACTTACCCGCACTCCCACCGTATCCCTTAATTCCTTTATTGTTGAAAAAGATATCTACCTTAGCTTTAAAGACGTTTACTGAAGAAGCGTCAACTACTTCACTGGGCAAGGAATTCCATAGATTAACAACCCTCTGGGTGAAGAAGTTCCTTCTTAATTCAGTCCTAAATCTGCTCCCTCTAATCTTGAGGCTATTCCCTTTTGTCCTAGCTTCACCTGCCAGTGGAAACATCCTCTCTACTTGTATCTTATCTATTCCCTTCATGATTTTATATGTTTCTATAAGATCCCCCCTCATTCTTCTGAACTCCAATGAATATAATCCCAATCTACTCAGTCTCTCCTCATAAGCCAACCCCCTAAACTCCGGAATCAACCTAGTGAACCTCCTCTGCACCCTCTCCAGTGCCAGTATATCCTTTCTCAAGTGAGACCAAAACTGCACACAGTACTCCAGATGCGGCCTCACCAGTACCTTATACAGCTGCAACATAACCTCTCTGCTTTTAAACTCAATCCCTTTAGCAATGAAGGACAACATTCCATTTGCCTTCCTAATTACTTGCTGTACCTGCAGACCAACCTTCTGCGTTTCATGCACAAGGACACCTAGGTCCCTCTGCATAGCAGCATGCTGCAACTTTTTACCATTCAAGTAATAATGTGACCACAGCTGGAGTACTGAGTACAGTATTGATCTTATTTAAAAGGAAGGATGTAAATGCGTTGGAGGCAGTTCAGAGAAGGTCTACTAGACTAGTACCTGGAATGGGCGGGCTGCCTTATGAGGAAAGATTGGACAGGATAGCCGTGTATCCGCTGGAATTTAGAAGAATAAGAGGTGACTTGATTGAGACATACAAGATCCTGAGGAGTCTTGACAGGGTGGATGTGGAAAGGATGTTTCCCCTTGTGGGAAAATCTAAAACTAGGTGGTCACTGTTTAAAAATAAGGGGTCACCCATTTAAGACCGAGATGAGGGGAAATTTTTTCTCAGAGGGTCGTGACTCTTTCGGATTCTGTTCCTCAAATGGCAGTGGAAGCAGAGTCTTTGAATATTTTTAAGGCAGAGGTAGATAGATAAGCAAGGGGGCGAAAGGTTATGGGGTAGGCGGGAATGTGGAGTAAATCATTTCAGCCATGAACTTATTGAATGGCGGAGCAAGCTCGAGGGGGCAGAGTAGCCTACTCCTGCTCCTAATTCGTACGTGCTCCCAAGCAAGTGACTGAAAGGGTCAAAGTTTTCAGGACTGCTGGATTGTTGGGACAATTCTTGATCACCACCAAGCATTTAAGTAGCACTTTTACTGTTATAATGTTCTACTACCATCCCCAAACACCCGCCGCCCCGAATTCGGCACAGAACCAGCCGATAATGGGATTATGGTACTAGCCACTTGTTAAAAATAAAACAATTCTCAGGTCATTGATGGCCTTTGTATTGGAGTTAAAGATAATAAAAAATAAAATAAAATGTAGGTTTATTAAAAGTGAAGCTTGTGTATGATGACCAGAATGTTAGGGGGACTGTTGCCTCGTTACTGGAACAATTTATTACGTGCACAGACTCCAGGTACCCAGCAGGATTCACAGCCTCCTGGAGGCAAAATTCCAGATTCAGATTGCAGAGCTTCACTAAACATACTGAAGATCTTATTCTAGATTCAAATGCTTACTGGGCCATTGGTGCGGTTCTCAGTGGATAATTCATGACTACGGAATGCCAAAATGTAGCACACACATTGATTATCAGAAAACTGCCTTTTGTAAGGTGAGAAAAATGGATCTATAAACCAAAGAGAAATCCATGTAAATGTGAACATATGCCATTCTTTATCACACAAAGTTATTACTTTTCAAGCAGGCAAAATGAAAGCAGAAAAGAGCACAGCATACTGATGCTCTCAGACTTAAATCATGTCATTTTATCTAAACAATTCTTTCACCCTCTGTCAATCAATCATTCTCCACACCCACTCCACTCCCAGCTTGAAGGTTCCCTTTTTTTTTAAAAAATGGGATGTGGGTGTCACTGGCTAGGCCAGCATTTATTGCCCATCCTTAATTGCCCTTGAACTGACTGGCTTGCTAGGCAATTTCAGAGGGCATTTTAAGAGTCAACCACATTGCTGTGGGTCTGGAATCACGTGTATGCAAAACCAGGTAAGGACAACAGATTTCCTTCCTTAAAGGACCACTTGGTGTGGCATTAAGTGCAGTTTCAGATTCCACTTTATTCTCCCACATTTTTCAATGAGCAATTTAATTTCTCTCCATTAAAAACCTCCGAACTACTGAAAATCAGTACACTTTTGTTCATGTCAATTCAATACTTTGTTGTTATGTTAATAATGAGGTGTGACACAGTGGTTAGCACTGCAGCCTCACAGCTCTAGCGACCCAGGTTCAGTTCTGGGTTCTCCGTGTGACCGCGTGGGGTTCCACCGGGTACTCCGGTTTCCTTCCACAGCCAAAGACTTGCAGGCTGATAGGTAAATTGGCCATTGCAAATTGCCCCTAGTGTAGGTAGGTGGTAGGAGAATTGAGGGAAGGTGGGAATGTGGTAGGGAATATGGGATTAAATGTAGGATTAGTATAAATGGGTGGTTGTTGGTTGGCACAGACTCGGTGGGCCAAAGGGCCTGTTTCAGTGCTGTATCTCTCTATGATATTAACATGATTAATCCAACATATAGTACCACCTTATTATCTCCCCCTATTCTTCTGGTACCTTCACCTTTGTGCACTTCACCTTGTTGCATCCCTCTTGCCTTTAAAATATTGTCATTTACTGACTCCCAAACTTCCCATTTTGGCCTCTCCTTTAATTTCACTCCTAAACCTCCTCCCTCCATATAAACTGTTCTGCCCATATACACAGCAACACCCTCGCACCCACCATCTCACAGGGTCTCTGACAGCCAAGGCCATATCTGACCGCTTCTTGTATCCTACAACACAAGCATTTCCAATTGCCTTCAGACCCCACTTCCTTCCTTCCTCAAAAAAAAAGGAAACTTTCCTAAGCCACTCATACCAGTGCTTTCAAATTACCAACTGCCTAGCCTTTGTCCCTCTATTCCAAGATACTTCAGTAGCTATCAATCTGTTCAAACACTCGATCACCTGGCGCCCTTGTCCCAAAACCTTCATTCTCTTCCACCTCATTCATCTTCTGATTCCCATCTTGAAAAGTCATTTGGTAGTACAGAACTTGAGTATTGCTGAAAATAGACATTTTGTTGAAACTTTTCATCTAGCACTCATCAGGACAATTCATAATACCAATATAAAGGAAAGCAACAAATTTATTAGTATAAGAAGAGAGTGCTGATTGGTCAGCAAGCAAACTCTGATTGGTAGAGGCATTGCCATGGAGAATGCACCAGTTTATGGCGACTGACAATTAACTGCTAAGCTTTGTTTCAAATTTAAACCAGGCAACTTGACTCCAATTAGTCAAGGCATTGCCCTGAGGGGAAAAAAAAGCAAATGGCTGTCACTTATTTTGTTTAGCTGAAACAGGCGCAATGTGTGTACATGTGCTTTGTCTGCAAAGAACAGGGCCCTGTGTATTCATATATGTAACTTCCAGTATGCGCAAATGCACCACACTGCAAGCCAGACTGAATCTTAAATTGGTTGTCAGCGTAATTCCTAGCACACAGGATTATTTCGCAAATGTTGTCCAATCGCAGAATCACATTTAATGTTGGATACTCTGTTTTGAGTTTTGCAAGCACGGGCTGGTTGGGTACGGCCTGTAGCTTGCCCGTTGCGAACAGCGGAAGGGACGTTTGATATGATCCGCCAGTTTTGGGGATATACGGCCCATATAGCTAGCATCACACTGGCATTGAAATTCATACATCATATTACTCATTTGTGTTCTGCCTATCATGTCTTTTTGGCTTGATGGCAGCATCCTGTCATTGGCAAATGCCACCGGTGTTGCTATTGCATAGTAGCAGTGTGGAACAGCTAGCTTCACCTGTTGCTCAAATTTTTGGGATACATTATCCTTCCAGGGCAATCGGAGGTGGTAGACTGGGCACTTTTGAGGGCCGAAAATGACGGCCTTAGACACAGTTTGCGCTATATACAGCGAGAAATAATCTGATTAAGCTAGCCATTGTCACGCAGGATGCCATATTTCAGCATCAAGCTGGCATGGTGGGCAAATGGCTCAGGCCCTATTTACGAGGTTGCCAATAAGGCCAATCTTATAGCATATGTAACTGCAAGAATCCAAACGTGTGTTTTAACCAGTGAAGGTAGGCCTGCAGTAGACTGTGGTAGAGAACCCCTTGGCAGATTTCTCAACTAGTACATCAAGAAAAGGGAGCTCATTTGACTGCTCCATTTCAAAGGTAAATTTGAGCGCAGGATGGAGCCCATTAAGACCTGTAAGGAAATTATTATATGCAGCTGCGGATTCAAATATAGCAAACATATCATCTACATATCAGAACTATGCAAGAGGTAGGAAGTTAGGTGTCATTCCCTCAAAGATACGTTTCCTGTAGAACCCAACAAAGATGTTTGTGGGAGCTGGGCCTAGGGGGGATCCCATGGCAACAACATATATTTGGGCATACATGGTGTCATTAAAACTGAACTCATTTGCGAAAACCATACAGGACTTGCATATCGATAGCAATGCTGTGTCCATGTGCTCATTTGACATTGCTAGTCTATTCACCAATGTCATTGGGAAAAACTTTTTATGCACAGAGTGATTAGGATCTGGAATGCACTGCCTGAGAGTGTGGTGGAGACAGATTCAATCATGTCTTTCAAAAGGAAACTGGTTAATCGTCTGAAGAGAAGATTTGCAGGGCTACAGGGAAAGGCAGGAGTGGGACAAACTGAGTTGCTCTTGCAGAGAGCCAGCAGGGATAAGACAGGCTGAACGGCCTCCTTTTATGATTCAAAGTACAATTTGACTTTTTAATCTTGTTAATAGCACAGGAAAGAATACAAACAGGAATAAAAACAAGAAATGCTGGAACCACTCAGCAGCTCTGGCAGCATCTGTGAAAAGAGAAGCAGAGTTAACGTTTCGGGTCAGTGACCCTTCTTCGGAGAAGGGTCACTGACCCGAAACGTTAACTCTGCTTCTCTTTTCACAGATGCTGCCAGACCTGCCGAGTCCAGACCTGCTGAGTGGTTCCAGCATTTCTTGTTTTTATTTCAGATTTCCAGCATCCGCAGTATTTTGCTTTTAATACAAACAGGAAACCTTGATGGCCTGGGATCGCCAACATGTCTGAAAGTATTGCAAAATATTTTTTACTTATTACAACAAGGAATCCATTCCATATTGTATGCCGAGTCCAATTTAAATCAATACTTTTACTTCACCCAAAGACTACACTTTGTCTCAACTGCATGTGGAATGCCATAGAAGATCAACTATACTAATATGCAAGTTATCAAAACAACAGTAAGCCAAAATACCATGGCCACATGCAATACGTAAATTTACTATGCCTTTTTGGTAAAGGCTTCATTTCTGAAATAGTATATTAGTTCTTAGCTACTGAGAATGAGTGAAAAATATGGTCTTTGGTAATTTTTACCCTGGAAACAGATTCCAGAGAGATGGCTGATCTGCTGAGCTCCCAAATAAAGAATACTGCAACTTCTAAATGGCACAGCTGCAACAATCCACTCACATCCCAACAGATCCAAAGCCAATTTAAACCCCAATCTGATATGTCCATAAGCCTAATATGCAATAACTGCAGAACCAAAAAAAAGACAATTAGAGATTAGAACTTTTATGTTGAATTGTATGACAGTCACTGCAAAAGCTTTGCGCCAGTGTTTCTTCTAATCCAAATATGAGGATCTTGTACATTGTACAAGAATAGGCCACAAGAAAGCGCTTAACCTTTTGGGAAGGCAATTAAAAATGCAACACAATAGGGCACACAAAAGTAGACTTGCATCTTATCAGAAAAAAAATTTTGTTCATTCTGGCAATGTCTGTAAAATTACAGTTGCAATATTGTTACTTGTTGGATTTTCAACCTAAATAATGTGGCTGTATATTTCTATTAAGGAGCAGGTTTTAACTGCACCACTAACCTAGGTTTAAATAACTAAAGCAGTACACAAAATTAAAGAATGGGCTTTTAGTTGACTTGGTGCTCATTTGCCTCCTGTGCAGGTTATGCCTCAAATTAAGATGTTTAGTTTATTCAGTACACTAATTCGACAAAGACATTCAAACCAAAATCAGAGGTGCCAAAGAAACCGATTTCCACACCTTCTGGGCCCAGAGTTGTGATTTATTACAGGATGCCTTCCAACAGTATTCAACAGAATGTGCAGATCAGGAGTAAAATTAGATTTGCTTCAACTAGCTAAGCCTCAAACGTGCACAGATTCATGACATTTCTCAGATAACAGCAGCAAACATATTATGGTACTGTTACAGCCACGTGGTGTGACATAAGTGGTTCCCACTGTTCAACTTTCCACCTGACCGCAAGTATAATTTGTATTAAGAGTTTAGCTCCTTAATGTTTTATTTTTCAAATAAACTGACAGCAACAGGTTTTCTTGTAGGTTTTATGAACAGAAAGTCAGTTGTTTATTGATCAATACGCCTTACCCTGAAATTAACTGACACACAAACAGAACAGATAGAGAAGGAAAAGAGGAAGGTGGTTTTTAGTGGTGGGGGTGTGGGGGGCAGGGAAAGGAAGGTTATGATAAACATGTCAAATTCTCTTGAGCCTCGAGTTCGAGATGGTTGTAGGCCTGATATTATAGATTTCTCCCTTCATTGAAGGTTCCATTGAAGATGGTGGGTCACTTCCAGCTCTCTGCTGTATAATGTAAACGTCGGATCTTTCTTCATCAGGGCATGTGCTTTCTGGCTTGCTGCAATGCCAGCTGTTACAAGTAGCTTGACCTTCTGGGTCTCCCTTTTCTTTAAGGGAAGGTAAAACTGTTACTTCTCCCCTCCTGTTAGGGGTCATTCTGGTTTCTTCCCCATGATCCCCAGGACATGGCTACTTCACACCTCCTTTTGTTTTCGAAGACGACATTCAATTCTGCAATGTTTCTATGATAGGTGTGAGAAGAATTTCGTTATCAACTTTGGTAAAGAATAAATTTTCAAAGCCAAGACTGTTTGTATACACAAAAGGCTAATCTTTTTTCTTTGCTGGCCATTTTGGACCATTGTTCACTTCTAAAAGGTTCATTTTTTTTTTTATAAAGACAAAGTTTGTTTTTTCATAACTCTAGTTTGTCCGTGAATGTCGTATCATTGTACTTTCGATGTGCAAGAGAGTAAAGTTCTTCTATCCTGAAGAATGAGAACTTTAGTTAGAACAGTATTAAGGCAGATATGGGATGAGAACACCAAAATGCATTTAGACTACATTTTCACCTTCAAGAAATATGGGAACCTTGGCCCTCACCCAACTGTGGATCAGTTAAACCACTCCATCTGGAAAAGGACCAGACCCACATGCACACGTTGTGTATAAGATACTAAGACACGTGCCAAACATTCCTGTGCAAATTATCAATTTTTCCCTTGGTTGCAAAGGGAGGAAAAGAAAGGGAGGAAGAAGGAAGGAAAGCAGCAGAGGAGAAAGCCATAACACCACATTCCAGGGTTCCATTTAATACAAGAGATACCACTGAAACAATTCAATTTCAATCTGGGCCACTGCAGAGTTCTGACAAGTTCAGAACCAAATAAAAAGATTTACATTAAATATGCATACAATTTTAAGCGCTATATCAAAACATTTAATGTTGAATATTTGTTTCTCTCTTTGGGGCAGGGACAAAGAGTAAAGAAACAAATAAAAGTTTGATAATTACTTATTATACAAGCTAATCCTTAAAAAACAAACTGTATTAGCATCAAAATTCTGCAGCAATAAGTGGTGTATGCAGTGGACACATTTACTGCTAACTTAACCAGTAACTAGTACAAACAAGAGTTTCTCCATCAAGTTCAGGAAGAAAAATAAGCAGGCCGGAATATGACTTTCATTAATCTCATTTACACAAGCTATCTATCTTCCAAACCCAGACATTGCTTAACAATTCCATACAAAGCCATAAAACAGAAGAGCTCTCAATGTCCAGGTGGGTAGATGCTTTGCCTGATCCAATACTTTTCAATGAAGACTAGGACATTTTATAATCATATAAAAAGGTCAGAAAGGAAGGAGGAAGTTCAATTATGAAGGATGAAGGTATGGAGGAGACATAATATTTGGCTTTTTAAAAAAACAGAAGAAAGATACAATGTACATGTTCTACAAGAAGATAAAAATATTGGCGATAACTAGAAAAATAATTGATTCTGAACTCTGGGTAAGTCACTGGGCCTGATGACAGGCCTTCTAAGCTGTTGAAAAAAAAGTCAGAGGAGATAGCAAAGACACAGAACAATTTTTCAATTCTCTTTCAAAATGAAAATTGTGCCATTGAACAGGAGAACAGCCAATGTTATACCTTTGTTCAAGAAGGGAGACAATAAATGGGATAACCATAGACCAGTTAGTTTATCATTTATGGGCAAACCCCGAGAATGAGATAAAGTTACTAAGCATTTAAAAATGCACATTAAAGCAAGGAGAGCCAGCATGGATTTGTTCAACTTAAAGATTACTTGCTTCAGCTTTTTTTGAAGCTGTGACCTGAATGGGTAGATAAAAGGAAGGCAATAAAATGTATATGGATTTTCAGAGGCATTCAGAAGTGTGGCAGGAGAGCCTGCAATAGAAAAATCTGCACATACAGCATGAGGAAATACAGCAGCATGGTCAGAAGTTTAGTTTTAGTATAATGGACAGACAGGTAGCAGATACAAATTAGTAAGAATATATTCCTATTGAAAGACTCTGAATTGTGTGGATGAACACAGGACAGACCTTGGGTTCAAATGCATAATTCCTTGAAATTGCAGAAAGGATACAAGCAGAGGCTTTTATTTTTGGATTTCTTAAAACAGGAGAACAGAATACAAGAAGGTATTAATGAATTTACACAGAACACCGGTTAATGCACTACATGCAGTTCGGGGCCACCATTATAACAAAGACATTAAAGCCGTGGAAAATAGATTCACCAGCATAAACTAGATATGGGAAAATATAGCTATGGAGGAGAACCTTGAACTATTAGGACTACTTCCACTCAACCAGAAATAGGTGCTGGAGCATGCTTTATTTTCAAAATTAAAGGGTTTTGGAGAGGATAAATAGGGAAAGACTTCCTCTGGAAAGTCAGATGAGGGGGTGTGTTATCTACTCAGAATATCAATGAGAGAAGTGGGTTTTAGAACAACATTTCTGTAGGGTTGAAGAATCATGAAACGCTTTGCCACATGAAGTAGTTGATACAGAAATCATAGAACTAACTCCTTTAAAAGATTCCTCAATTATTTGAAGCGGATATAAAGCAATTATGAGACAACTGGATTCATTTTGGATTGCTCTAACAAACAGCCAAAGACACAGGCCAAATGGCTTCCTTTCCTACTGTAAACCTCTGCACTTCCAAGTTCGATCTCGGTCTAGCTGAGTTAGCCGATTTAATCTGACAGTACAGCTGACTGCTGCCACTGAGCTTATTAGCGAGAAAAAGAGGGGTGGTTAGGTTTTCAGTTACTCATTATTGTCCATTAACCTTTGCTAAACAGCATGCATTTTTGAGCAGGATCAAAGCTTGGGTCTAATGACTTCAACATCCTGTTAAACTTGCCATCTATGCTCACCTGTAGGCACCTGGGCAAAGTACAGGAGGGTTGCTGACATGCACAAAAATATTTCATCACAATCCACCACCTTCTGGAGGCTAGAGGAAAACAAAAAAGGACTATTCACTTAGACAGATAACTGCAAAATGAAATCAGAGGTGGAATTTTTTTGGCTCCAATGTTTATAGACTCTTGCTGTTTAAAATATTATAACTGTTCTGATTAGATTCTAATCAGAACTGCTCAGCAAATCAGATGACACTAACTGAAGTGTCATTCATCCTATCATTTACTGCATGTAACAACTGGTATGTCATAGGGGCTTAACAGCTGATCTTCACTGACCTGCAGTTTTAAGCTTTAAGAAAAAAAAATCAAGTAGAAAGTAACAAATGCCCCTCAGTGAATAAATTTAATTTCCTCTGAATGGGCCAACTTGTCTCTGCCCAGTGAAGCAGCTCAAGGTGAGAAA
The DNA here is from genome assembly GCF_036365525.1 of Heterodontus francisci. NCBI lineage: Eukaryota > Metazoa > Chordata > Chondrichthyes > Heterodontiformes > Heterodontidae > Heterodontus > Heterodontus francisci. The sequence continues at coordinate 61,129,430 of NC_090379.1, forward strand.
GAAAAATACAGCTTGCAATAAGAAAATGTTTAAGTCCTTCTGTACCAACATGTTCACTGCAGTCCAATCTCAAATGTTACCATATTGACAAAATGAAGCTTTTCACAGTCTACAATAGATCTGGTTTCTTTCTTTCTAACGATATATTTAAAAGTTAAAAACCAGGTTCACATATAGAAAGACAGTTCAAACTAAGAGGACTCAGTGAGAGACAAGTATCTATATTAAATTTGGTGTGCCTTCCACAAGTACCTGCAGCATCTGTTAGTTACTACTGTAGGTGCTGGTGTGTAGGTAATTTCAGTATTTAAAGGTGTCACACTGAGACACAATAGATGCTATTTAACAAGAGGTTGTGTATTTTAGCCACTGGTTCCCATAAGTGGTTCAAAACATTTTCAGAGAATTTCCTTTGGCTACCATATTTTGAACTTTTCTAATTGAAATTTAATATTCAAAAATAAGGCTTTAAACAAAATTAAAGAAAAATCTAAAATGAACATTTCACATTAACATGATATACACATACTTGAATATCTTCTTTCACTGCCTTCATTAAAAGTTTTACTTGAAGGCCTCTGCCTCTCCAGAAAGCCTGGACATGATATTTGCCCAGAAGAGTGATTGAATCAAATTTAGACTGTGCAGTTTGAGCAGATGCAATGTACCTAATCTCTCAAGATGCAGGAGTGTCAGCCAGCTGTACTGGTGGATGCTCCTCAACCTTGTAGCACTTGCTGCCAAGTAGTTTAAAAAAAAAATTTAAAACAATGGTCAAAATCCAAAAGCGTTAGGCAGTAAAATTTGTATCAGGGTTATCCAACATCCGGCCCGCCAATCTGCCTGTGGCTGACTGACGACTCCTATGTACGTCAGGTGGCGGGTGTAGGCAGGACCTGTGATGGGGGGACCCCTGTCTGTGATTGATCACTCCCATGACTGACAGGGGCTGCCCAGGCAGTGTGAGGGCTGACTGGTGGAATGCGGCGCAGACGCCTAGGATCAGGCCACCCCTGCTGCTTTCGCGTGATTCAGTAAATGTCCTGTATCCTGCATAGTGGTCGGGCTCCCGCCTCCACTTGCCCCTACTTAAATACAGGCATGGTTTGGCTCATTGAGTATCGAGTCCATGCAGTCAGTCCTACTCCCTGCCCCAATCCCCACAGCCCTGCAAGTCCTTCAGGTGGCCATCCAACTTCCTCTTGATGTCATTCATCGTCTCCACTTCCACCACCCTGTGGGCAGCGAGTTCCAGGTCATTACCACTGCTGTATAAAAAAGTGCTTCCTCATAATCCCCAAAACTTTTAACGTGTCTCATAGTCCTAGAGATGGGGGGAAAAGGAGGAAGGAAAAAAGGAGACAGACACCAGAGATCACGCGGGGTGGGGGAAAAAAAAAAATCAATGTATCTCCTGACAGATGGAAATCTATCCAGAATACTCTGCATTGCTACATCAAGTGTGCAAGCAGAGATTGTTTTTTCTTACATTAGTAGTCAAAGCCAGGTATGTCACTAAATCGGTTTTCAATCTAGCGATGAGAAAGTCAGTCAATAAATTAGTCTTCGCATTTAAAACTCCTTCACAAAAATGCACATTGATTTTATTTTGCCAATAAAAACATTTTTAATGCCTTTATCCTTCGAAATTTGCTCACTAGCCTCCCCCCACACACCCCGAGCTTAAATTTTAATGCAGCCCTCAGCCTGAAAAAAGTTGGACAATCCTGATTTATATGGAGCTTTTTAAAAAAAGATCTTGAGAAAACGACATTCTGATTACACACCGGTTGCAGCTTTAGTTCTGTGCCCTTTTAATTGTGGGGGTGGGAGGGAGGGAGGAAGAGAAAAAGGGAGAGAGAAATTAGTTTATCCTTAATTCTATTTTCATGCTGAAAAGTTGAATTTTGAGGCTAATTATTTGTCCCCAACATACATCTGCGAAACAGAGATTCTAAAAAAAAAGGGAAACCTACACTAGATTTTATTTAAAAAAAGTGAACTTTAAGATTAAATAAAGCCTAAGGGAAATAGGTAGGAAAGTCAAGAGGGAAATAGTTGAGGGTGAAGGGACCTCCTGCATCAGCACCCACTTTTGGCAAAAGCAGGGAAGCCTGACAGAGAATGAATGAGGGATTAAAAGGGGGCAGAAGCAGAGGATACAGGGGATTGAGAGAGTCATTCAAAAGAGGAATTTTTTTTTATTCTTTCATGGGATGTGAGTGTCACTGGCAAGGTCACATTTGTTGCCCATCTCTAACTGCGTTCAAGGTGGTGAGCTGCCTTCTTGAGCCTCTGCAGTCCATCTGGTGTAGTTACACTCGCAGTGCTGTGGAGGGGTGCAAGAGTTCCAGGTTTTCAGCCCCCAGTGATAGTGAAGGATAGCAATATAGCTCCGTCAGGATGGTGGGTGGTTTGGGGGCTGGGGGTTGCAGTGAGTAACTTGCAGATGGTGGTGTTCCACCTAGAAGGAGAAGGGCACCAGATGCACGGGAAGAGGTCGCGGGCATGGAAGGTGCTGTCAAAGGAGGCTTGGCAAGTTGCTGCAGTGCATCTTACAGATGGTACACGCTGCTATCACTGTGCCGAAGGTAGAGGGAGTGAAATGTTGAAAGGTGGTGGATAGGCGACTGATCAAGCGGGCTGCTTTGTCCTAGATGGTGTCGAGCTTCTGAGGTGTTGTGGGAGCTGCACCCATCCAGGCAAGCGGAGAGTATTCCATCATATGCCTGACTTGTGTCTTGTAGATGGTGGGCAGGCTTTGGGGAGTCAAGAGATAAAAGGTTACTCACCCCAGAATTCTCAGCCTCTGACCTGCTCTTGTAACCACAGCATTTATACGGCTGCTCCAGTTCAGTTTCTGGTCAACGGTGACCACCAGGATGTTGATAATGGGGAATTCAGCAATGGTAATCCTGTTGAATGTCAAGGGGAGATGGCTAGATTCTCTTGGAGTTGTCATTGCCTGGCATGAATGTTGTTTTTCACTTATCAACCCAAGCCAGAATGTTGTCCAGGTCTTGCTGCATGCGGACACAGATTGCTTCAGTATCTGAGGACTCATGAATGGCACTTAACCCTGCACAATCAGCAAACATTCCCACTTTTGACATGCTGTTGGAGGGAAGGTCATTGATGAAGCAGTTAATAATGGTTGGGCCATGGACACTACCCTGACGAACTTCTGAAGCGATGTCCTGGGGCTTAAATGTTTGGCCTCCAACAACCACAATCATCTATCTTCCTTGGTGTATGACTCCAACCAGTGGAGAGATTTCCCCAATTCCTATTGACCAGTTTTGCTAGGGCTTCTTGAGGCCACACTTGGTCAAATGTGGTGACCACATTTCTTCTTGATGTCAATGACAGTAACTCTCTCACCACACCCCTAGAATTGAGCTCTTTTGTCCATGTTTGGACAAAGGTTGTAGTGAGGTCTGGAGCAGTGTGTCTCTGGCAGAATCCAAACCGAGTTGGTGAGCAGGTTATTGCTGAGTAATTACCACTGGATAGCACAGTCAACGACATCTTGCACCACTGCCGCTGAGAGAGAGTTGGCCGAGGGGGCGGTAGTTGGCCAGTTGGATTTGTCCTGCTTTTTGAGGACAGGACATATTTGGGCAATTTTTTTTCCACATAGTCAAGTAGATGCCAGTGTTGTAGCTGTACTGAAACAGCTTGGCTAGGGGCACAGCTGGTTCTGGAGCACAAGTCTTCAGAACTACTACTGGAATGTTGTCAAGTCCATAGCCTTTGCAATGTCTAATGCCTTCAGCCATTTCTTGGTATCACATGAGTGAATCAGATTGGCTGAAGACTGGCAATGCTGGGGATATCAATGGGAGTATGAGGTAGGAGAAAGGAAAATGAGTATGGGTATGGAGCATGCGTGATTAGGAGACCATCTAGGAAAGAAGCTGCCAAGGACCAAATCTTTCCTGCAACCTCTACCCCAAATGCAGCCTGCCACTGATGGCTTTCTTCCCTGATCACACCTTCTGAAATGAAAACAAGTAAAGAATTAAGGGGAGAAAAAGGGGGGGTAAAAGAGAGAGAGAGAGAATCAGCAATATGAAGATATCAGATGCAGGTAAAAGTTGTGACCATATTCTGTGCCCTATTGGGTGTAATGTCAAAAAAGATCGACCAGTAGTAGATATGACAGGCAGCCAGATGTAGCAGGATAGGAATGGGTACAGAAAGTGGGCACGTATGCAAGACTTAACAGTGATCATCTGTGATGTTGCTCATTGTCAGAGTCTGAGGATGCATCGCTTTATGGTTCATTATGTAAATGCATCACCATTAATTTATGATTTGAATACCAAAATCCAAAAGCTTCATTACTGGGGAGTAAGGCAACAATGAAATGTAGTGTTTAAAGGGTGGTCATTAAACGAAAAACATACTTGAGTTTACAGAGTTCCTTTTATGACCACAGGATGCCTTAAAGTGCTTTACAGCCAGCCAATGAAGCAATTTTGAAGTGTAGTCACCTTTACAATGTTAGACTGGGAGAATGGTAGAGGGCTTCAGTAGCTGAAACACTGGAAAGAGATACCAAGGTCTGGTAGAAGTGGAGTTTCAGAATATGGAGCACTGGGGGGGGGGGGGGGGGGGGGGGGGGGGGCAAAAAAAAAAGAGAAAACAAAAAATATGTTGTATGAGAGTGCACAGGGGATGGGGCTGCTGAGTGGGCGTGCTGCAAGATGGGAACATAGTGGTTTTGGGGTGCTGCTAATAAAAAGCATGGTAATGGTGGAGTTGCTAGAGCAGGTCAGCTTTGCAGGAAAGGAATAAGCAAGTGTTGGATTTGGAAGGGCTGTGGCAGAAAGTGTGCAGCATCACCACAAGTTTGATTTTAGAAGCTGCAACGCTGACTATTCTTGGATTACTGGGAGCTAATCAGAGTGAACAGATCAGTTTCAGTGCGAAACAGTAAAGAGGTATACCATATATTTGCGATATTAGATACTATTTTTAAGTAGCATTGTTGATTAAAACATCCACTATCCAGCGGCATTTGAGTTGGACAAAGCCTCAAGAGTCACCAGTTGTTGTGCAGCCCATGAGCACCAAACTGCTTCTGACATAAATCGACATCATAGCTCAAGAACTATTGGCCTAGATTTTGTGGTCATCATTCACCGACAAAGTTTGTGCGCGCTCTAGAGCGGACATTTGCTCTAATCTAGCACCTGTTCCAATGGGTCAACCTTTACAGGGGATCTTTGGCATCTGTGAGCAAGACAAGAAACAGTGTGGTTCTTCAACCCTCACCAAAGCACACTAAGTATAAATTGATTTAAATCATGTACAGAAAGCAAAATAAACATTGGGAAAGACAGATGGGATTGAGAGGGAGGGATAAAAGAGATACAGAAATGCTGCATTTAATTGGCTGTAAAGTACTTTGGGATATCCTGAGGCTGTGGAAGGTGCTATATAAATGCAAAAGTTTCTTTATACCAGTGTTAAATTACATTCAACTATGCTGTTCATAACGGATTCTAAATTTCATTGCAAATTATTAGTTGCATCAAGTCTCCATTGCTTTCCCTATTTTGTGCTGTCAAGTTTGACAAGTTTAGTTCGGTGGCATTACGTAGACTGAAAGTACCAGTCCAAATTCTGACCCCTGTAAGATTTCATTCTACTCTTTCCCCCCCACCCCCCCATCTGACCACACATTGCAAAGATTTTTTTTGTATGAAAGAATCGGATCTAGTTCCTCTATTAAAAGAAAAAAAAAATTCACAGAGTAGGTGATGTTTTAGTATCATTGTGTACATTATTTTCTCAAATCAGGAATACAATGGAGGTACCATTCAATAAACTGGTCTTACATTTGTATAACATATCTCCCAAATATGCAAGTGTTTTTTTTTTTATTATTCATTCATGGGATCTGAGATCACCAGTAATCAACCCAAGCCTGACATTGTCCAGGTCTTGCTGCATGCAGGCATGGACTGCTTCAGTATCTGAACACTGTGCAATCAATGATCATCTGACTTCTGACCTTATGATGGAAGGAAGGTCATTAATGAAGCAGCTGAAGACGTCCTAGGACACTACCCTGAGGAACTCCTGCAGCAATGTCCTGGGCCCGAGATGATTGGCCTGTACATGTATACTTCTCAAAAACAGTGGTCTTTACAAGTCATACAAAGAGCATTCTATAAATGAGTGTTGTGCCATTGGAAGCATTTTCCAAGTACATTTTCTTGAACAACAAACAAACCATACAGTTAAGTGAATGCCATAGTGAATACGCAGAACATCAGAGTATCAAAAGGAGTCTATAGAACGTGGCCAGTGCATGGCTTAAAGCAAACATTCAAAAACCTGTTGCTACCTCAAGTCTTTTTAAAGAGGCCCAGTCCCTAAAAAAACAATATTTCTGCCAAGCAGTATTATTGTCTAGTTTTTGGCAGCCACACTACATTTTCAAAATCTTGACGCCACTGCCGAGGTCTGCACAATAGTTAGCTAAGAAAAAATGCCATTTCTGAAGTCATGCACCTGGGTGGGAGTTTCCTTTTCAACTGGAGGACATTTTTAAACTTTCAAAATGTCAATTTCTTTCGCTAAGTTTCTACTACTGCAATGCTTTAGCTTTCTTTGGCTTCAATATCAAATAAAACTGTACTTTGTTCCTGAAAAGAGCAGGATGATAAAATTTCCACAGTAGTTTAGATTTAACATGACAAAGGGTATACTGAGAAACAAACTGCTGAATGTTATAAAAGACTTGAGTTTCAATGGCAAATTTCAGGACCAGCTGACTTCCCAAAGTGCTTTACAGCTAACGAATTATTTTTGGCGAGGACACTGGGAATAACTCCCCTGCTCTTCTTCAAAAAAGTGCTGTGGGATTATTTTTAATGTCCACTTGAGAGAGCAGACAGGGCCTCGGTTTAATGTCTCCTCCAAAAGACAGCACCTCTGACAGTGCAACACACTCTCTGTACTACACTGGAGTGTCAGCCTAAATTGCTGTGCTCAATTCCCTGGGGTGGGACTTGAACGCATAAACTTCTAACTCAGGAGGCAAGAGTACTACAAACTGAGCCACAGCTGACAATGCAGTAGAGAGAGATTACTGCGACAAAATGAAATATGTCTGTTTTAATCTTCAATACTTAACTTGTTTGTAAAAAAAGTTCAAAATGGCTTCTGCCATTTCATGCTGGGATATAGTCTACATTTCTGACCCTGCCTGAAGACATTAGAAATAAGCCAGTCAAGCTGTTAATAAATAACAGACAGGGAGGGTCTGTGAGGAAAACAATGGTGAAAGGTCTCAGAACACTATGTATAATCAGCCAACTAACCAACTTCAATCTATTGAGAACAATCTGGTCTCAAACAGTCTTCAACAAAAAGGTGTCTGAGAAGGTCACTGATAAAAGAATTATGAAACAAATAACTTGCATAGCTGCAGCTAGGTCAGGATTGACAAAAACGTGTGTTCATTCCTTTGTGACAACCAATAATGTACTTTTAAAGTACAATCGCCATTGTAATGTAAGCAAGTGAAGCAGCCAATTGTATGCATAGAAAAGTCCAACAAAATGTGGTGTTGGTTGATGGACAAGTGTTGGCCAGGAGGCCAGGAAAACACCCTGTTCCTCAAATACTGCCATGGGATCTTTTACGTCCGACTGAACAGGCAGATGAGGCTTCAGTTTAATATCTTATTTTAAAACTAAATGGGACTCCCTTCTTCAAAGACAGATGAGGAACAGTAATTTAATCTTCCATTGGTAAACTACAGAGTGAAACTATTAAGCACATTTATATAAAAGCAAAATACTGCGGATGCTGGAAATCTAAAATAAAAACAAGAAATGCTGGAACCACTCAGCAGGTCTGGCAGCATCTGTGGAAAGAGAAGCAGAGTTAACGTTTCGGGTCAGTGACCCTTCATCGGAACTGACAAATATTAGTCAGTTCCGATGAAGGGTCACTGACCCGAAACGTTAACACTGCTTCTCTTTCCACAGATGCTGCCAGACCTGCTGAGTGGTTCCAGCATTTCTTGTTTTTAAAGCACATTTATATAATGCTTTTAGTGTAGTAAATGTCCCAAGGCACTTCACAGGAGCATTACAAAACAAAATATATGACACCGAACCACATAAGCTATTACGTCAGTTGATCAAAAGCTTGGTCAAACAGCTAAGTTTTAAAGAAGTGCCTTAAAAGGAAGAGAGAGGGGTAGAAAAGTTGTAGGGAGGGAATGCCAGATCTTAGGGCCTACTCAACTAAAGATATGGCCATCAATGGTGGAGCAATTATAAATTGGGTATGCTCAAGAGGCCAGAATTACGCGAGCACAGATATTGGAAGAGATTACAGATATAGTGAACACAAGAAATAGGAGCAAAGGTAGACGACACGGTTCATCGAGCCTACTCCGCCACTCAATACGATCATGGCTGATCTTGGGCTTCAATTCCACTTTCCTGCCTGTTCCCATATCCCTCGATTTCCTGCAAGACCAAAAATCTATCCAGCCCTGCCTTAAATGTATTCGACAATGGAGCATCTATAACCCTCCAGGGTAGAGAATTCTGAAGATTCACAACCCTTTGAGCGTAGTAATTTCTCCTTAGTCCTGAATGATCGGATCCTTATCCAGTGTTCTAGATTCCCCGACCAGCATAAACAACCTCTCAGCTTCTACCCTATCAAGCCCTTTCAGAATCTTGTATGTCTCAATTGAGATAGGGATGAAGTCGGGAGATGTTAGAGGTGGAAATAGGCTGCATTTGGAAGCTCATCTCAGGATCAAAATGTGACACTAAGGTTGTGAACAGACTGGTTTAGTCTCAGACGGTTGCCAGGGAGTGGAGTTTGGAGCATTGTCTGAAGACAGTGGCTTCAGTCTTTCCAATATTTAATTGGAGGAAATTTCTGTTCATCCGGTACTGGATGTTGGATAAGCAGTCTGATAATTTAGCAACAGCAGAGTCGAGAGGGGCAGTAGAGCTAGGTGTCTTCAGCATGCACATGAAAACTGTTGCTGTGCTTCCGGAAAATGTCGTCAAGAGGCAGCATGCAGATGACAAACAGGAGGGGCACAAGGATACATCCTTGGGGGACAGAGGTAACAGCACAGCAGCAGGAAGAGAAGCCATTGCAATGATACTCTGGCTACGATTAGAGAGAGAAGAAAGGAACCCAGAGGGAGCAGTCCCACCCAACTGAATGTCAATGGAGCGGCACTGGAGGAGGATGGTGTGGTCAACTGTGTCAAAGGCAGCTGACAGGTCAAGAAGGACAAGGAGGGAAAGATTACCTTTGTCACAGTAAGATAGGTTGTCATTTACGAATATGACAAGAGCTGTTTCACTACTGTAGCGAGACAGAAAACTGATTGGAGGAATTCAAACATGGAGTTATGGGAAAGGAGTGAAACCAGAGAAAGAGGAGAGTTCAGTGCTAGGGCAGGGGAGAGCATTAAAGGAAGTTTGGCCAGGTGGGCTAGTGGAAGGGATAGACGCAGATCAGCTGTCTCGATCTTCATGACAAAGGCAGTCACGAGCACCTTCCACTCATTGTTGGAAGTGAGGATGGTGGGGACGGGATTAAGACGACAGTTTGCATTAGAGAAAAGAAGCCTGGGGTTTTCTACGCATTCCAAGATGATCCTAGAATAGTGAGCAGTATTAGCAGATGACAGCAGGACCCGACAGTGTTTTAAGTGGTCCAGTCAGATCTGGCGCTGGATGGCTAAACCAGTTGTCCGCCATATCCTTTCAAATCTGCGTCCCTTGGACTCAAGGCAGCAGAGATGAGGGCCATACCCGAGGGACCAGCAAGGGCGAGAGACTGATCTTTTTACTGGGGACTAGCGTATCAAAACGTGAAGATGGAGGTGGCAGTTGAGCAAAGCAGTAGCTGCAGAAATGTTGTGGTGAATGGAGGGCCAAAGGCCAGACGTTTGAGATTTTGAAAGTGCAGTTGAAAGTGGATAGGGGATAGTTTTTTTTCTTCAGTGACATACAGAATGAGGTAGGGCTAGAGTGTGGAAGGGGGATGTGGGTGGAGTGATACAAGGAAGTGATAAGAAATGGCCTTATCTGTAATTGGTACAATGGGACCAGCAACAGCATGTGACATGGCAAGGTCAAGGTGGTATGTGAATATGGGTTGGGGAGTTTACATGCAGGGAGAGGTTGGAAGATAAGAGAACCGTGAACTTGGAGAGAACACAAATGAGTTAAGATAGAGATTAAAATCACACAGAAGTCACTTGGTGCAGAGGCTGAGGGAGGAAAGCAGTGAAGATATCTGATAAAAAAAATTTATACTTGGGACAGCAATAGAGAACAATGATTTGGAAAAAGAGATGAGGGAGTGGAACATGGTGAGATGCTCAAAAAGGAGACAGTGCCAGAGGAGTAGGGTGTCAGGCTAAAGTGTGATCTGGTGATAAGCGTCACACTGCCACTACGACAATCTTGATGTGGCAAGCGGTGGAAGATGTAGCCAGGCAGAGGGGGGTTTCATTAAGTGGCAACGTATAGTCACCCCATAGCCAGGTTTCTGTTAAGGCCATAATAATCAATGCAATCATCCACAATAAGTTCATGGATGGCAAGGAACTAAAGCCAGGGCTCCTTGGCTACAAGGGTATATGATGAAACAAAAAGAAAAATGGTGTAGGATGCTGGTCAGGTGAATTCTTCAAGTGAGAACCAGGCCAAATAAACTAAGTCAAGAGGGGAAGAGGAGAGAAAAATACGACTGGCAAAGAGAATATGAGAATAGAATGGTAGTTAACATAAAAGGGGAACCCAAGAATCAAAGAGGATGAGGAACGATAGTTGCCTGGGTCAGTGACATAGGATATCATTTGTGACTTTCATAACAGCCATTTCAGCACTGACAGGCAGAAACCAGATTGGGGTTAAACATGGATTTCCGGGAAAGATGGGCACAAATTTGGGCGGTCATAACACGCACAAGGATTTGAGAGGAAGGGGAAGTTGGAGATGGGATGGTAGTTCGCAAGCACAATGGGGTCAAAGGTTTTTTTTTTGAGGAAAGGTGTGATGATAGCATATTCAAAAGGAGGGGGACAACATTCTGAAGAGACAGAACTATTCAAATTATTAGCAACATGGGGACCAGGAAGGGAAGTTGGTGGTTAGCAGTTTAGTGGGAATCGTGTTGAGGGATAGGAGATGGGAACATAGGAACAGGAGTAGGCCATTCAGCCCATCGAGCCTGCCCCCACCATTCAATATGATCATGGCTGATCTTCCATTTCAATGCCTTTTTCCCCACACTATCCTCATATCCCCTTATGTCATTTGAATTTAGAAATCTGTCAATCTCTGCTTTAAACACACTCAATGATTGAGCTTCCACAGCCCTCTGAGGTAGAGAATTCCAAAGATTCACAACCCTCTGAGTAAAGAAATTTCTCCTCATCTCTGTCCTAAGTGGCTTCCCCCTTATTTTGAAATTGTGTCCTCTGGTTCTAGACTCCCCAACCAGGGGAAACATCTTACCTGCATCTACCCTGTCTATCCCTTTAAGTATTTTGTAGGTTTCAATGAGATCACCTTTCATTCTTTGAAACTCTAGAAAATGCAGACCCAGTTTCCCCAATCTCTCTTCATCGGACAGTCCCGCCATCCCAGTAACAAGTCCGGTGAACCTTCGTTGCACTCTCTCTATGGCAATAACATCCTTCCTAAGGCAAGAGGACCAAAACTGCACACAGTACTCGAGGTGCGGTCTAACCAAGCTTCTATACAATTGAAGCAAGACTTCACTACTCCTGTACTCAAATCCTCTTGCGATAAAGGCCAACATACTATTAGCCTTCCTAATTACTTGCTGCACCTGCACATTAGCTTTCAGTGATTTACTGACAAGGACACCCAGGTCCCTTTGTACATCTACACTTTCTAATCTCTTACATTTAAGAAATACTCTGCACATCTGTTCCCCCTACCAAAGTGGATAACCTCATTTTTTCACATTATATTTCATCTGCCACGTTCTTGCCCACTCACGAAGTCTGTCCAAATCCCCTTGAAGCCGCTTTGCATCTTCCTCACAACACACATTCCCATCTAGTTTTGGGTCATCAGCCAACTTGGAAATACTACATTTGGTCCCCACATCCAAATCTTTGATATATATTATGAACAGCTGGGGCCCAAGCACTGATCCCTGCAGTACCCCATAGTCACAGCCTGCTAACGTGAGAATGACCTGTTTGTTCCTACTTTTTGCTTTCTGCCTGTTAACCAATCCTGAATCCATGCCAGTATATTACCTCCTATCCCATGTGCTTTAATTTTGCTAACCAACCTCCTGTGGGGGACATCGTCAAAAGTCTTCTGAAAATCCAAGTATACCATGCCCAATGACTCCCCTTTATCAATTCTGTCAGTAACATCCTCAAAAAACTCCAACAGGTTCGCCAAACATGATTTCCCATTCATATATCCATGTTGACTATGCCCAATCAGATTATCATCCAAATGTCTATTTATCACCGTTTAGAATAGATTCTAGCATTTTCCCAATGACTGATGTAAGGCTAACAGGTCTGTAATTGCCAGTTTTCTCTCTCCCTCCCTTCTTAAATAGTGGTGTGACATTTGCGACCTTCCAATCTGCAGGAACCGCTCCAGAATTTTGGAAGACGATCACCAATGTATCCACTATCTCCATAGGTACCTCTTTCAACACGCTGGGATGTAGAATTTCAGGTCCTGGGGACTTGTCAACCTTCAGCCCCATTAATTTCTCCAATACAACCTTCTTACTAATACTAATTTCCTTCAATTCCTCATTTCCCTCGGATTTCCAATTCTGGGAGATTTCTTGTATCTTCATCAGTGAAGACAGCCACAAAGCAAATCATTTAGCTTCTCTGCCATTTCTCTATTTCCCTAACTCTGCCTGTAATGGACCCACATTTGTCATGGCCAAACATTTCCTTTTTATGTACTTGTAGATGCTTTTACAGTCCGTTTTTATATTTTTTGCTAGCTTACATTCATATTCTATGCTCCCTTTATCAGTTTCTTAGTCCTCCTTTGCTGTATTCTAAAATCCTCCCAATCCTCAGGTTTACTACTATTTCTGGCAACTTTATAGGCCTTTTCTTTTAATCTGCAAGTTACCAGGAATAGTAGTAAACTTGAGGATTGGGAAGATTTTATTTTTGGGGGGGGGGGGGGGGGGGGGGGTGGGGCTCATGAACAAGATGGAACTCAAAAGAGAGCATGAGGAGAGATACGACAGAAGGATGAGAGTTCATAGCTAGGTCAAAAAAAAAAAGTGCCAAATGTAGTTTGGCAAGGTGGGCTAGCAGAAGGGTAGCTGATCAGATGGTCTGGGTCTTAGGGACAAAGTTCATGAGTTCCTCACATTTGGAGGTGAGGGTGCTTTTTGTGATGCAGCCAGATCTGGCAGCGGATGGCCAAACCAATTGCCCACTATATCCTATCAAGTCTGCATCCCTTGAGTGCAGATGAGGGCTGTAATGGAGGAATGGCGAGAGCGCGAGGGTTTTATTGGCGACTAGGACAAAGGTGGAGATGAGGGTGCGGTGCAGCAAGTCAGTAGCTGCAGAATAAAAGGTGTCATCACCCCTCAGCCAGGTTTCTGTTAAGGCCATGATATCAATGCAACTTGGTAAAACGTGAGCTAATAGAGGACAGTCAATAAGGATTTTTAAAAAAGAGGTCTCGCTTGACTAACGCTACAATTCTTTGAAGTAGCAAGAGGGAGGACAAAGGAAATGCCGTTGGCAATTTAAAAAGGGTAGGAGGCCTTATAAAAGGAAGTATTTGAATGGAACATTGTGGTGATTGTTGTTTCACAGGGGTCGGAACTGCACTGATTTGTCACATACACAGGAGTGCTAGCTTTATTTACTAGTGCAGAGAAAGTTAGTTCCTGATAGATGTCTTCAGGATTATGAAAGTTATGATGAGGCAAATAGCGAGAGATTGCTTGGCGAAAATGTAACCGAAAAGTAAAAATTTCAAGTAATCACAAAAGAGTTGAAAAACATTTCTTGACTCAATTTAGAATGTGAAATTCTCTGAACAAGTAATTACACAGTTATTTGAAAGAGGTATATGTAGTGAGCAAAAATTGGGATTGGATTAGGTGGTTTATATATAAAAAAAAATCACTGGAAGACTTAATGGGTATGACAGTCTGCTCTGCTTTATAATGCATAGAATTACAATGTTAATGTACCTGTACAAATAATTGCTTTAGCTTCAAATTAGTTTTTAGCTTAGAGAAATCATACACCAAACTTGCAAAGAGTGCAAGATTTGCATTGTGACATTCCAGTTAATTATAATTTTGACCAAAAAACACTGAGCCAAGATACAAACACCTACAGACAGGGATTAAAAGTAGTGGTTAATAAACTCTGGACAGGGGCACAATGCATTTTGCAGGGTGAGGGATTTTAGTCTTCTGGAACTAGAATCATGGCTATCAAAAAACCCTGCTGGGGAAAAAAAAGTGTACATTAGCTTGGGGCAGGACTTGGTTCAG